>NC_089585.1:116996954-117342579 GCF_019320115.1 Miscanthus floridulus | reverse complement strand
TTCGACGCCTACAAACTAGTTTTCGGAACCCTAGATTGTCTAAAATTGAAAAGTTTTGAATACCAAGTTTGTTCATATCATCAATATCTACAATCCTTATATAGACCATTTTTTCATTTGAGAAAGCTTGAACAAAATGTAGTTCAATTTTCACAAGTGTGTGACATAGTTTTAGAAAGTCTATAAGAGATAAGGAAAATTATGACTAGTGTTTGATAAAAATTTCTCAAATGGGAAAATGAGCTATGTAACAATTGTAGATCTTGCTGAGATGATCAAACTTGGTATTCAGAGTTTTTTCATCTGAGGTCATTTAGTGTCTCATTTGAGCAAGTTTGACCAAGTCAAATTTGGTCAAATGAAAAAACAACACTTTGACCCTAGTATTATGGACTCTAAATGACTTCGAATTGAAAAGTTTTGAATACCAAGTTTGTTAATTTTGGTCGAATTGAAAAAACAACAATCCTTATATAGGCCATTTTTTCATTTGAAAAAGTTGTACAACAAAAAATACTATATTTTTGTTTATTTTTATAGGTTTAACAAAAATTTCCTGTCAATTTTGGTCAAAAACCGAGAAAAAATTGAAACATTGACGTTACAATAATGTGATAATAAATTTCCTATCGAATAATATTAGTTTTATTAATTTTAAGTTACAAATATATTTTTGCATTAACAAAATACTTAGTATTAGTAACATTTATATTCTATATTCATAAAAGAAATTAAAAACTATAGGTTACAAAATTTTCCTATTTACAATAAATAATTAGTTAATCAATAGAATTTTTTAAAATAAATATTGCAAAGTATTGAAGTTGCTATGGAATTAATTGATTAACCTAGTATTAAACAAAATCAAAATCCCAGGTCTTTCCAATTACGCTGGCAGGTTGCCAAAATTTTCAGGCCTTCAGTCCCGGCCCAGACCAAGAACCGGGACTAAAGGGTGAGTGGCAATTTCGGTGCCCGCCCAAAATACTTTTAGTCCCGGCTAGTAACACCAACCGGGACTAAAAACCCTTTAGTCCCGGCTTGTAAGGCGAGCCGGGACTAAAGGGTTGGGCCTTTAGTCCCGGCTGGTAATACCAGCCGGGACTAAAGGGTTTTTAGTCCCGGTTGGTGTTACTAGCCGGGACTAAAGGGTCCCGGCCTATATATATCGAACGGTTTCATCTTCTACCTTTCGATCTACACGTCGATCATCGCCGCCGCCACCGCCATCTTCGATCTCGCCTCCGTCGCCCCAGCCCCGCCCGGCCGTACATCGAGCTCGTCTCTGCCGCGCCGCCGTCGTCTTCTACCCCCGCCCGGCCTCGCCATCCGCCCGGCCGCATCCCGTCTCTGCCCGCACCCGAGCCCCCTCCGTCGACAGCTTCCCGCGCGCCCGGCGGCCTCGTCGTCGAGCCCCGCCGTCTCCGCCGTACGTCGTCCTCGCGCGATCGAGGTGCTCAGCTCGGCCCCGCGCGTGGCCGGCCAGCACGCCCTGCCGGCCCGCGCCATCCGCCTCGATCCCCAGCCTGCTAGAGCTAGCTTGCTCTCGGCCGGCCAATATTAGATTAAAATGTTAGATTTAATTAGTAGTTTTTGATATATGTTAGATTTAAATGTATTAAAATTTAATTAGTACTTTATTTAGATAGTTTTTTTAGATAGTTTTTTATTATAGTATTTGATATATGTTAGATTAAAATGTATTAAATTTTAATTAGTACTTATTTAGATAGTTTTTTTTAGATAGTTTTTTATTATAGTTTTTGATATATGTTAGATTAAAATGTATTATCTATTACTAGTTTATCTAATTTCATGTTAGATTTATTTAATTGGATTTAGTAATTATATATTCTATCTCTCTATATATATATCTAGAGAGAGATTCTATATGTATACATATGGTACTTAATTAATTATTTCTATATGTATATATACATGTACTTATTTTCATGTGTTGAGAGAGAGAGAAAATTGTATCTAGAGAGACATTCTATGTGTTATCACATGCATATCTAGAGATATAGACATATGCACTTATTTCTATGTGTTGAGAGAGAGAGAAAATATATTGTATCATTCTATGTGTATATATATACATGTACTTATTTCCATGTTTTTGGATCGAAAGTGTTTTTGATTCGATTCCAAAGCCTATACCTTATTATTGTTTATCCTTATGAAATATTATGTGTTATTATATTTAATTGGATTTAGTAATTCTATATGTGTTATCACATGTACTTATGTTATGTACCATAATAATTTTATCTATGTGTTATCTTGAAGATACAAATGGCTGCTCCGGATGATAACTTGAGTGATGACATAATGGCGGATATTATCAACGCCGGCACCAATGTGGATGTAGATGACACGAGTCAGTACTTTGCTGATTATGAGGATATCCTGAATATGCCGGTGGTTGAAGATCAACAAATTGTCGCGCAAGAAAATACTGGCGAGGTATATTCGATTATCTATCATCTCTTATAGATGCATGCGTACGTATATTTGTTGTTAATCGTTGTGTTTCTACTCATGTAGCCGGTCTCTGGATCTACATCAACCACCGACAAAAGTAGGAAAGTCCGAGAGCCAAAAAAGCCATTAGAGGGCCGTTTCATAATATCAGAATTCGACACCGACACCGGCAAACCATTGGGACCACATGCTCAGACATATGTCAATCAATGTGGGTTCATTGTAAGGGATAGGATCCCAGTTAGTGCTCATGAATGGAAGCAGAAGATATCCGCTCCTAATGTTAGTTTTGTATCTGATCGTGATAAGAACCTAGCTTGGAGAGATATCACTCAGCATTTCACATTACAAGCAGATGATGCTTTGAAGGAGCTAGTGAGGGATTGGACAATGAAGAAGATGGCAACATTGTTCCAGAGTTGGAAGAAGACATTGTATAAAAAGTTTATCTTGAAGAATGCTACGCCGAATTTCAATGCTAAGGCGTTTGTCAAGTTGGAGTCCCATTGGGATGCCTTCGTAGAATACAAGACATCTCAAGACAGTGAGGAACGTGTGATGAGGAATCGGCAGAATGCCCGACAGAAGCAATACCATCATCGCATGGGATCAGGTGGTTATAGGAGTGCTATTCCCAAGTGGCAGAACCTAGAAGCAGAGATTACTGCCAAGGGAATCATACCTGAAACAATAGAAAAGAACTGGCCTCAACGCGCGAAGAATTGGTTCTACGCTCATGGGGGAAGCCTAGACCCAGACACTGGCAAGCTAATTTTCGGCCAAAAAATTGAGAGAGCAACACAGAGACTAGCTCGTGCTAGGGAAGAAGCTGATAGTGGTGTTTTCAAGCCCAACAGAGAGAAGGATGAATTGACATATGCCCTAGAGAATCCCGAACACGGTGGTCGAACAAGAGGCTATGGGGCGGTTCCGTGGCTACACGCATTCCCAGCAGACAAGGATACCTACAGAAGCCGCCAGAGAAAGAAGGATGAGGAGGCAGAACGAATTCGTGCATTGGAGCAATTTGTTGATGAGTCACGACAAGCATTGCTTGAATCACGTGAACGAGAAAAATCTCTTGAGGCAAGAATGCAGGAGGAGATCAAGAGGCAAGTGCAGCTAGCAATGAGTCAAATGCAATCGCAATCAACGCCGGGAGTCACCATTAGCCCCGTTGGTCAGATGAAAAGCAGTTGTGCTTCTACGGAGCTGCCAGTTATTCAAGACGACGCTGGGTTGCGCTTCCCTGTTGATGACATTACCGAGCCTCTAACAAAATGTGAGCTGCACATTCCAGATGGTAATGCATCAATCATGGTAGCTGTCGGGGTTGTATCTCCAATAGACCGAACGAAGACACCAAGAATCCATGGGTCAGTTATTCAACCTGGATATGCTAGCGTCTCGGTCGATAGAGTGCTCAAAGGTTACAGCAATGTTCCTCTTGACATTGAAGGCGGTGATGGGGAGAAGACACTAGGAGAAACAGAGAAGACATTTATTCAATGGCGCAAATGCTTCATCATCATTCCTGGGGCGCCACCGCTTCCCCTACCTCACCCTAGGTACGAATGAAAGTGAATGAAGTATTATTTTCCATTAATTTTCTATTGGCTTCAAAAATAATTGACACACAAATTGTTTTTATAGCAGGGTCTCTCCCCAGCCTAGCCTAATCATTCATTCCCCATCTCATCACAGCGTCGCGGGGGGCGAGACGACTTCATCCCCACGGCGATCGCCAACTCCTACACCGGCCCCATCGCCTCCACAACGATCTCCAACTCCTACACCGGCCCCACCGCCTCCACAACGATCTCCAACGTCTCCACGCCGGTCTCCACCAACACCGGCCTCATCGCCTCCACGCCGATCTCCAACACCGCCCCCACCCCCTCCACAGCGACGCACTACAAAGACGTCTAAGGTCCCGGCGGCAAAGAAGACCCCAAGAAAAAGAGTTATTTCTCAAGAAATACTTCCTGAAAAGACTGATGAGCAAATAGCAGCTGAAGAAGACAAAAAAGTAAAAGATTTTTTTATAGATATAAAAAACAAGAGTCAAGCAAAGCTTAAGGAGAAGCCGTACTTTTACATACCACGAGATGTGCTGAGGCAGAAGGTCGATGCTCACAAGAAAAAGATGATTGAACTTCGTAAGCCTTCGCCACTATCAGACTATGACCGCTCCCTCGTGAAGTCACATGATGCAGATAAGAAAAGGAAAAGAGCATCAGGGAAGGATGTCCCACAGCTCGGACAACAGAAGCAACCAATGCAAAATCTTGTTGTTGCTAATGAATATGGTTCCAACATAGAAGTCTATCGACCAGACAACTCTAGAGAAGTGTCGGTTCAAGCCCTTAATGCTTTTTTTAAAGATACTGGTTTAACCTTGGATCAATTGACGGGCAAAGCTCCAATCCAGAACCTGGAAGTTGATACCTGGAAGACTTATAAATATGGCAAAAGTCTGTACAACCCTGCGGCTCTGAATGAATTGGGTACGCAAATGTACTTGCTCAACAAGTGGTACATGCAGGCGTGTGGCAGGGGTGAGCAGTGGATCTTTGTCAGATTTAGAGACCATCATTACTTCCGTGGCGATGACATCTTACATATTAGTTTCGAAGAATTGCATCAACTATTCCACTTGGACGCTCTGGACAAATCAATCATGAGCTCCTTTTGTTTGTAAGTGATTCTTACTTTTATTTAATAAACTCACTTCCATGCGTACGTGTATATAATTATCCTCACATGTAACTTATATTTATATATAGATTCCAGATGTCAGAGCTCCAAAGAATACAAGACACCAGTGTTGGCTTCATTGATCCTTATATCGTATTCAAAACCGATATTATTGTCAAGGACTACTGGGTATCTGAAGCACAGACGAATATCATGAAGTTCTTCGTGAAGCAGCACGACAAGACAACAATACTTTTCCCGTACAACTTTGAGTAAGTGTTAATAATAATGTAGTCTACACATTTTATGTAATATCAATACAACTTATATGCATGTACGTGTGTGTATAAACCAATGCAGTTTTCACTGGATACTCATTGTCATTGAGTTAAACTCAAGTCGGTTACTAATCTTTGACTCGTTGAGAAAAGAACATGCACTATACCAAGATATGATAGACATTATCCAGGGGTAATTTCGATCTCTCGCGCACAACTATTATTGAATAGACTTTGCCATAATTTATTAACGATCGTACATTATTGGTCGCACAGGGTTTGGAAAGAGTTTATTCGGCAACATCGCAAGGATTGCAAGGCACCACTTAATGTAGTTGAAATACCAGTAAGTTGTACTATATACACTTCCCCACGTGTTTAATTACTATATCGTACTTCAATTTACGTGTGAGATGATGAGAATAATCTTCTTCTCGTACAGTGGTGTTTGCGGCAGGAACCAGGTAATAACTTGTGTGGATACTATGTTTGTGAATTTATCACTGCGCACATAAGAAGAACTCCTGAAGATATCCTCAGAGTACGTATATATCAATTTTTATTTATTTTTAAATGAATATATATACATATATGTGTATTAATACTTTTCCTTTTATTTCAAATGCAAGACTGAATGGTTGAAACGAAGGGTCATGCAAAAAGACCATTTGAAAGCAGTTCAAGAGTCAATAGCAGGATATCTTCTGGAAAAAGTGCTAAATCCCAACGGCGAGTTCTACTTTGATCTTAAGGAATAAATGATGTAAATTAAATGTTTATTGATATCGTTATTTTCGAGAACAAGATTATGAAAGTGTTGTATATATACATATATATATATCTATAATATATATAGTTTCATACTTTATTCGAATATAATAATGCTCAAGATGAGAATTAGATGTAATTATATGCATGCGTGTATTTATATTAGCAACGTAGAATACGTACATAAAAACATATTATATATTAAACAAATATGTGTAACTGAACTGAAAACAAATTAAACAAAAAAAAAAGAAAAAGAAAAGGAACCTTTAGTCCCGGTTGGGGTTACCAACCGGGACTAAAGGGTGAACCATTAGTCCCGGTTGGTAACCCCAACCGGGACTAAAGGGTGCGCCAGGTTCGCTCGGCTGGAGGGCCTTTAGTCCCGGTTGGTGTTACCAACCGGGACTAAAGGTCCCTCTTTAATCCCGGCTCGATGACCCGGGACTGAAGGTTCCACCTTTAGTCCCGGGATCGTTGTCCCGGCACGGTAACCAGGACTAAAGGCTGTTACCGTCCGGGACAACAGGTCCATTCTGTAGTAGTGCAGACGGGCGCAGGCCGGCGTCGCTCTCGTCGGTGGAGCCGTGGAGGGAAATCATGGAGGCCACATTGTTGGGGACGGAGTCGTCAGAAAAGCAGGAGGGGGAGGCAAAGGGCGCTTTCTGTTTATTGTGCATGTTTGCTGTTGCTGTTGCTGCCGAACAAGAAGCGTCCCCGACACCACATCCACCATGGCTACTAGTGCGTGTACGTTTGCTTGAGGTTTCCCTACTCAGATAGCACTGACTGATCAAATGAGGCTGCAACTGCAAATCAAAAGGAGGTCTTTTTAATTTAGTCCTCCCCTTCTTGGTCCATAGAATAATCTGGTGTTGGGTCGGTATACGTCAGATAGGGAAATGGAGAATGCAACAGGGAAAGATCTGGGGATCAGGCTAAGCAAGCCATGCGGATTCGTTTGATTTGCGTTGCACTATTTAATATTTATATTGTTGTTGGGTCTGCTGCTCTCTTTCATATTTTATTTTTTGATAAAGAACTTGCAAATAGTAGTACTTACCAAAATTATATATGGGCCTCTGGTGGCTAGTAGGGAAGATTAAAGTATACTGCCGCCCCTGATTTTGCATATGATGATGAGAGTAAAAGGCATATGACCCCAGAGGCAATATGCTGCCGATACGAGAATGTCTGAGCCATTCTGTTTAATTCCTTGTAAGAATTCAATCATTGGATCACACTTCAGAGTATGCTTTACAATGACGATATGTGAATATGATCATTTCCAACTTCCAAGCGCAGAACCTAGTACTACATACTGCATATAATAGCGTTAAAGCTTAATCCTGGTGAACTAATGAAGCTCCCCTCAGAAGCCATCGTGCATCCACTATATATTCCACTGTATGGAATGGACGAATACGCTATATATGCATAGTAACCCTCGTCGTCGGCTGCGATGCGACGCGGCGCAGTCCAATCACGGCATGCAGCCCGACCCGGCGAGCCAAAGTGCGCTGCAGCATGATTGCGTCTCGCACCCGTAGTCGTAGGACAGCCAAGCATCCGGGGCGCCGCTCGGCCACCCGCGGCCGGGCTGGAACTGCGCACCCCGGCCCCAGGATGCGCGGGCCGACGCGAACGCAATCGAGCTCGCCCGCCGGTCGGCCCCTGGCCGGGCCCCCGCGTGCGGCTGTGCTCCTCTCGTGGTATACACATTTGCGAGCCCGGTCGAACGCGCGGTGGACCGGCGCCCGACTAACCAGCCCGGCGACGTCAGGCGTTGCCCCAGGGCCAGGCGCAAGGGCAACTGTGGTGGGGGGCTGCTCCTGGAGAATTATTGGTCGGCCTCCGTGGGGGCAGCCGGGTGGACGCTGTCGTTGCAGTGTTGCTGAAGCGTCGTCTGCAGTGGAGCGCACAGTCTCTCTCTCTCTCAGGGAGCCAGCCAACACAGTAGGGTGTTGGGTGTTCTGATCTGATCCACATGCGGCTATGTGACGAACACGTAAGCTTAGCTCGTGTGACCCAGGAACAGCACACGTCTACTAGTTCCTGCATGCAGCATGCAGGGTGAGAATGACGCGGCCCATCATCTGCCACCCACTCTTCTCAAATGGCTCCACTTCCACGCATTATTGGCAATCGGTGGCATCGTTGTCAAGGCGGCAAGTCGTCCTTTTCCATCAGAGAAGAAGAAAAGAAACTGTTACAGACTCGTGAGACCGGACCCCTAACACCTGAAGATGCGAAGCCCATCGCTGCATTTTTGTTTCTGGGAGAATAGGCGCTGCACATTGTTGCTTGAGCCGGCTTACGGGAGTAAACGGCCTTTTTCGTGTGCCTTACGCGGGCTGTTTCTTATTTATTTACAACTGGGCCTCCATTATACACCACACTATATATGATGCCAAACGCAACCGAAGGCTGCTTTCCATGCGCGGTTCCAACAACCATCGAGTTTTCTAAGCAGAAATAAATATACACACACACACACTCAACCACCGCTGAGCCTCAATTTTAAATTTATTTTCACGCTTATTAGTTTTATTCTAGAATTATCAAACTGACTATTTCAGTACTCCAACTCTCATCCATGGATTTATCGTTTCAAGGTTTAGAGATGAAACTAAACTTGGAACCATAGTTGATGGACCAAAATGACTGTTAAGCCAGTTTTTTGCCCGTTACTCTTTGCTGTTGTATGCTTGTATGTGTGCGGTGTTGTGCAGACGGTAGCGGCACAGCTGCACAGGCATCAGGCACGAGAGGCACCATCCATGCCCAGAGCCCAACATCAACAGGTAGCATCCATGCCCAGAGCCCACATACGGCGACCTTGTCACATACCACATACCAGTCCACATATCACTAGTGTACCAGAAGCTCAATACATGGCGGCGCGTTCACGTACACAACAAAGCACACTTGACACTTGGGCTGCGTGGCAGCCATTGAAACGGACATAGCGTCAGCCGATGGGGACCTGATCGAACTCTCTCGGCGACTCGGCGCGGCGCAATGCAAGTGCAAACGCGAAAACAACAGGGACTCACAGGTGCCGCTCATACTAGTCACCATGGTGTGCATCAGTCCTCAACCCATACCCCTCATTCATCCTCGACATCGATCCGGAAATCTTGCAATATCTAATCATCGACGTGTGACCTACTAAAAAAGCAAACAATCAAACTAATCACAGAATTAGTAGAGGATTCACGATCACAAAATTAGCATAACACAGTTTATTTTTAGGCTCAGATTCATCTTAGAACTATTAAACTAACCAAGGAGATTATTTCAATCCCCAAACTTTACATTTTGGGCAAAGTTTCATCTATAAATTATCGCACAACTTCGTTCCTCACACTACGTGGAAGCCGCACCATCACCATCGTGCTTGACCAGCTCCAGCATCACTCGCGTTTGGAGATAAAAACATCATTCGTGGACAGTCTTAAAAACTCTCTGGTGGCCATTAGTAATCCTGATGCGTTATTTTAAATGTTTACCCTATAGTGGTACCGTTTATATATATCCTACTACATTGTTTATGTAGGAGTAATACAGCTGCTACGTACATGTGTGCTCTGCATTTCTATTGCAGACGAGTAGTACTAACTAGTCCATTATGTGTGTCCTCGCGCGCGCCGGTAAATCACCTGGCTAAGGCGTAGGTAAAAACATGTTTAATCTTTGCATGAAAATAATATTAGGAGTTTAATATGTCATGCACAAAATTGAAAGATTGGAGCTTTTTTTATATGGTGCAGGACATATCTACTCTGCATACTTTTAAAATCATGGCATTTTCTATGCGTGGTAATCATGAATTTACAACGCAAATTTTAGAACAGTGTCTTAAAACCTCAAGGCCACACAAAGCACTGTAAGCTAACATTGGTGATTAAGAACTTCCACACTACTAAAAACCTGACAGCCGTAACATACACTATAACACAACATACTTTTACCGACACTTTCTATTGTAGGCAAAGAGCACCTTTGCCGACAGATAACCTGCCGCGAAAAGTTTTGCCGACAGTTTACAAACAGTTGCGCTAGAAGCCGTCGGCAAAACTTTTGCCGACAGTTAATAGAATCCTCGACACTTTATGTGTAGGCAAATGGTCTACCTACGCCGACATTTGAAACCTTTGCCGACAGTTCACCCTTTGCCGACAGTTAAGACCTACGCGGCAGTTTATATGTTGGCCAAACCATTTCCAAGGTATTTTCCAAACCATACCCTGCCAAAAAAAACTATCGGCAAAACTGCATATATATAATTATAATTAAAATAATTTGACAAATCCACTTTTGCTCATATATAGAAGGCATCACATTGAACAAATTCACTTGATTTTTGTATAAATAATATATTAGATCTTCTGTCCATACACCAACTTGATATATATATATATATATATATATATATATATATATATATAGAGAGAGAGAGAGAGAGAGAGCAGGTCAAGTGATGATCATAGTGCATAGAGCCATATAGATTAGTGATAAGTTATAGACAGTATAGACATAGTACAAGTCTTATATTAATTGGTTATGACTAAAGCTAGGTGATCAATAGACCAGGACTGTAATTCATGTCGTCCTGCAGCAATTCTCGGACACTTGTTGCCACTCCAAAATACTTGAACACTAGCTTCGTGCACATATGGTTGCTGCCACTCCAAAATACTTGAACACCAGCTTCGTGCACATATGGTTGCTGCCACTCTACAGAACATGTAACAGCTCTTTGATCGAACCTCAAAAGCCTGCCAATCCAAAATACTTGCAACACCACATAGTACCTAACATGAAAAAAATATGAAATGTCAGTGCAATGTGCTATGTACATTAACTCCTAATATGAAATGCACAGTATGCAAAATTCCAAAATTATGTGTGCATAGAAAAACTTATTTTTTTTGGAGTCTATCATATAGTTTCCTTGTCCCAATTCCCAAATAATGGCATTATGATTTAAAAATAAAATAACCGTGCAAACACTCCAGATTAATGATGCCAGTATGAAGGAAGCTGAATTGGCATTGAGCCATATAACCACATGCAAGGCATGATATATGCATTGTATTATCAGCTATGGATTGCATGATCAAACAAGCCATTGGGAAAAAAAGCTAGTTGACAGCAGATTTAGTTAAAACTTGTACTCACAAACAGAAGCATCAAAGCAATATGGTATATAATCTAAGAAAAATGACAAGGAGTTACAAAAATACAATATCAACTTTTGTTCCTCAAAGGTTAAGGATAATCATCTCGACTAAACCCCCACAAGAGTACAAGGAGTTCCTCAAAGTTAAGGATAAACAAAATGGCAGGACACTGTTACAGGACACTATTGAAAACATGAAAAAAGCTAATGATTCTTCATACTCTGCATTGAATGAAGATGATTTCCAGAGAGTGGTTTTTGAGAACAAATTAGGATGTGATGTTTATCTTAAGAAAAAAATTGGAAGACAGTGAAAACATTATTGAGCTTTTGCAGCATGAGAGCAAAGTTTCGTTGTTGCTGCCGCCTCCCAGATTTTCGGATAAACTAAATGTGTTATCCAATTCAACAGAATCAAGATATTATGTTGTTGTACAGATCTTTGAGTCTAAGGTTGTACTTGAACTTGTCTCATTCTGCAAATGCATATATTTTTTTCTGTATGAATATTACAGCTTCTTTTCTTTTTCTCCATGTCAGGGCTTGCCTATCATAGATGACGGCAATGGTCACAGCTACTTCTGTGCTTTAGGTTTACTTATTGGAAGCCATGCTTCTGACCAGCACAAAGTGTTCCCACAGAGTGCCAGGACAAGATGTGTAAAACCTATGGAAACTACTGGGTTACTGACCCCACTGTGCTAAGTGGAATGAACATTTTATATTTGAAGTTCCAGAACAGGTACCGGTCCATCTATGTCCTTTCCATTTGTTTCTTTTCTCTCCCTACAGATGTTCAATGTTCTAGTGCATCATTTCATTCAAAAAATCTATTCCTAGCATGTGGGCAAGTGCTGTATGATTTAACCTTTCTTCTTCTCTAGTGAAATAACATGCAGCTCTCATACGTATTCGATAAAAAAATATGCAATTTGCCTTTCTGTTTCTTTTGGATCGTATTTTGTAATATCATGATAAGTCTTATAATAAATAAATTACTGAATACTGATACCGTTTTTATTTTTCTGATGCAATTTGAACTGGAACATATTTTTTTCCTGTTTAACCATGAGATAAACTTATTTCCATAAACAGGATGAACTGGATGAGCAAGATGAGGAAGATTCCGACGAGGATGATCCCAAATTTCAGCAGGACAATGCCTGTGAGTATAGGAAACTGATCACCATCCAAGCTGGCAAACCAAAAGGCCCTATTCATTCCAGTGCACAAGAATACTAGAAGATTTGGTATTGAGTTGTTATAAGATCGCTTTTGTGGGTTTTATAATCTCAATGTCTTGCTTATGCCATTGAATCCTATTCCTCTCTTTTAGTCCATAGTGATCCAGCAAGTTTATATTGTAGTCTTACAGTATCTAATGTGAAAAATGGGGGAAAAAGGAACTACAGTGTTGCCAAGGTTACAGGACACACATGATAATTCAATAAAAGGATGAATTCCGTAGCTCCGTACAAAAGATAGGCAACACATGCTATCTGTTAGTTGAAAATACAAAATCATTTATCCCTAACACTATCAACATTAACCAATCATAAGATTGCCAGTAATTTCCACTTTCTTCATGTTTTTATACTCGCATAGTATAAATATGTGTGACTGCTGAGAGCAGTAAAGCATAATACGTTGGGCTTTCATTTTTCAGGGGCATGATAAAGCGCTCCGGTTGATGCAAGGATTTCTCAGAGCCAATGGGGGTTGTGGGTATGTTAAAAAAACCTGACTTCTTGCTAATGATAGGTCCAAACGGGGAAGTATTCGACCCCAAAGGTAGTTTTCCAGTGAAGAAAACTCTTAAGGTAGGTGTATGTTTCCCAGACTTTGACAACTGAGTTTTCTCAATCGAGCTAGTCCAGCATATACCTAAATCAAATCTGTTGTGATGTCCTAGCAGGTAAAAGTATATATGGGAGATGGGTGGCACATGGATTTCAGCAAGACTCATTTCGATGCGTTTTCGCCTCCAGATTTCTATACCAGGGTAAGGCAATCGACATGCTCTCTGAAAACATACAGGTAGGGATCGCTGGAGTGAAGGCAGACACTGTGAAACAGACTACAGTGAAACTACGAGTTGCCATTTCTCAAGGTGTCTAGGGCATGAGACTACTATGAAACAGACTACAGTGAGACTACGAGTTGCCATTTCTCAAGGTGTTCCATGTTCATACAACACAAAACAGATTACTAGAACCATGTTTAGCTTCCAAGAACAGTTGCAATTAACCAATGCAATTAACAAATAGTTATGGCTTCCTCTGCTAGCTAAATATATACATCAAAATGTTCAAGTAAAATACCTTCAAGTTGTGCCACCACCTTTTGACTGCTGCAATGACTTCTTGTCATCCTTCATCTGCAAATATATTACTAATCAGCAAAATATAATGATCGTTTTTTCAAGAATATAAAGAGGTTAGACCATTACTCTGTCATGTGGCCAAGCAATGCATCTCCCACGAGCCTCTAGAATGGTGGTGACACCTTCGTATGGACGGGGCAGTACAACGTTCCTCATAAATACATGGTTAACAACCACTTCACAGAACTGCACGCCAAGAGCAGTACCCCCAACAATAGCCCTTGGGTTCTTTGTTTGAACGGTAGCCTTTGCCACAGCAACTTCATAGGGCCTTACTACATTATATAGTATCACATCTCAATGATTTCTTTGTTGCGATAGTTTAACTCAATGACTAGGTTTCCTTTGTTGCGATAGTTTAAACATTGTTTCCTTTGTTGCGATAGTTTAACTCAATGATTTCTTTGATGATGCCATAGTATATCTTGTTTCTCATAACTAGGTCCACATTGTTTCCATTTTCAAAGCAAGAGGTCTGGGAAACCAAAGCTACTCCACTGTCTTGAACTAGTCTACCCTCATCATAGGAGAACGTATGGAATTTAAATCCATTAATTGCATAGCTATTGTATGTTGTTGCAATCATGAAAGGTTCATTTGCCAAAATATGTATCTCTTCTGGTACTTCTACACCACTTTCAACTAACCCTTCCACCTGTAAATATCACATTATGTCTAGTTAATTTAACTGTATTAGATCTAAATAGAACATGTTAATCACGCCTTTACTTACATGCTTTCTAAACCAATCATGAAACGTTTCATGATGGATACGAGTCATTTGTCGCTGATTGTGGCGACCAATCGAGGAAAGGTACTCCACATGTTTGCTGCAAAGGTGTGGTACCCATTGAGAAATTTATAGATAAGAACACGAGAAATGTAATGTGCCAAGTTGTGTGGATTGCTTACTTCAAGTATGGTTCTATCTTATCATAGTTGAACAATACATATCTATGTGCTTGAACCCAAGTCTTGTATTCTATGGATACAGTGCACTTGCCACTCAAAGCTTGCCCTGTGCTTTGGAAGAATGGTGTAGTACAAATTTCACAGTCCATACTTTCACCATTTCCTACTTGTCCAGTCTCATAGCCTTTCAAAAATTTGGAGCAGAAAGTAAGACTCTCATCAAATTTGTAGGCCTCACAAATTGATCCCTCTGGATGACTTCTAGTACGAACAGAGCCCTTCAACTTCATCAAATACCTATGAAGTAATAGTTTTAGCGTGGAATCTAACTACAAATATGTTCAATAGCAATTGAAAATAGTTTGGTACCTCTCTACTGCCCACATGCTACGATAGTGTATAGGACCAGCAAGTCTTGCTTGAGCAGGCAGATGCACCATCAAATGAACCATGATATCAAAAAAAGATGGCAGAAATATAGTCTCAAGGACACTTAGTGTCTCAGCTATTTCAGCCTCTAGTTTTTGCGTATCACTGATACGAATAGTGGGTGAGTAGATCTTCTTGAAGAAATTGCTCACACGAATTAGTGCTGCACTTACTCTTTCTGGCAGTATATTCCGAACAGCAATGGTGTCGATGTTTGACCACCGATAGCCTGCCATGGGGGTCCCCGAGGCAGTATGTTTGGGCTTCAGCGTATGCAGAACTCGACGGTGAACGCAAGAGACAATCGATTTATCCTAGTTCGGACCCTCGATCGTTGATCGAGTAACAGCCCTACGTCCAGTCGGCGTTTGCCTCTGCATTGGATTAATTGTGTTGTAGAAATCGTACCATTGTTGTCCTCTCCAGGAGCCCTACCCTCCTTTATATAGTTAGGAGGCCAGAGTCCTAGTCGGTTTACAATGAGAGTTCCTAGTAGGATTACTGAATAGTACTACTACTAAGATTACATAGAAAGAATCCTAGTTAGACTAGATCTTCTCTCTCCCTTGTGGGGTATCCTGTGGGTCCCGCATCGACAAGCCCCCGAGCACTTCATGGTTGAGCTCTGAAAGTCTCGTTTTGCTCCTTCAGGTCTTGTTGAGTAGGAACAAACGTCATC
Organism: Miscanthus floridulus; assembly: GCF_019320115.1. Lineage (NCBI taxonomy): Eukaryota > Viridiplantae > Streptophyta > Magnoliopsida > Poales > Poaceae > Miscanthus > Miscanthus floridulus. Next base: position 117,326,764 of record NC_089585.1, on the reverse strand, counting down.
CGAGTGCTTTCTGGAGTGAAACCTTGTAGCGCTTGTTGGGATCTTCGAGTGGTGAGTGCTTTTTGAAGAAAAAGTACATCCATCTGGTTGTAGCCCCCGAGCCTCTTGCTATTTGGAACAAGGAGCTAGAGGATCTTGTCTTGAAGTTGCTCTGATTGTTCATCGAAGTTTTATCAAAAAGAACTCGAATATGGCTCGTTCCGGGTTCTTTTTGTCGTAATGTCTTGAAGTGGTCTGCGTTGAGGAAGTCTTTTGGTGACGTGCGCTTTTTCGAAGAAAAAGTGCACTCACTGAGTGTAGCCCCTGAGCCTCTTGCTATTTGGAACAAAAAGTTGGAGGGTCTTGAACCTTTATGTTTTTTGAAAATTTGTGTTCTGAAGTAGTCCCCGAGACTTGGATTATGTCATCATCCGAGTAATTTTGCGGCATCTTTCCGAAGCGGCCCTTTAGTTTTGGATTATACCATCATCCGAGTAGTTTTGCAGCATGCAGCCTCCGAGCGTATATCCGTGTTGTTTTATTCAGGAAGAACTCAGATGCGAGGTCTTGGTGTATTCTTTGATAGTCTGCTGTTGTCAGATGTAGTTGTATGGTGGTGGTTGAGTGTAAATGCCTTTTGTTCACGGGTTGTACTGTGCTGGTATATTCTTCCGAATATGCTCGTCTTCGAGTACTGTTCCCTCTCGCCTGAGTCTTCCATTATTGAGTCCTATTTTTTCACTGTTTCCTTTGTCAGGTCTTTACCTTTGGTGCTCCCGGTTCATGTGCATCGCTCTTTTGGTCTATAAATACCCTCCTGTGGTGCTTGTTTTTGAATCATTGAGCATTCTGTTGTGTGGCCTGAAGTCTTTGTAGTCATGGATATGGTAGTTTGTGAAGTTGAGCAGCCCCCGGGCATATTTTGTAGTTCCTGTGTGTCTTGTCGTAGCTGGAGGAAGTCTTGTGATGTGGGCTTCGTTCCTTCATCCGATAGTTCTTGGCTGGCGCTCTTTGTCTGCCCTACGGCTGTCCGGTGCAGATCAACACCTAATCCTGCATCACATCGGGTTTGGGTAGACAGATGCCTGCCAGCCTCCTTTGGTCCATGCTTTCCTGCTGTGCTGCTGATTTCCGTCTTGGATGCACTGTGTTCGTCAAAACAGTGTAGCCAAGGGCGGTTTGTTCTACCTGGCAGCAAATTGGAACACGTAGTCGTTCCAGAGCCTAGCTGTGTCCGGGTTCCTCTTTGCTACCTTGCTTGTTGTAGTACCGAGTTCGTCGGGTCTTGTAAGATGTGTAATCTTGTACTTCTTGATTTCATTTGTAATAAAAAAGATTCTTGCCTTCTTCGTTGCCATGCTTTCTCCTGCTGTGTTGCTTATGGAACTTCCGAGTTCTTTTTATCAAGAACCGGGTTCTTTTGTTCCTTCAGAAGTTACCCTCCCTTTCTTCTTTGAGGATGGGTTGTTCTTTGCAGTTATCTGATAGCTCCGCAGTAGTGTTGGATGGATAAGTCTGAAATCTGCCCATTGGATTGTACCGTTGTGTGGATTTGTGCCCTCTGTCATTTTAGCTGCGTCGGTAAATGGACCGTTGCGTTCTCACACGGTGTTTTAACGGGCCTGGTGGGCCGTTTCTAACGCTGTAAAATTTATTTATAGACCCTTCGTCCTCTTTTTCTTTACTGCCTTTCTTTTGCCTTCAAACCCTAGCTCTTAATCATCCGTCGTCGCCATTGCCGCCGCCATCCTTAGCGTCGCCATCTAGCTTCATCTTCCCCAGTACCTTTTTGCTTCCGCTAGTTCATGGGTAAGAAGAAAACCACAAGCAAGTCACAGGTGACCTTCATGGATGAGGAGTCATCCCTTTCTTTGATCGAGAACCAAGAGTTCGTGGCCATGAGGGCTGCTCAGAAGGTTTGGCCGGCTCCAACAACAAGCGAAGATTAGCTGCATGAGCTCGTCAGCGATGGCTTGATCCAAAGCAAAGTCATCGCTGAATGGAGAATTCCGGGCGAGCATCGGGTTCCTGCTCTGAGTCCTGGTGAGATTGTCCTCTTCGTTTCCTTTGTCCGCGCCGGACTTTGCCTTCCTGCTTTCGCCTTCCTTCATCAGTTTCTTGGTTATTTCGGGGTTAGTCCGAACCATCTAACCCCTAATGCCGTTCTCTATCTTTCCATTTTCGTTCATCTCTGTGAAGCTTTCCTTGGAATCCCTCCTTCTCTATCTCTTTTTCGCTACTTCTTTCGTCTAAAACCTCAACCCCGCCGTGAAGAAACCAGCGTTCTTGGTGGTTGCGGGATTCAGTTTCGCCAAGGTCTTAAGAGCAAGTTCTTTGACTATGACCTAGTTGATTCTGTAAAAGATTGGCGTGCCGACTAGTTTTATGCTGCCAATTTGATCCCTTCCCTTGTCGTCCACTCTGGATCTGGTCCTGTGGTGAATGACCGGTGGGACAAGAAACTTGAGTCACCTGCTGAGATTCAAGTGATCCAGCCACTCCTTGATAGGATTAGCATGCTGAAACAGCAGGGTTTAACTAGTTTCAGCATTGTTTCGAGTTTTCTTCGTCGCCGAGTTTAGCCTTTGAAAGAGCGGGAGCACCTTGGCTTCGAGTATTCTGGGGCCGAGGATCCTTCACGCATGGTCCTAGCTCTTGAGCTGACCGATGAGGAGGTACTCGAGCGTCTCCAGAAGATGCTAAAAGGAGTGAGCGTTATTCCTCCTGCTGTCTCCGAGTTCTCTACCAACAACCCGCCCCCAGCTGTGAGTTGTTTATCTCTTTGTTTGGGTACTTCTTGCTGCATCCATTTTTGCTTAGCTTTTCCTTGTCTTGCTATTTTATCCTTTTTCGTAGGAGCTTGGGCGGAACTTTGTTGACCCGATCCCTCTTGATGTTCTCCCTACTATGGCGGAGACTGGGGATAAGCCTGCTGGAACTTCTGCAACTAGTAAGTCCCCAACCTCCACAGCGCTTCCTAGAGTTTCTTCCGGATTTGTTGACGTATATGAAGAATATGTTCCTCATCTAGTCCCTCGCGGTCCTCATAGTGTCCCAAAGAGGGGGCGAACGGATGGGTCTTCATCCGGCCTGCCTGTCTCCAAGAAGTCTCGTAAACCAAGTACTCTCTCAGGTACTCCAGTTGTTGCTAGCATGCTCTTAGGTGAGCATATTTAATACTCTTTGTTCCTTTGTTTTCCTGTTTCTCTCTTGAACCAAGTACTTTTTGTTCTTTTTTCAGCAGGTGCTCTGGTTTCCTTGGCTAAGGGAGAGGAGGATGACGAAGTACCCCTCATCATGCAGCGGTGAGTTGTTTTCATATTCCTGTTGCATTGAATTTCTCTTCTTTGTCTTGACTTTTAGTCTTGAACTTTTTGAAGTAACCGGACGTCGGGTACGAGTTCTTTTGAGACTCCCACGCCGACTTCTTCTGAAGCTCCGGTGTCGAGTTCTTTGGTAGCCTCAGTACCGAGCTCTACTGCTCCTCCAGTGCAGAGTTCTTCCACAGCTCCAGCCCTGGCTTCTTTCGTGGCTCTGGTATCTACTATCCCGCTCCCGTCGTCAGGTGGCGGGGACGTTTTTGCCGTCGTGGTCCCCCCTGCGAGGCCTTCTTTTGGTTTCGCGAAGAAGAAAGTGGCTGGGTGAGTAGATTCTGGTTTCATCCTTTTACTTCTGTCTTCCTTCTTCTGGTTCTCATTGGTGATTTCTTTTATCAAATTTCAGTCTTTCGTCTTCTCTCGTTTCTTCATCGACTTCTTCTCAGCCTTCCGTCGTGCCATTGAGTTCCGAGCCTCAGGACTCGCAACATACTGTTGGTGAAGTTGCTGCGGGGGCTTCGGAGCTATCTGGCGAAGTTGTGGACTTGGCTGCCCCGGAGGTGACTGTGGCCGTCGCGTCGGGTCCTTCTGAGGAATTGGCTTCGACTTCCCGGGAGGTTGCTTTGGTCGTTCCTTCTTTGCTCCAGCCAGCCTCTCCTTCCCCTTCTCTCGCTTCCAGCGGTCCCTCTTTTACCGATGACGTGTGTCGATGTTTTACCACCGATAGCCTGCCACGGGGGTCCCCAGGGCAGTATTGTTCGGGCTTCAGCGTATGCAGAACTCGATGGTGAACGCAAGAGACAAACGACTTATCCTGGTTCGAACCCTCGACCGTTGATCGAGTAACAGCCCTACGTCCAGCCGGCGTTAGCCTCTACATTGGATTGATTATGAAGTGTCGTACAATTATTGTCTCTTTCCCCAGGAGCCTAGCCCTCCTTTATATAGTCAGGAGGTCAGAGTCCTAGTTGGTTTATAATGAGAGTTCCTTGTAGGATTACTGAATAGTACTACTACTAAGATTACATGGGAAGAATCCTAGTTGGACTAGATCTTCTCTCTCCCTTGCGGGGTATCCTGTGGGTCCCGTATCGACAAGCCCTCGAGCACTTCATGGTTGAGCTCTGAAAGTCTTGTTTTGCTCCTTCAAGTCTTGTTGAGTAGGAACAAACGTCATTCGAGTGCTTTCTGGAGTGAAACCTTGTAGCGCTTCTTGGGACCTTCGAGTGGTGCGTGCTTTTTTTTTTGAAGAAAAAGTACATCCATCTGGTTGTAGCCCCCGAGCCTCTTGCTATTTGAAACAAGGAGCTGGAGGATCTTGTCTTGAAGTTGCTTTGATTGTTCATTGAAGTTTTATCAAAAAGAACTCGAATATGGCTCGTTCCGGGTTCTTTTTGTCGTAATGTCTTGAAGTGGTCTGCGTTGAGGAAGTCTTTTGGTGACGTGCGCTTTTTCGAAGAAAAAGTGCAGAATATGGCTCGTTCCGGGTTCTTTTTGTCGTAATGTCTTGAAGTGGTCTGCGTTGAGGAAGTCTTTTGGTGACGTGCGCTTTTTCGAAGAAAAAGTGCACTCACTGAGTGTAGCCCCCGAGCCTCTTGCTATTTGGAACAAAAAGTTGGAGGGTCTTGAATCTTTATGTTGTTTGTAAATTTGTGTTCTGAAGTAGTCCCCGAGACTTGGATTATGTCATCATCTGAGTAGTTTTGCGGCATCTTTTCAAAATAGCCCTTTAGTCTTGGATTAAACCATCATCCGAGTAGTTTCACAGCATGCAGCCTCCGAGCGTATATCCATGTTGTTTTGTTCAGGAAGAACTCAGATGCGAGGTCTTGGCGTATTCTTTGATAGTCTGCTGTTGTCAGATGTAGTTGTATGGTGGTGGTTGATTGTAAATGTCTTTTGTTCACGGGTTGTACTGTGCTGGTATATCCTTCCGAATATGCTCGTCTTCAAGTACTGTTCCCTCTCGCCTGAGTCTTCCATTATTGAGTCCTGTCTTTTCACTGTGTCCTTTGTTAGGCTTATTTCATTGGTACTCCTAGTCCATGTGCGCCGCTCCTTTGATCTATAAATACTATCCCGGAGTGCTTGTTTTTATCCATTGGACATTCTGTTGAAACCTTCGTGGTCATGAACATGGTAGTTTGTGAAGTAGAGCAGCCCCCGGGCATATTTTGTAGTTCCTGTGTGTCTTGTCGTAGCTGGAGGAAGTCTTGTGATAGGGATTAGATGTAGGCTAATCCCGCGACAGCATTGTACCAGGATGTACATGGCGGTAGTTGGAGGAAGTCTTGTGATGTGGGCTTCGTTCCTTCATCTGGCAGTTCTGGGTTAATCTTCGTTGCCTATTCTGAGACTGTCCGGTGTAGATCAACACCATATCCAGCATCACATCGGTCTTAGGTAGACAGATGCCCGCCGGCCTTCTCTGCTCCATGTTGTCCTGTCGTGCTGCTGATTTCCGCCTTGGATGCACTGCATCCGTCCTTTGAAGAAAACAGTGTAGCTGATGGCGGTTTGTCCTACCGAGTAGCAATTTGGGACACGTAGTCATTCCAAAGCCTAGCCGTGTCCGTGTTCCTCTTTGCTACTTTGCTTTTCGTGGTACCGAGTTCGTTGGATCTTGTAAGATTTGTAATCTTCTATTTTTGAAGTCGCTTGTAATGGAATGAATCTTGTCTTCTGAGTTGTCCTTAACTTCTCTGCTGTGATCCCTGTCGTTCATGAGATTACCAAGTTCTTTCTTAAATAACCGGGTTCTTTTGTTCCTTGCGAGGTAGCCCTTTGTTTCTTCTTGGTTGACGGGTTGTTCTTGTAGTGATCTGATAACCCTGCCGTGGTGCTGGACGGATAAGTCTGAAATCTGCCCATTGGATTGTACCGTTGTGTGGATTTGTGCCCTCCGTCGTTTTAGCTGCGTCGGTAAATGGACCGTTGCGTTCTCACACGGTGTTTTAACGGGCCTGGTGGGCCATTTCTAATGCTGTAAAATTTATTTATAGACCCTTCGTCCTCTTTTTCTTTACTGCCTTTCTTTTGCCTTCAAACCCTAGCTCTTAATCATCCGTCGTCGCCATTGCCGCCGCCATCCTTAGCGGCGCCATCTAGCTTCATCTTCCCCAGTACCTTTTTGCTTCTGCTAGTTCATGGGTAAGAAGAAAACCGCGAGCAACTCCTAGGCGACCTTCGTGGACGAGGAGTGATCCCTTTCTTTGATCGAGAACCAAGAGTTCGTGGCCATGAGGGCTGCTCAGAAGGTTTGGCCGGCTCCAACAACAAGCGAAGATCAGCTGCGCGAGCTCGTCAGCGATGGCTTGATCCAAAGCAAAGTCATCGCTGAATGGAGAGTTCCGGGCGAGCATCGGGTTCCTGCTCTGGGTCCTGGTGAGATTGTCCTCTTCATTTCCTTTGTCCGCGCCGGACTTTGCCTTCCTGCTTCTGCCTTCCTTCATCACTTTCTTGGTTATTTCGGGGTTAGTCTGAACCATCTAACCCCTAATGCCGTTCTCCATCTTTCCGTTTTCGTTCATCTCTGTGAAGCTTTCCTTGGAATCTCTCCTTCTCTATCTCTTTTTCGCTACTTCTTTCGTCTGAAACCTCAACCCCGCCGCGAAGAAACCAGCGTTCTTGGCGGTTGCGGGATTCAGTTTCGCCAGGGTCTTAAGAGCAAGTTCTTTGACTATGACCTGGTTGATTCTGTAAAAGATTGGCGTGCCGACTGGTTTTACGCTGCCAATTTGATCCCTTCCCTTGTCGTCCACTCTGGATCTGGTCCTGTGGTGAATGATCGATGGGACAAGAAACTTGAGTCACCTGCTGAGATTCAAGTGATCCAGCCACTCCTTGATAGGATTAGCATGCTGAAACAGCAGGGTTTAACTGGTTTTGGTATTGTTTCGAGTTTTTTTCGTCGCCGAGTTCAGCCTTTGAAAGAGCGGGAGCACCTTGGCTTCGAGTATTCTGGAGCCGAGGATCCTTCACGCATGGTCCTAGCTCTTGAGCTGACCGATGAGGAAGTACTCGAGCATCTCCAGAAGATGTTGAAAGGAGTGAGCATTATTCCTCCTGCTGTCTCCGAGTTCTCTGCCAACAACCTGCCCCCAGCTGTGAGTTGTTTATCTCTTTGTTTGGGTACTTCTTGCTGCATCCATTTTTGCTTAGCTTTTCCTTGTCTTGCTATTTTATCCTTTTTCGTAGGAGCTTGGGTGGAACTTTGTTGACCCAATCCCTCTTGATGTTCTTCCTGCCGTGGCGGAGACTGGGGATAAACTTGCTGGAACTTCTGCAACTAGTAAGTCCCCATCCTCCATAGTGCTTCTTGGAGTTTCTTCTGGATTTGTTGATGTATATGAAGAATATGTTCCTCGTCTAGTCCCTCGCGGTCCTCATAGTGTCCCGAAGAGGGGGCGAACAGATGGGTCTTCATCTGGCCTGCCTGTCTCCAAGAAGCCTCACAAACCAAGTACTCTCTCAGGTACTCCAGTTGTTGCTAGCATGCTCTTAGGTGAGCACATTTAATACTCTTTGTTCCTTTGTTTTCCTATTTTTCTCTTGAATCGAGTACTTTTTATTCTTTTTTCAGCAGGTGCTAAGGTTTCCTTGGCTGAGGGAGAGGAGGATGATGAAGTACCCCTCATCATGTGGCGATGAGTTGTTTTCATATTCCTGTTGCATTGAATTTTTCTTCTTTGTCTTGACTTTTAGTCTTAAACTTTTTGAAGTAACCAGACGTCGGGTACGAGTTCTTCTGAGGCTCCCGTGCCGACTTCTTCTGAAGCTCCGATGTCGAGTTCTTTGGTAGCCCCGGTACCGAGCTCTACCGCTCCTCCAGTGCAGAGTTCTTTCATGGTTCCAGCCCCGGCTTCTTCCGTGGCTCCGGTATCTGCTATCCCGCTCCCGTCGTCGGGTGGCGGGGACGTTTTCGCCATCGTGATCCCCCCTGCGAGGCCTTCTTTTGGCTTCACGAAGAAGAAAGTGGCTGGGTGAGTAGATTCTGGCTTCATCCTTTTGCTTTTGTCTTCCTTCTTCTGGTTCTCATTGGTGCTTTCTTTTATCAATTTTCAGTCTTTCGTCTTCTCTCGTTTCTTCATCGACTTCTTCTCAACCTTCCGCCGTGCCATTGAGTTCCAAGCCTCAGGACTCACAACATACTATTGGTGAAGTTGCTGCGGGGGCTTCGGAGCTACCTGGCGAAGTTGCGGACTTGGCTGCCCTAGAGGTGACTGTGGCCATCGCGTCGGGTCCTTCTGAGGGATTGGCTTTGGCTTCCCGGGAGGTTGCTTTGGTCGTTCCTTCTTCGCCCCAGCCGGCCTCTCCTTCCCCTTCTCTTGCTTCCGGCGGTCCCTCTTTTACCGGTGACGTGGTGCAACAGTTCGATGCCACCCATCGGCTATCGGAGCTGACCGCAGCCTGGGGGAGCTTGGCGTCCTCTATGACTTCTTTCGGGGAGAAGCTTTACGTAAGTTTTTCTAAGATTCTTTCTTTGGCCATTTGTTTTGCCTTCGTCCTTACGCCTTATTTTTCTTTTTCTTTAATTGTTTAGACTTTCTCTCGTGACCATACCGGCTTCTTCTTTTCGTCTGAAATCGAGAAGAAGTTGTCCTCTGAGGTAAGTTCTCTGAAGACTGACCTTGACGTCCTCCGGGCCGAGTTGGAGACTGAGCGTAAGTCGCATCAAAAAGAGGAAAAGGCTCTCTGTGCCCGGGTGGTAGAGGTAGAGAAATAGAGAGACACTGTTGCCCAGGAGTTGGAGAAACAGAAAGATGCTGCTATCCCAGAGGCTTCAAAGAACTCAGAGGCCATGAAGAGCTTGGAAGCCGTGAAGAAAGAATGTAAAGGTATTCTGGGTTCTCTTTGTTTCTTTCAGTATTCAAACCTTTCCCTCCTGCTGACTTGTTGTTTGGTGTCTTGTCCAGCTCTCCGAGTTGAAGGAAAAAAGCTCTCGGAGGGCATTGATGAAATGAAGACTCTTGTCCGTACAAGTCATAACAAGGCTGAGGAGGTAATTACTCATGCTGAAGAAGAACTTGCACTTGCTAAGTTGATCAGGCATGGAGCTGATAAAGATCTTGTGCAGGCCCAAAAAACTATTGAAGACTTGTCTGGGAAGCTGGCGACGGCTACTGAAAATTGGAACATTTTGTGGAAATCCTTTCATTTAGTAGCTGATGTTCTCCGGACTCCAGCGGATGACGGGCAATCTTGGGCTCAGTTCATTCCTCAGATTCCGACTCGTTTCCAAGAGTTCGCGAAGAAGTGCGCTCAAGTATGTACCAAGAATGTGCTGGCCCAGGTCCGGGTCCTTGCTCCAGAGGCGCCTCTGTCCAAGATAGCAGAGGAAGCTGATAGCCAAGAATACCTTGATGCCGTTGAGAGGATGGAGCCTGAGGTCAAAGGTTTAGCCAGTAGGGTTGTAGACAGTCTTAATATTGATATTTCCCTTCCTGATGACAATGCCTGATCCAATTGACCAGCCTCTTATAATATTACACTCCTCTTCAAATGAAGATTCTTTATTTTCGTTGATGTATTCTTTGCCCGGGTGTGGTTGGAGTTACTTGACTTGCTGAGTACTTTGTCCCGTTTTCGTCTCTGCCCTGTAAACAACTCCGTGCGTTATCCTGACGAAATCCCTCGATTTGTCGAGTACTTTTCTTTTCTTCCTCTTTTGTGATCCGTCGAGTGCTTTGTCCGCGCTATGACTTGTTAGATGTAGATCTTTGTGTTGACAACCTTTCGCCTGCGCTATGTAAAATGACTCGGCATAGAATGTTGCCTTGACAAACTTCGGCATCCGAGTGCTTTCTTGAGTGGCGCTTGTGCTTGGCGCTTGTGCTTTTTTGAGGAAAAAGTATTCCTATCTGGATGTAGCCCCCGAGCCTCTTGCTTTTCGGAACGAAGAGCTGGAGGGTCTTTTTAAGCTTAATTTCGGTCGACTAGTTTTAGGTGTTAGCTTTTAGCTACCCTCATCGGCGGGCTCAAGCGTCTTTTTAGCTATTTTGCTCTTGGCCGGGATGCTCAGGCATGTTTTCAGCCATTTTGCTTTTTGTTTTGGGTGTTAGCTTTTAGCTACCCTCATCGGCGGGCTCAAGCGTCTTTTCAGCTATTTTGCTCTCGGCCGGGATGCTCAGGCATGTTTTCAGCCATTTTGCTTTTTGTTTCGGGTGTTAGCTTTTAGCTACCCTCATCGGCGGGCTCAAGCGTCTTTTCAGCTATTTTGCTCTCGGCCGGGATGCTCAGGCATGTTTTCAGCCATTTTGCTTTTTGTTTTGGGTGTTAGCTTTTAGCTACCCTCATCGGCGGGCTCAAGCGTCTTTTCAGCTATTTTGCTCTCGGCCGGGATGCTCAGGCATGTTTTTAGCCATTTTGCTTTTTGTTTCGGGTATTAGCTTTTAGCTACCCTCATCGGCGGGCTCAAGCGTCTTTTCAGCTATTTTGCTCTCGGCCGGGATGCTCAGGCATGTTTTTAGCCATTTTGCTTTTTGTTTCGTGAAAACAACTCGTTGAAAGTCATGACAAGACATGCTGTGGATGAATATCATCTTTATTGATCATGAATATAAACTGATACATATGTTGTCGAGGAATATTGTCCTTTGTTGATTGTGAACGTTGGTCCCTTGTGGCCCGTATATCTGTTTTTTCTTGAGTTGTTTTTACACGTAGAATCTTCTCAGCTGGCTGATGTGCCATGTATTGTTGACTTCTCTTCCATCTTCGGTTATTAACTTGTATGTGCCTGGTCCGGTGACTTTTGTGACAATGAACGGACCTTCCCATGGACTGAGTAGCTTATGTCGTCCGTCAGTTTTTTGTATCCTTCTTAGCACTAAGTCTCCGACTTGTAATGATCGAGGATGGGTACTCTTGTTGTAGTGTCGTCTTAAACCTTGTAGGTATCTGGCTGATTGGAGGGTAGCGTTTACTCTGACTTCTTCTGAGCTGTCGAGTTCTAATCTTCTTGTGTGTTCTGCTTCTCCTTCATCGTATTGTTCTATCTTTGGTGATGTCCATATCAAGTCGGCAGGCAGTACGGCTTCTGACCCGTAAACTAGGAAGAATGGTGAGTAGCCTGTTGCTCTGCTTATTTGAGTTCATAGCCCCCATACTACTTTAGGTAATTCTTCAATCCATTTGGACCCATAGTCCACTAGTTCTTCGTATAACGTTGGTTTTAATCCGGCTAGTATGAGTCCATTAGCCCTTTCTACTTGTCCATTGGCTTTCTGGATGTGCAACAGATGCGTAGTCTATACTAAAACCACTGTCTTGTGCCCAGCTTTTGAATTCTATAGCTATGAAGGGGGAGCCTAGATCTGTGATGATTCGATTGGGCATGCCGAAGCGGTGCATAATGTCTTGGATGAACTCGACTGCTTTGGCTACGCTGTATTTCATGAGTTGTTTGTATTCAATCCACTTGGTGAACTTGTCGATTGCTACAAAGATGTATTCGAAGCCGCCTTTTGCTTTCTTTAGAGGTCCTACTTGATCCAGCCCCTAGCAGGAAAAAGGCCAAGCGGGTGGGATGCAGATAAGACTGTGAGCTGGCACATGGGCTTGTCTTGCAAACATTTGGCAACCTTTGCATTTTCTGACAAGTTCTTCTGCGTCTTTCAAAGCGGTTGGCCAGTAGAATCCGGTGCGAAATGCTTTGCCGACCAGTGTTCTTGAAGCGGCATGACTTCCACAGCAACCTGAGTGTATTTTGTCTAGGATCTCTTTGCCTTCTTCAAATGAGACACATTTTAGGAGTACTCCTGATGATGCTGCTCTTCTGTAAAGTCTATCTCCTACTAGAACGTAGTTTTTGCTTCTGCGAACAACTTGGGTGGCTTCTGCTTTATCTGCTGGCAATTTATTTTCTTTGATATAGTCGATGAAAACTTGGCTCCATGAAGTGTTGATTACCAAGATCTGAATGCCTTTAGCCTGAATTTCATGGGTCGTTTCACCGGGTTGTTTCATAGAGGGAACTGATAGCTCTTCTATGAATACGCCGGGTGGAACCTTCGCTCTGTCTGATCCGAGCTTGGCGAGGACATCTGCTGCAATGTTGGAATCGCGCAGGACGTGTAGAATTTCTAATCCTTGGAAATGTTTTTCAAGTTTCCGTATTTCGGCACAGTAAGCATCCATGTTTTCTTTGGTGCAATCCCAATCTTTGTTGACTTGGTTGATGACTACTGCTGAATCGCCGTATACGAGTAATCTCTTTATTCCGAGGGTAATTGCCACTCGTAGCCCATGGATGAGGGCTTCATATTCTGCTTCGTTATTTGTAGCTTGCCATAATATCTGAAGGACGTACTTGAGTTGTTTTCCTTCTAGAGAAATGAGGAGAACGCCTGCACTGGCTCTGCCTAGTTTGAGTGACCCATCAAAGTACATCTTCCAGTGGTCAAGGATGGTATTTGATATAGGTTGTTGGATCTCTGTCCACTCGGCAACAAAATCAGCAAGGGCTTGAGATTTGATTGCCTTGCGTGGGGTAAAATCGATATTGAGAGCACCAAGCTCGACTGCCCACTTAGATATGCGCCCTGTGGCATCTTTATTGTATAGGATGTCTCTGAGTGGAAAATCTATCACCACGGTAATCTTGTGGCTTTTGAAATAGTGGCGAAGCTTGCGTGAGGTGATAAGTAGAGCGTAGAGTAGTTTTTGTACATGCGGGTATCGGATTTTGGATTCTGATAGTACTTCGCTGATGTAGTATACGGGGCGTTGCACTTTATACACGCGCCCTTGTTCTTCTCTTTCTATGACTATCGCCGTGCTGATCACGGTACAAGTCGCCGTAATATATAGCATCATATCTTCGTCTTTCTTTGGAGGTGTCAGGACAGGCGACGAGGTGAGGTATTCTTTAAGTTTTTTGAAAGCTTCATCGGCCTCTTTTGTCCACTCGAACTTGTCTGTCTTCTTTAGTAGTTTAAAGAAAGGTAACCCTTTTTCGCCGAGTCTTGATATGAAATGGTTGAGGGCCACCATGCATCCTGTTAGTTTCTGCACATCTTTGATACTTCTAGGTGGGCTCATTTCTGTTATAGCTCGAATTTGCTTGGTGCTGGCTTCAATCCCGCGCTGACTGACCAAAAATCCGAGTAGTTGTCCTGAGGGAACTCCGAATACACATTTATTTGGGTTCAACTTCCATCTCCATCTCTTCAAGTTTTTGAAGGTTTGCTTTAAATCTTCAATCAGAGTGTATGGGTTCTTTGTTTTCACTACTACATCATCCACGTATGCCTCCACATTTTCGCTGATTTGGTCCCCAAGGCAAGTTTGGATAGCTCTTTGATATGTGGCGCCAGCGTTCTTTAGTCCAAATGACACGGTTTTGTAACAGTAAGCACCGAACGGAGTAATGAAAGATGTCTTGCTCTGGTCTTGTTCTTTTAATGTGATCTGGTGATACCCTGAATAGCAATCATGAAAGGATAATAGTGCAGACCCTGCTGTTGAGTCAACTATCTGGTCAATGCGTGGTAGCCCGAACGGATCTTTTGGGCAATGTTTGTTAAGATCTGTGTAGTCGACGCACATGCGCCACTCGTCCGTGTTCTTCTTCTGCACAAGGACCGGGTTTGCTAGCCAGTCTGGATGAAGGATTTCTCTGATGAATCTGGCTGCCATCAGTTTTGTGATTTCCTTTTTAATCACTGCCTTTTTGTCGGGTGAGAATCGTCGTAGCCGTTGTTTTACAGGCTTGGAGCTTTCATTAACATCAATTCTATGCTCAGCCAACTCTCTTGGGACACCTGGCATGTCGGCCGGCTTCCAAGAGAAGATATCTTTGTTGTCCCGAAGAAAGTTGGTGAGCGCGAGTTCCTATTTTGCCGAGAGGTGAGCACTGATGGTTGCTGTCTTGGAGGTATCGCCAGTGCCCAAGTCGATTTGCTTGACGTCGGCTTCTTTTGGTGGTGCGATGATGCTGGGCTTTTTAGCCGGTATTTGTAATTCTTCTTGGCTCGTCTCTGCAGCAATTGTGGCTATTTCTTTTCTTCCATTGTCGGCTTGTGCTTTGGCTGCAATTTGGATTGCCTGAACGTCGCAGTCAAAAGCACGCTTCAAATCACTTCGAAGAGAAAGGATACCGTTGGGTCTTGGCATCTTAAGCAGTAAGTACGGATAATGTGGTATTGCCATGAATTTTGCCAGTGCTGGGCGTCCGAGGATTGCATGATATGACGAATCAAAGTCTGCGACCTCAAATTTGATAAACTCTGTTCGGTAGTTCGAAGGAGTTCCAAAAGTAATGGGTAAAGTAATTTGTCCGAGTGGCATGGCTGCCTTGCCTGGTACTATGCCGTAAAAAGGTGTACTTGTTGGTGTAATCATCCCAGCGAGTTGTAGTCCCATCTTCCTTAGTGTTTCTGAAAAGATGATGTTGAGTCTGGCTCCCCTGTCGATTAGTACTTTGGTGACAATCATACCAGCAATAGTTGGATCTAGAACCAGTGGATAATGGCCTGTGTTTCCCATGCTAGTCCATTGGTCTTCTCTAGTAAATTGGATAGGATACTGTGACCAATTGAGATATCTTTGTGTAGCCGGTTCTGCTGTCATGATAGTCCGTAGTGCTAGTTTTTCTTGATGTTTGCTTCTGCAATCTGGAGCCCCTGAGAAGATCACTGCTACCGTTCCCCTAGGTTTTTGGAATCCTTTGTCCTCGTGGTTGTCTTCATCTTTTTTCTGATTGTCCTCTTTGGTGTTCTCCTTACTATCTCTTCTCGTGTATCGATCATTGAAAGTGTAGCAATTTCCGATGGTGTGCCTTCCATTAGGGTGCAATGGGCAATGTATGTTTTCAATGTCATCATATCTTCCGGGTTTGGAAAACTTCTTTGATTTGTCGGCCATTGCCACGGTATTGTCTGGTCTACGTTTTCTTTCTTGATGTCTGCTATTTCGATGATTTTGCTTGTCCGGGTTGTCCTGGTTGCTTCTATCCAGGAACCTCTCTCGTGTTTTTTCTTCTGCAGTAATCATCTTTTCCACTATTCATCTGAATTCTTCATTGTTTCTCGGATTTTCTTTGCAGAAGTCTTGAAATTGCCACCTAGCCATGATTCCGTGAGAGAAAGCTTCAATTACTTCTCGTTCGGTGATGTCATGCACTTGAGCCCGCAGTTCGCCGAATCATCGATAGTAATTTCTGAGACTTTCGCCTCCCTTTTGCTTGAGTCCTTTCAGTTCTGCATGAGTGATCAGGTGTGTGATGATACCTGTGAAAGAACAGGGTCTTGATATCGTCGTCTCCTCTGGCTAGTTCAATTGATTGTGAATATATTCTGAGCCATTGCCTTGGTTCGGTTTTGCCATCATACTTAGAATGGTTAGACGGTTTGAACTTGTGGGGTAATCGTACCAATGCAAGCCTGTTCGCGAAACAGGGGAATCTGTCGTGTGTTCCGGCTTCTTTGAATTCGGATTCGGCTCCTCCTTCTGGCCAACTGTTGTTTTGATGGGAATAATTCTACGAAGCTGTCTGGGTAGGCACCCTACTCCTGGTCTTTCTTGGTTGTTCAAATTGGTGGCCTTGATTATGTTCCTTCCTACTTTCTCCGTTATGGCTTCCACCTGGCCCAAGTCTTTCGAAAGCGGACTTCCTTTGATTTTGATCTTCTTGCCTGTGGGTTGTTGATCTAGCGGGTAGTCTTGATTGGGCTCTTTCTTCATGCGTTCTCGGGATCATCGACCGGAGCAAGTCTTGGAGCTGTTCATACTTCTCACCGGGATATGAAGTTGCCTTGAGTTCTTCTAATGCTTCTCGAATCTTATCGTAAGGCGTATTTGCCATGCGTCTTCCTTCGACTTCTCGTTGTGATTTTCTTCTGTTGTATTCAGCCAACTCTGACTCATATCTGATCTAGGCTTCCCTGCGCTGCTTAGCACGGTGTTGGCGCCCTTGCTTCAACTTGTTTTTTCTTTCTCTAGCTTGTTTCTGACTCTCGGTTTCTCCATCGTAACCCTGGGCAAAGGGTGATATGTTGGATTCTGATTCATCTGATGACCTGACATCGGGTGCTTCTGGGGGATTTAATGGTGACCGAGGATGTCGAACCATGAGTACTTCCCGTGCGTGAGCCGTTCTGTTATTGGTGTTAGTTTTCATACTGTCGGAGTTGCGGATGACTTCAGTAGATGCCTCGATGTCGCAGATCGAGTCTCCTTCTTGGTAAGGTAGAGTAGCTGTTGTTGTTGTGCCGACTAGTTGGGTTCCGCTATCTTCAGGAACGGAACCTGGCCAGTGGATGATACAGTCTTGCGATGTTATCGTTAGCACGAGACCCTCCTGGGCTCCTGTCAGTGGTATCCCAAGCATTGGATTGAAGGATCTTTTGAACTATCCCTGATAGGATTTTGCCATGTTGTCGAGCCCAAACGGAAAAGAATTCGACTTCTTGAAAGAACTCTGAATGTAATCCGAGTTGTTTTGGGTTGTGCTCTGGAATCCTGCCGAAAAAGAACTCAGTTTCTTGAAAGAACTCGGATAAAACTTCACCTTGGACACGGAACTTGAATTCGAGTCGGATGCGCGTAGCCGTGAAATCTGATTTGAATCGGATATTATGAGCTGCGCGAATCTTCTGGTGAGCTGATCCGTCGTAGTTGTTGAAATAGGAAATTCTCCATGATGATCCGGATCTTTGAGGAGATGGCCTTGAAGCTTGCCGTAGTTGTCCACCTCGCAGATCCATGAGCCGAAGATGAAAGTTGATCCCGTCGGGAAGATCATGTTATCGAGGTCCATCGAGCTCTCGGATGCAAAGTCACCAAAAGCCCCTACCTGGCGCGCCAGCTGTCGATGTTTGACCACCGATAGCCTGCCACGGGGGTCCCCGAGGCAGTATGTTTGGGCTTCAGCGTATGCAGAACTCGACGGTGAATGCAAGAGATAGTCGATTTATCCTAGTTTGGACCCTCGATCGTTGATCGAGTAACAGCCCTACGTCCAGTCGGCGTTTGCCTCTACGTTGGATTAATTGTGTTGTAGAAATCGTACCATTGTTGTCCTCTCTAGGAGCCCTGCCCTCCTTTATATAGTCAGGAGGCCAGAGTCCTAGTCGGTTTACAATGAGAGTTCCTAGTAGGATTACTGAATAGTACTACTACTAAGATTACATGGGAAGAATCCTAGTTAGACTAGATCTTCTCTCTCCCTTGCAGGGTATCCTGTGGGTCCCGCATCAACAAATGGGAAGTAAGTGCTGCAACAATATGTGGTTGTCATGTCTCTTTAATCCAATTATCTTCTTCTCCTTAACTTGCACATTACGATGCATATCAGATGCATAACCGTCTGGGAACTTCACATCCTTCAATACTTGGCAAAATGCTTCCCTATCATCAGGACTCATTGTAAACTGTGCTGGAGGTAAATAAAAGTTATCTTCTACACTAACAGGATGAAGATCACTTCTAATGCCAAGTTTCTGGATGTCCAAGCAAGCATTTAAGTTATCCTTGGATTTTCCATCGGTGTCCAAAAGTGTGTCAATAATATTCTGACACACATTCTTTTCTATGTGCATAACATCAAAATTATGACGTAGAAGTAGGTCTTTCCAATATGGCATCTTAAACCAAATGGATTTTCTTTTCCAAACAGTTGGTGGCTCATTAACTTTCTTGCGTTTTTGCTTGGATGGCTCCTCTGTAGTTGGATTGCACTGACGCTTGGTTGGCTTCTTGGTTACTAGGTCCTTTCCAAAGGTTGTGCATATATTGGCTGTCAGCTCCAATATTTCCTCTCCACTAAGAGGTCTAGGTGCTGGCCTAAGTTCTGTGGTACCATCAAATGAATCTGCATCAAACCGAAACTTGTGTTCGGCATCTAAGAATCTACGATGGCCCATGTAGACACACTTGCCTCCCTTTTTAGTTGGAAAGAACATGTATCTAAGTGGCATTCAGGACATGCAACTTTGCCAGAAATGACACATGCCACCAAATAACCTAGACCTGGAAAATCAGATATGGTGCAAACTATGGCAGCACGCAGTTGGAAGGGTTCACGCTTAGAAGCATCATATGTTCTTACACCATGAACAAACATTTCTACCATATCATCAACCAGCGGCTCAAGAAAGACATCCATATCACCACAAGGTGCCTTAGGTCCAGGGATCAACAAGGATAGGATGAAATTTGATTGCTTCATACACTTCCAAGGTGGAAGGTTGTATGGGATCAAAATAACAGGCCAAATGCTATAAGTTGATTTCATGGTCCTAAAAGGATTAAAGCCATCGCTAGCTACAGCTAGTCTAAGATTTCGACTCTCTGATGAAAATACTAGATGCTTAGAGTCAAAATCTTTCTAGAAAGGAGCATCAGCAGGATGCCTCAACAAACCATCTTGTGTGCGTCCTTCATCATGCCACCTTGTGTCACTTGCTGTTTTTGAGCACATAAAATACCATTGCAGCCTTTTCTTTATAGGGAAGTAACGCAGAACTTTCCTAGGAACCCTATGCACATGTTTTCCACTAGGACTACTATTTTCTGATTTCCATCTTGAAGTATCACATTTTGGACAAACATCTTTCTTCACATGCTCCTTCCAAAACAGTATGCAATCATTCTCACATGCATGAATTTTCACGTAACCAAGTCCTACACCTTTTGCCATTTTGTTAGCAGCATTAAAGTTTTTAGGAAGTGATGACTCTTCAGGTAAGACATCCTTAAGTAACTCTAATAGCATGTCGAAGCTTTTGTAACTCCATCGCCCAACGAATTTGATATGCAGTAATCTTACAATGAAACATAGCTTCGAGTACTTGCAACCTGGATATAGCTCCTTGCCAGCATCTTCTACCATTTTGTAAAAAGCTTCCACATCCTCATCGTGCTGCTTCGTGTTGTCTACTTCTAAGTCCCCCTGGACATCTAAACCCCCAGCTATGTCTTGAAGTAAACCAGAAATGTCATCCTCTTCATTTGGGTCCCCTACTTCTACCCTTTCATGTTGGTTGCTATTTGTGAAAAAACTGGAACTAGGTTCACCATGATTCACCCATGTTATATACCCATCTGTAAATCCCTCACATATCAAGTGCTCAAGTACAATACTATGGACCCTCCAACAAGTGTTCTTGCATGCCTTGCAGGGACACAAAATATGATTTCCTTTTGCTGAATTACTAAAGGCAAACTCTAAAAACATATCCACTCCTTCTCTATACACAAGGGTTTGCCTACAAATGATGATCAAGATATCAGACCAAACACCCTATGCATGCAGATTCTAGTATATGGTCACAGGTTTATTATGTACCTAGGTTGATCCATCCATGTTTTATCCATGATGTACCTTTTACAAAATGCAGTGTCAAAAGAGTGAAATATTACTCCCAAAATAAAAAATCATTTAGTTCAGATTGGGTTGTTCAACAAAAAAATAAAGATCATGCCAAACAATTGTCCAAATTAAATCAATTTCACCACACTTGATGCTAAAAAATTATCTCACCACAAGCATCACATCACAGATCACACACAACCTGCAATTCTAAGCCAAATGCAGAGACAAAGTTCATAAGAAAAGAAAAGCATACCGATCAAGCAATGATAGTAGAAGATCTTGATTGTGTTGTGTACAAGATCTTGAATCCTACTGGTTCCTCTGCAAAATCAACTAAGGCAGTAAACATCACATCTAAATTGATTCTCCAAAGAGGGGAAGAGATGGCGGGCAAGAGAAGCAACCCAAACCTTGAATCTTTGTAGCCTTTCTCACTTTTGTCTACTCCATTCTGCAACCAAGAAAAAATACAAAAAAGTAAGCTATGCCGAAACCCTAGCACGCAGGGGAATGGGGATGAGAGGAAGGGGATGTGGAGATGACGCACTTGGATGTGGAGGGGAATGGGGATGCAGCGGCGGCACCGCTCTTGCTGGCTGGCGGTGGGCTAGGGTGACGGTGGGCTGGGGCGACGGGGGGCTGGGGCGGCACCGTCCGTTGGATTCAGCGGCGGGGGCCTACTGTTGTAGGTTACAGGGCTCCGGCCAGGGATGACTTCGGCGCTGGCGAGATTGGGAGGCAGCGATTTGGGTGGCGGGATTGGGAGGTGGCGCCGGCGGGATTGGGAGGCGGTGATTTGGGCGTCAGGGGTTGGGAGGCGGGATTGGGAGGCAGCGGCTCCTGGCGGCGCCCGGCAGCGAAGCCCTACTGGCGGCGCCCGGTGGCGGAGCTGTGGTGGCGTGCGGTGCCTGCGTGAGTGGAAAGGGGAAGGGAGCAAGAGACGTACGAAGCGTTTTCTCGATCAAAAAAAATGTTTAGCCTTTTAGCTCCCGCGCACAGTACTGTTTTGGCGCGCGGTCTCCCGCCCACAGCACGTACCCCTTCGCCGACACTTCGACAGTTGTTTAGGTAGGCTAGGACGACACTTTTTTGGTCTAAAAACTTTCGCCGACACTTTATGTGTTGGAAGGAGAAACGCCGACATATAAGCTGTAGCCTTATATTACTATTGCCGACACTTTAAGTGACGCTAAAAAGGTAAAGAATTGCTAACACATTACTCGTTGGAAAAACCCTTGATTTACCAACACATGATTGTAGGGAAAAGTGGATCATGGTGTAGTGATACCTGAAATCATTTCAATGTTACAAAGCTAAGCTAAAACCCTCATGGCATACTGAAACCTGTAGAAAATGTGCACATAAATTGGAGCACCAGTTTAGGAACTAAAAAAATAAATCTGTCAAAGATTTTTAGAATAGGAAGGTACATAAACATAACTGCGGCAAGAGGTATGTTTACTGTGTTCGAATCAATGAAATTGATGCTATATTTATGCATCACAGTCACTAGGCTCAGCAACAGTCACATGAATAAGGATATGAACCATTTTATTTTATTTTACGATAGAAGCATGAAACAAAGTGGCATGATTAATAAATGTTCGCCAACAAACCTATAAACTGAGTAGAAATCTAGAGTGAGCATTACAGATAAAGTTTCAGACTTGGACAAATAAAAGAGAGTGTGCAATATTCTATGTATTCTCTGTTGGATAAATTTTAGTTAGACCACTGGACCATTGTTGGTTCCTGCGCTCTAGGTTGTATCAAGTGTTCCTGAAATAACAAAATCTCAGTTCTATCACCAAATTGGTACAGTTAAGACAACACACTATATCAAAGTTCTGAATATGATGGCTTGACACCTAAAGCACGAATTAAGTGTCATTTTTAAGGATAGTGAGTTATGGTCGCAGTGTTGCATTGCAGATGTCTAGATAATCACCTAAAATTGAAGTTTGTTTTGTAAGCTCCAAAATATTTGAAGGATCTATTTTTGGTACTTTTATTGTCTCAAACTACAGTCTATCAGTAGCTAAATATTCTATAGCTGATAACTACTATGTATTTTATACATGTGTTAAGATCATGACACTTGCTTATTTGATTTTTATGGGGTGAGAAATAATTGTATGTGAAATGAAAACATAGGAACTGATACTAAGGATGTCAATGTACAGTAAACAAAAGCAGCAGACAACCATGAGGCTATCTGCACAAATCAGCCTATTTTTTTAACGCAAAGAAATTAACCTGATTAAAAATGCTTGTCAGTGCCATAGAAATAGAACCATCAGTAAGAATCAAATTTGTTTCCTTTTGGAGGCACTTATATAACATATACGTAATGATATCATCTACCAAAATAATCCTAGCGCTAACCTTTTTCATGTTGCTATAGAGCATAAGGTACTTCCCAATAACCTGATCACTGTCCTGACATTATGAGTTAGGAAGGCTAACTTACAAAACTGCCATCAATTCTTGTACTGAATGTTATATTTCTTGGCATGCCATACTATACAGCCTATTGAAAAATTACACAAAGTCCTGAATGACCAAATAAAAGTTGGTTTTTATACGGTACAAGAATGAGCGGAAAAAGTAAAAATAGGGAAAAAGGATTAGAACCTGGACAACAACTAAGCAGATAGCTGAAGAATCGATGATGGTTCGAAAACCAGCATAAAGTATCACCCAAGGACTGCAGAAACAGTATATGAATATAAATACAGCCAGAATGTAGGAACCATAAAAATAGGCAATTAACTGATCAACTATAATAATAATAGGAACGAAAAGGAAAATGAGGGAAAAGAGATCCTAACTTCAGTACTCAATGGACAGATGTAGCAACAGCTGGTGCTAGTTTCTAAAAATGCAGAAAATAGGACCTGGTGACTGTAGGAGAATGTGCAAGATAAGCAGGCTCTGCTGACCTGAAACGTGCTTCTAAATCAGCCAAAAACAGGACCCAGTGACTGCAGGAGAATCTAAAACATAAGCAGCATGAGCCGAGCTGAAGAGGCAAGGGAAGGAGGAGATATGTGGGGCACGAAATCTCCACAAGATAGTACCTAGACACTGCATAAGAATTTAGAAATGAATTTAGGTTGCAGTAAAGAAAATAGACATAATAAATATATAAAAAGCAGCCCAAAAACATAACCATTCATTATGAGGTGACAGTATCAAACATAAGAGGAATACACAATAAAAAATGAGAGCTAAAAAAAGAAGGGAGCAAAGACCTTACCCAGACAATAGGGTAGAAAATCAGTTATGGACCACAACTGGTGGCCAAATAAGAACTAAATATAATGCAGTCACTGCAGGGAAGCAAGAGGGAAAATCATTACACCAAAACTGAGCAGGTATAATAAATGTATAACTAAAAAAGAAGAGTAGGATGAAAATGTACGATGATGGAGGGGTTATGCTTCGTCGTAGCTTGTTGGGGCGCTGAAAAATAAAACCAAAATCAGAACAGTAGTCGCCAACAAATAGCTACATCAGTCCATTCTCAAACACTATCTGCAAGGTATATTTCATCCCTAAGCACAACCTGATGTCGCAGGCATCAAACACAAATAGCTACATTAGTTCCTTCCACATGTGCCTATAAAGCTGCTAAAGTACCACGTGGGGATATGTAAGCACCTAAACATATGGAACTGCTATGCTCAAGTAAATATGTCCTGAGGAAGGTCACCATGGATTGGTAACAAAGAAAATGTAGTCCATCAGTCCAGATAGAGATAAAAATATGTGCACTAACTAATAGGCGCCACAAATCACACATGAAAAAAAGACATAAAAAGCACTGGCCTTGCTGCTCTTTCAAATAATGCTATTCCTTTTTGTTATTTGTTAGCAAGAAGGCTTGACAGCAGAGTCCTAATCTAGGTGGTATAGTCAACGCGATGCATTCCAACCAATTGCCAAGGAGCTGTAGAGCAATGAAAATCATGTAGCAATAAATTAGGATTATTGCACTGTAGTGCCCAAAAGATTAAAAAAAGAGATAAATTCGTAGATATTTGAAATAGTTTTGGATTGTACAATTAGGTACCTGAATTTTTTTCAAATGAAGAATCAATCTATTGCAGCTTAGAGAACATACCGGTGTGTACTGGTGCAGGGGCTGCAGGCTGAACTTGTTGGTGATTTCAACGTGAGCCGAGCCGAGCTTTAGGAAGATCCTGTTGTTTGCCATCATGAGAAGCCAAGCCAAGGGCACCCACGAGCACGACCGGTGCTGGTGGTGCTTGCGTGCTGCGGCTCGCTGCCGACTCCCACCCTGGCGGCCGGAATCAACCGGCCCGGCCTTCCCCTCCCATATGTTGCATATGTATGTTTCAAGTGTTTCAGACTTTTCAGAAGTATGTTGCGATTGTTTCATCTTGATGTTGCAAAAGTAGATCGGGAGGATGTTGCACGTGTTGCATATGTTACAAGTGGTTCAGAGGCATGTTGCAAGCGTTTGTTCAAAATATTTCATCTGTTCTAGACGTATGTTGCAATCGTTTTTTATCTAGATGTTTCACATATATGTTGCAACAGTATGTTCCAAATATTTCATTTGTTTCAGTCTATGTTGGAGTAAGTGGTTTCATGTTGCAAGTTGGAACTATTTTATTGGGATGTTTCATGTGTTTCACACCCATGTTGCAAGTGCATGTTCCTAATGTTTTATGTGTTTTCAGTCTTACGTTGCTTTCATGTTGCAAGTGTTTTATGTTGTTCAACCGAAGACGAGCTGAGGGCCGACGGACGAGAGCACTGGGGCGGTGAATGGTGGTGTTGCGGGTCGAGGCGCGCTGGGGGCATGCTCGTCCTTAGTTGCTCATCCCGGCACCTGAGTGTTGCACGCGCGGAGAGTCGATAGAGAGAGGAGGCTCAGGGTATGGGACCGACGGGCACAGAGACAGCGGTGGAGTGCACTCGTGGGTGCGGGGCGAAGGCAGACGGAGCGGGCTACATAGACGTCTAGGCGCTGGCACACCCAAATAAATATATTCTGATTGTACCTTGATTTTTTATATATACAAGTAATAATGTGTCATGCTCGACGTCTCTGTTCCTAGATACTATCTGTCGGTGCAGAAAGTGACCAACAAGTAAATATTTATAGTTTTGCCGTACATTGTGATCGGAGGTGACCTAGCACTCAATGACACAGGGTTTATACTGGTTTAGGCAATGTGCCCTACGTCCAGTTTGAGTCAATCAGTGACTTTATTCCTAAGCCTAGGTGCTTAAAGTTTATAGTGGGGTTACAAACGAGAAGGGGAAAGATGGGGTGCACGAGAGGTCCGGTTGGCTCCGGTCGGAAGGGTCGAGAGCGACAAGAGCTCCTCTATGAGCTAAGTGTTTAAGCGTGTGCTTGAGGTCCGAACCTGGCGGTTCTGTGGTTGTGAGCTAGTGAACTTGATTGATCTATATGAACTTGAATCAACTTGAATGTTGGGAGAGAGCACATCCCCTTTCATAGATGAAGGGCATGGCCTTACAAGTGAGAGAGAGAGAGTTCGTGTGCTTCTAAGTCTTGTTGCCTATGCCAGCGGGTACAGGAGGATGGTAGGCATCCACAACACTGTTGGATGTTGGTTGTATGTGGGAGGTTACGTCGTCTTATTTTGGGTATGGCAGATGTCGGCACCTGTATATATTGTTGATGCCCAGAGATATGTGAGGAGTTTCACCATATTCACTCGGTACGGTAAATCCCGGCGCCCACAACACTATCGATGCCCAGAGGCACGTGGAGGGCCTTACCGTATGGGAGTTAACGGCGCCCACAATACTATAGAGGAAAATGTCGGCGCATACTATACTGTTTGTGTCAGGGCGGTTGTATAGTACTGTTCATGCAGGTGATAGGGTACGGTCCCTGGTATCATGGTTTGACTTGAGCGCCTTACCTTGCTTTCTCTGTTCATTCTCTAGTCCTTTTCGGGCGGGCGTCCCCGATCGGTTGGTCCTAGTCGGCTCTGGTTGCACCAGTCAGAGAAGAACAGTGAGCAGGGTCTTTGCATACCCTGGTCGGAGACATGGGGTCGAAGTCGGAGATAGTGCTTTGCTTGGCCTTCCGACCAGAGAGACCATCCAGAGGCGACTAGAGACCAAAGTGAGTGCTCCGGTCAGAGAGGTGGGCCAGAGTCAACAAGCGGGCATTGTTCCTCCTCTGCCAAACCTTCCGGTCGGTGACTCGACCGCCCTTCTGGCCTATTGTTTTAGACTCTTGGGCTAGCCCATGAGTTGCGCGCTGTCTGCTTGGGCCAAACCTTTGTGGGGAAGCCGGTCTGCAAGGGACCCTAGGTTTATGCACCCAACAGGAGCCCCCGAGCCCCCGGGCATTTCGGGCAGAATCGTTCGGGGCATTTTTGTCTCGATGGTGGGTGCGCGCGAGCGCACCCGCGGGTGTAGCCTCCGAGCCCCCGGGCGGTTCGGGTAGAACCGTCTGGAGGGTTTTCTGTGTTGTCAGCGGGGGAGGTTTTTGTTTTGTCGGCAGGTGCGCTCGAGCGCACCCACGGGTGTAGCCCCCGAGCCCCCGGGTGGTTTGGGCAAAACCGTCTGGCGGTGTTTGTTAGCGGGCGTGTGCGTGTGTTTTTCAGTCAAGATGGAGTTGTTTAACCAAGGCATCGTTGTGCAGCCGAGGTGGTTAGTTGTTTTTATGGATCGGGTGAGACGGAACTCGCGGATCCTGGCGTCGATGCACGTCGTGGGATCGGGTGAGGCAGTTAGTTTTTTAGGGATCGGACAAGACAGAGCTTGCGGATCCTAGCGTCGGTGCGCGTCGTGGGATCGGGCGAGTCGGAGTCATGGATCCTGGCCTCGGTGCGGTCCGTGCAACTGAGGCAGTTAGTTTAGTTAGTTTTGGGATCGGGCGAGCCGAAGCTCGTAGATCCTGATGGGGCGAGTTCAGGGTCATAGACCTGGGTCTTTTGGAGCGCAGTAAGAGCGTAGCCTGATGGGGCGAGTTTGGGGTCATAGACCCAGGTAGTTTTGGAGCGTAGTCAGAGCGTGGCTGGATTGGGTGAGTTCAGGGTCATAGACCCGAGTAGTTTTGGAGCGTAGTCGGAGCGTAGCAGGATGGGTCGAGTTTGGGGTCGTAGACCCAGGTAGTTTTGGACCACAGTCGGAGCATAGATGGATGCGGCGAGTTCGGGGTCACAGACCCAGGCGTTTTGTGTCTTGAGCCCTCGAGCCCTATTGGGCCTTAGTAAGGTTGGTGTGAGTTGTGTGCGTTACCCTGTCCTTAGTTCCTCACAACCGGAGGGGCTGAGTTTTGTTGCTTGTCCCGATTGCTCAGGCTCGAGTGATGCGCTCGGTGAGTTCCCTAACGGGTATGATCGAGTGGAATTCGAGTCCATCGTTCATGACGGGGTCGGCGTAACCCTCTTATGACATTCCACTGCTCCTTTACCTGTAACCTGGTAGATGCCTAGGTCGTTCCAGAGACCGACCTGGGTGGCCTAACAGCCTCCCCTCGATGGAGATTCTGTGGGCTTGGGAAGAGGTTTAGGATCAAACGAGAAGGTTGAGATGACCCTGTCTGCCAGACTAGGCGAGGGCCGCACGGGGCTCATCTGTGTTTTCTCCCCTAGCTCTGTTGTTGCTCATATCGAATGAGGCAACCACCGCTTCGTGATGCAACACGAAGCATTGTGATGCATTTCGCTGCACGTGCAATGCTTAGTTCTCTAGCCCCCGGGCGGTTCAGGGCTCGAATTGTCCGAGAGGCACAGGTGTATGGAATGAATGCGCGTATGGATGTGTGAAAATGATTATAAAGAAATAGAGGGGTTGGTAGTGTTTACCTTGATGACTTGAGTGACGGGGTTTGGAGTCGGCATGGCCTATATGAGGCGTCCCTTCGCTTCCTACCTGTCTCTCGGTGTGTTTTTCTAAGCCGTTTGATCAACTTAGGAAGCCTGATGGTCTCTCCCGGCGGAGATCCCATTTTGGGTTTTTCCAAGTCCCACCTAGGGATGTGGAGAGCTGCCTGCGTGTGGTGATGTTTTGGTTTTCGCGCCTGGTCATGCGATAGTGGTGGGCCATACCCAGGCCACGTTTTGTCTCGCCAGGCGATGTTCCATCTGACCCGGTGTTGTTCCGTCGGCCAACGTGCGTCCCATTGGTTAGGGTGTGTCCCATCGTTTCCCATCCGTATTGAATGGGGGAAAGGGGAGAGTTTTTGCTCTGATCTTTTGCCCCTCTTCGGCTGCCGTGTTTCTTCGTTAAATAGGGGGAGGAAGAGGGCTCTCCGTCGTAGTCCTTTGCCTGTTCTCCAACTATTGTCTCTCCTCCTTCTTTCTCACTGAGAGTGCCTGTATGCCGTGGCGGTTTCTAAGTGAGAGAGGGGGTGAGCGAGGGGGAGGACTTACAGATCCTTTCGTGAATCTGGAGTGCGATGTTGAGCTGGAGGCTGCCCGGGGCGATGCTGGATTCATCTGCGAGGCCTTCTTCGGGATGGAGCCATGTGTGGACTTTCTCCGATGGATCTTCATCGGGTGAGCCTTGTCGGAGGGAAAGTTGCTCAGGATCATGCCGGTGGAGGGTTCCACGCCTGCAGCTGCTCAGGTTGGCCAGTTCATAAAGTTTGATGAGATCCCTTCCAGCCATGGCGACCATACCTAGGTAGCAGCATCCCTGACTAGGACCTGCCTCGACTGCATGAGAAGGTCAGGAGCTCCATGCTCTTCTGCTGAGCATCTATGGGTATGACGCCCTTGAGGTACCCATTGCGCTCGCTGAAGTCAAGGGAGTGGAACTGGGTGGGTCCCTTGAGGTACCCGCTACGCTCACCGAAGTCGAGGGAGCGGAACCGGGCGGGGCCCCGGCGGAGGTGGTTATGTCCGACGGCGTGTGCCGTGGTTTCTCCTTTGGCGTTCAGGCGATGTCGTCGAGCGGCTGCAGTAGTATTTGGAGTAGCAGTAGAAAATGTAATAGTTGAGTTCGTGGGCGAGTCCCTGTGTGAACAATTTTTTGTATCAATGAATACATCAGTACTGTTTTTTGACAGAATCACTATTCGTTCCTTGTTTTTATCCTAGCATATCTTTTGTTTTTTGTCCTTTCTTTTTTGTACCTGCCCATTAGTTCCGTAGGCTGTAGCTTTTTTAAGAGCCTGGGCATGGCCCACGGGGCTCGGCTACTCGTAATCGTAGATCGTGGCGGGGTGCGTTCGGTTAGGAGTAAGAACAAAAGTTATGTAGGGCAATCAAAGGAAAATGAGTGCGTTTCTGTTCGGGGACGAAGTTGTTTACCATGTGATAGTAAAAAAGAGAGTAAAATGAGAGGTAGTATTCAGTATTGTACCCTTATGGAGCCCCCGAGAGACCTGGGCTGAAAGTGTTTGGGCTGGGGTGCTTTTACAGGGGCAAGTGTTGACTAAAAAGCGGTTAGACCAAATTTAGGGGGAAAACGACATAGCTGTTCAATGTTCCAAGTGTTGGTGAGAGCATTGCCGTTGTTGTCCTCCAGTCGGTAGGTGCTCGGTCGGATTACTTCGGTCACCGTATAGGGCCCCTCCCACGGTGGAGAGAGCTTGTGTTTTTCCATCGTTGATTGGGTCCTTCGGAGTACGAGATCGCCGACTTCGAGTATCCTCCCTCTGATCTTCCTTTTGTGGTACCTGTGGAGGGTTTGTTGGTAGCGAGCGAAGCGGATGAAGGTCATCTCTTGGGCCTCTTCGAGCAGGTCGACTGTGTCTTGTTGAGCCTTCGTGGCTCGGTCGCGGTCGAAAGCCTTCACTCTTGGGGCGCCGTGGTCAAGGTCGAAGGACAGCACTGCCTTAGCTCCGTAGGCTAGGAAGAAAGGTGTGAACCCTGTCGATCGGTTTGGGATCATTCTTAGGCTCCAGAGGATCGCTGGGACCTCTATAACCCATCGCTCGGCGTACTTGTTGAGTCGGTCGAAGATGCGTGACTTAAGTCCTTGGAGGACCATGCCATTGGCACGTTCGACCTGACCGTTACTTCATGGATGTCCGATCGAGGCCTAGTCGATCCTGATGCCGTATCCATCACTAAAGTCTAGGAACTTCTTTCCAGTAAAGTTAGTCCCATGGTCAGTGATGATATAGTTAGGAACGTCGAACCGGTAGATGATGTCGAGGAAGAATTTGACTGCCTCCTCCGAGCGGATGTTGGTAATGGGCTTGGCCTCTATCCACTTGGTGAACTTGTCGACTGCTACAAGTAGGTGAGCAAAGCCGCCTGGGCCCTTTTTGAGGGGCCCCACCATGTCAAGGCCCCAGACCACAAATGGGTTTGCCGAGCGTAGAACTAGCATCCTTCACACCTGTGGATGACCTCCTCTGCATCTCGTAGCACGGTGGGCCAGTAAAAACCTTGGCGAAAGGCTTTTCCGACCAGCGACCTTGGGGCCACATGATGTCTGCAAATCCTGGCATGGACCTCGAGGAGGAGCTGCTTCCCCTGGTTGGTGGGGACACACTTCATGAGCACTCCTGACGGACTCTGTTTATAGAGCTTGTCACTGAGCACGACGAAGGCCTTGGCGCGTCGAGCAATCTGTCGAGCTTCAGTCCTTTCACGCAGGAGAACCTCCTCGAGGAGGTAGGCGAGTAGCGGCGCTCACCAGTCGGTTTGATCGAGTGCCAATACGGCGATGTTTGCAGGTGACGTCGTCATGGAGGTACTAGGATCGGAGCCCCCGAGCGCTGGCTGGGCATCGGGTGTGTCTGTATTGGACCTTCTAGGATGTGGGCGGACGGATCGTGGACGTCGTTGATGAAGACCCCGCTTGGGGATGGATCCCTTCTGGCAGCCAATTTCACAAGAAAATCGGCGGCATCGTTGTACCTTTGAGGGACGTGATGTAGCTCGATCCCTTGGAATTTGTCCTCGAGCTTGCGCACCTCTTGGCAGTATGCTACCATGAGGGGGCTTTTCTAGGAGGACTCTTTCATGACCAGATCAACAACTAGCTCCGAGTCACCACGAACGTAGAGTCACGTAGCACCGAGCTTGATGGCGATACGTAGTCCATTGATGAGGGCCTCATACTCTACGGCATTGTTTGAGGCTAAAAAGTGGAGGTTGATGGCGTAGCAGAGCCTACTCCTGTCCGGGGAGATCAGAACCACTCTAGCCCCTGAGCTGGGCGCCATTATGGACCCGTCGAAGTACATTGTCCAGTACTCGTGGGTGACGTCCGGGGTTGGTAGCTGTACCTCTGTCCATTCGGCGACAAAATCCAAGAGAGCCTGAGATTTAATGGCGGTACGGGGGATTTACCTCATGTCATGGCCCACGAGTTTGAGTGCCCACTTAGAGATCCATCCTGCGGTGTCGCGGTGGCGGATGATGTCCCCGAGTGGGTATGAAGTGACGACCGTGACTTCGTGGTCGGTGAAGTAGTGCAGGAGCTTCTGGGTCGCCATCAGCACGGTGTATAGGAGTTTCTGCACCTAGGGGTACCGGACCTTGGGGTCGGCGAGTACTTCGCCGATGAAGTATAGGGGCCGCTGGACCTTAAGTTGGTCTCCCGGATCCTCCCTTTTGACAACCAGCGTGGCGCTTACCACATGGTTGCTAGCCGTGATGTAGAGGAGAAGGGGTTCTCCTCGTTCGGGAGCGATGAGGATCAGGGCTGACGTCAGGGACGCTTTGAGGCTCTCCAGGGCCTGCTGGGCTTCCTCGGTGTAGACGAAAGTGTCTATCTTTTTGAGGAGCTTGTAGAGTGGCATCCCCCATTCGTTGAGCCAGGAGATGAATCGACTTAGGACAGCCAGACAGCCGGTGAACCTTTGCATGCCCTTGACGTTGCGTATGGGACCCATGTTGGAGATGGCTATGATTTTTTCGGGGTTGGCCTCGATGCCGCGCTCGGACACAATGTATCCTAGCAGCTTCCCCTTTGGAACCCCAAAGACACATTTTTCAAGATTCAGTCTGATGTTGAACCTTCGGAGGTCCATGAACGTTGTGGCCAAGTTTGCGATCAGGTCACAGGCTTGAGCTATTTTGACCACTATGTCATCAACATAGACAGCGATCGTTGGTCCTAGCCACTTGGTTTGGTCAGGCTGATCGAGCGAGTCGATTTGGTCAGCGAAGCATTACTGCATGCACCTTTGGTAAGTGGCGTCAGTGTTCTTCAAGCCGAATGGCATGGTTACGTAGCAATACGAACCATATGGGGTGATGAACGAGGTTGCGAGCTGATCAGACTCTTTCATCGTGATCCGATGATAGCCTGAGTAGGCATCCAGAAAGGAGATGATCTCGCAACCCGAGGTGGAGTCGACTATCTAGTCTATGCGTGGCAAAGGAAAGTGGTCCTTCGGACACGCTTTGTTGAGGCCAATATAGTCAATGCACATTCTCCACTTCCCGGTCTTCTTTTTAACAAGAACAGGATTGGCAAGCCAGTTGGAGTGGAATACCTCTCTAATGAATCCAGCTGCCAGGAGTTTGGCTATCTCTTCGCCTATGGCCTTGTGCCTCTCGTCGTCGAAGCGACGCAGGCGCTGCTTGGCGGGCTTTGAGCCCGGGATGATGCGCAGTGCGTGCTCCGTGACCCCCCATGGTATGCCCGACATGTCAGAAGGCTGCCATGTGAAGATGTCACTGTTGTTACGCAGGAAGTCGATGAGCTCGCGTTCCTATTTGGCTAGGAGCTGGGTCTCGATCCAAACCATCTTGGTTGGGTCGGTGGGGTCGATTCCCACCGCCTTGGTTTCCTCGAGCAGTCGGAAGGCCATCGAGGAGGTTGGTTTGTTGCAATCTGGGACTGCCAGGAGCGATGATTCCCCGAGTCGTTGGAGCTCGGACAAATTGACGACCATAGTGGTGAGCTCGTAGTGCTCACGGTCGCACATGAAGGTGTGCAGAAGGCGCTGCTCATGGTGATGACGCCGTTCGGTCCTGGCATCTTCAGCTTGAGGTAGGTGTAGTTGGGGATTGCCATGAATTTGGCGTAGCAAGGCTGCCCCAAGATGGCGTGGTAGGATCCTAGAAAGTCCACCACTTCGAAGGTGAGAACCTCCGAGCAAAAGTTGGCTCGGCTACCGAATGTGACGGGTAGGTAGATATACCTGAGCGGGTATGCCTGCGCTCCCAGGATCACTCCATGGAAGGGAGAGCCTACCAGGCGGAGCTTCGATCGGGGGATGCACATGGTGTCAAGGGTGTCGACGTAGAGGATGTTGAGGCCGCTGCCTCCGTCCATCAGCACCTTGGTGGGGCGCTTCTTGCGGACGATGGGATCGACGATGAGCGGGTAGCATCCCGGTCTCATGACGTGGGAGGGATGGTCCCTCTAATCGAAGGTTATCGGAAATTCCGACCAGCTGAGGAAGGAGGGGACGGCCGTCTCGGCGGCGCACGCCTCCTTATAGCATACCTTGTGCTGACGCTTAGACCAGATGACGTCGAATCTGCCGAAGATCATGATGCATTCATCGGCTGTAGGGAAACCGTCTCCGTCCTTGCCCGCCATGCCTCCTTTCTTGGCAGCCGCCTCTTTGCCGTCCCCTTCTTTCGGCCTGCTGGCCTATCGTAGGAAACATTTGAGGAGCTCATGGTCCTTGTAGAGGTGCTTGATGGGGTAGGCATGTAGGCATGGTTGGTGCATGGGCTATCCATGAGTTTATTGAAGTGGTCAGGCAGGCCCTGTTGGGGCTGCTTGCCCGTGCGGTCAGTTGCGGCAACCAACGCGGTGTTGTCCGGTCGGCGCCGGTCCTTTTTGTTCTTCTTACCCCTCTGTGTGGAGGGGCCCTCGTCTTGGTCCATGCGCTTGGCCTTGCCTTTGTCTCGACCTCCGTTGAAGACTGCTCCGACTGCTTCCTCGTTGGAGGCGTGGTTAGTGGCGACGTCGAGCAGGTCGCGGGTGGTACGAGGCTTCAGGCATCCAAGCTTGTGGATTAGGGACTCATGGGTCATCCCAGAGAGGAACGCACTGATGACGTCCGCGTCGACAACATCTGGGAGGGAGTTGCATCATTGAGAGAATCTACGGATGTAGACCCGTTGGGATTCACTGGGCTCCTGCTGGCAACTCTTGAGGTCCTAGGAGAGTTCACAGGGCGGACATACATCCCCTAGATATTCCCAATGAAGACCCTCTTGAGGTCCGCCCAATCATGGATGATGTCGTGTGGGAGGAATTCAAGCCATGCCCGAACATGTTCCCCCACACAGATGGGGAGATACTGAATGATGAAATAGTCATCATCCTCCCCTTTGTCTCTGTAGGCAAGCCAAAAATCTTCGAGCCAAATACCGGGGTTTGTCTCCCCGGTGTACTTGGTGATGTTTGTGGACGGTCGGAAGCGTTGTGAGAACGGCGCTCTCCAGATACACTGGTCAAAGGCCCATAGCCCTAGACCCTTAGGGCTGGGACTCCGGTCGTCCGGTCGGCGACCGTGCCTGGGGCGCGTTTCAACGCTCCCCTCGATGGTTCGGCCAAGATCCATGTCGCCTGCTCTTGCCGCCGCCCGGTGGACATCATCATCATGTCGGGCCTGATGCCGGTTGCTAACGATGCTGCGAGCGTCCTGGCGCGCATCGGGCCACTCGTGTACCGATGGTCGGTGCGGGGTAGGTGCTAGGTTAGATCATGGTGCGACTGCCGCCCCCCGAGCCGCCCCTGGTGGCTGTAGCGGTGAGCGGATGGAGAGATTCGGCTGGCGCGTCCCTATTCCCCTAGTGGGGAGAGAGGGCGCGTGCCGGAGTCACGATGCGGAGCTTTCCGCCTGTTGAACAGTGGCTGCATCTACTAGAACCCATAAGTTCCGGTAGACTACCCGCTCCTGGGGGTCGACAGGCTCAGGAACACCGCGCAGAAGCATTGCCGCAGCAGCGATGTTCTGGCCAGCCCAAGCGAACTGTGGGAGATCGTTCTCCTCGTTCATGATGTCGTGTTGGACTTGACGAGTGCGACCCCGGGCGCCACCCATCGGGCCATGCGCATGGGGCGCAACGTGCTGCACCAAATGCATCGGCGCAGGCGGCGGCTGGTTCTAGCGCCGTTGTCATAATTCCTCGGTGTGCGCTTGCGCAAACGTGAGGGCCCCTGCATGCAGGTCCAGAGGGGTGTGAGTCTGCGCAGATTCCACAACCACCGGCGGCTGTCCCAGAGTGTCCGCCATAGCGCACTCCCGGGACGGACATTTGCGAGGTGCCACGTCGCCGATGCTGGAGTCGTCGCTCTCACCCTCGTCATCCGGGAGTTTGTAGAGAGTGACAGGAGCGTAGCTCGCCATTCCCACAAATTTGGATGTGAGGGGGGATGGCGCCAGCATCCTTCGAAGCACCTGAGTGTATGCATCCATGGGGGGCGCGAGGCCGTAGGGGAACCAAACGTACGGTGTTCGTGGCGCGGGCAGTACGGTCCATCCGAATGATCGGTGGGAGATAGTAGATAAAGAGTAAATAACAATACGCATATTACTTACAGCGAGGTTTGAGCAGAGAGTTTGCTCGGAATGAAGCGCAGATGCCGCATCGTTGAAGTCGTGCGTTTCAGAGTCGATGGAGGGCGCCCCTCCGACGGGTGCCGGAATGAGTGCCTCCTCACGGAGGTGTAGTACGCCGAGCCGGTCGGCGATGAAGTCCAGGCTTCCGAAGAGGAAGGCCTGGGATGGCTCGAAGACGGGTGGAACCCACATCCCAACAGGTGGGAGCGCGGAAAACTCCGGTG
This sequence comes from Miscanthus floridulus, assembly GCF_019320115.1. Lineage (NCBI taxonomy): Eukaryota > Viridiplantae > Streptophyta > Magnoliopsida > Poales > Poaceae > Miscanthus > Miscanthus floridulus. The sequence continues at coordinate 117,291,475 of NC_089585.1, read as the reverse complement.
AGCCGAAGTGAATCGAATCGCCAAAGCCCGCCATGGCGAGGGTGGTGGAAAAGTGGGCCATCCGATGACCAAAAAGTGTTGAACGTACAGCGTCTTCCCGACGAACGGCGCCAACTGTCGGTGCAGAAAGTGACCAACAAGTAAATATTTATAGTTTTGTCATACGTTGTGATCGGAGGTGGCCTAGCACTCAATGACACAGGGTTTATAGTGGTTCAGGCAACGTGCCCTACATCCAGTTTGAGTCGATCGGTGACTTTATTCCTGAGCCTAGGTGCTCGAAGTTTGCAGTGGGGTTACAAACGAGAAGGAGAAAGATGGGGTGCACGAGAGGTCCGGTCGGCTCCGGTCGGAAGGACCGAGAGCGACAGGAGCTCCTCTATGAGCTAAGTGTTTAAGCGTGTGCTTGAGGTCCGAACCTAACAGTTCTGTGGTTGTGAGCTAGTGAACTTAATCGATCTGGATTAACTTGTATGAACTTGAATCAACTTGAATGTTGGGAGAGAGCACATCCCCTTTTATAGATGAAGGGGATGGCCTTACAAGTGAGAGAGAGAGTTCGTGTGCTTCTAAGTCTTGTTGCCCACGCCAGCGGGTACAGGAGGATGGTAGGCGTCCACAACACTGTTGGATGTCGGTTGTATGTGGGAGGTTACGTCGTCTTGTTTTGGGTATGGCAGATGTCGGCACCTGCATATACTGTTGATGCTCAGAGACATGTGAGGAGTTTCACTATATTCACTCGGTACGGTAAATCCCGACGCCCACAACACTGTCGATGCCCAGAGGCACGTGGGGGCCTTACCGTATGGGAGTTAACGGCGCCCACAATACTATAGAGGAAAATGTCGACGCCTACTATACTGTTTGTGTTAGGGCGGTTGCAGAGTACTGTTCCTGCAGGTGACAGGGTATGGTCCCCGGTATCATGGTTTGACTTGAGCGACTTGCCTTGCTTTCTCCGTTTGTTCCCTGGTCCTTTTCGGGCGGGCGTCCCCGGTCGGTTGGTCCCAGTTGGCTCTGGTTGCACCAGTCGGAGAAGAGCAGTGAGTAGGGTCTTTGCATACCCCGGTCGGAGACGTGGGGTTGGAGTCGGAGAAAGTGCTTTGCCAGGCCTTTCGGTCGGAGAGACCGCCCGAAGGCGGCTGGAGACCGAAGTGAGCGCTCCGGTCAGAGAGGTGGCCCGAAGTCGACAAGCGGGCGCTGTTCCTCCTCGCCCAGACCTTCTGGTCGGTGACTGGACCGTCCTTCTGGCCTGTTGTTTTAGACTCTTAGATCGGCCCATGAGTTGCGCGCTGTCTGCTTGGGCCGAGCCTTTGCGGGGAAGCCGGTCTGCGAGGGACCCTGGATTTATGAACCCAACACTATCGTTGAGAAGCCAGCGTTTTAGACATTAGCCTGTTCGCTTGCTCGTATCTGGCTTATAAGTCATAGCTTATCAACCAACGAACAGTATTTTTCTCTCACACCAAACAGCCAACGGTACTTTCAGCCATGGCTTATAAGCTAAACCAGTCCAAACAAACAGGGCAAGGACACTTACTTCCTACTACATCTTGCATCAGCGTGCAGCCGTGTCGATAAGCCATCTCATCCTATTCGTTTCGTCGTAAACGATCGTGGATTATTTACTGCTGGTTGATTTGGTGTGAGAGAAAAATATTACACTAACTTATAATCCATGATCATATACGAGCGAGCGAACAGGCTTTCGGCTGTGCATAAGCGCCAACCAACCAACCACGGGCGGCACTGCCACAACCCAACTACCACTCCGGCTATAACTCCATAAAAGCAATGCGCAGCCGGCCGGCCGGGAGCAGCAGCCAGCCAGCCATGGAGACGGCCTCCTTCCTCTCGGTGGCGCTGGCCCTGGCGGCCCTCGTCCCCTTCTCGCTGCTCCTCCTGAACCGGCTCCTGTACGGCAACCTGTTCGACGTGCAGCCCGTGCGGTGCCGGTGCTACCAGGAGTGGGAGGGCCGGTACGGGCCCATCATGACGGTGTGGCTCGGCACCTCGCCCACGGTGGTGGTGTCCACGTTGGAGCTGGCCAAGTTGGTGCTCAAGACCCACGACCAGCAGCTCGCCGACCGCTGCCGAGACCGCTCCAGCGAGCGGTTCAGCCGCGGCGGACAGGACCTCATCTGGGCCGACTATGGCCCTCACTACATCAAGGTCCGCAAGCTCTGCAACCTCGAGCTCTTCACGCAGCGCCGCCTCAAGGCGCTCAGGCCCATCCGCGAGGACGAGGTCACCGCCATGGTGGAGTCCGTGTACAAGGCCGTCACCACGCCTCGTAATAAGCCCCGTTGGCTTCGCTGAAATTTGACTTACGCTGATGCTTACACTGATTCGTTGTTTGAGAAAAATACGAATCGTTTGATGCTGAATTAGTGCTGAAGAATGGGGGCGTAGACCACCAAGAAATTACTACCACTATTCTACTTGCTCTTCTTTACTCTTGCCTTTCTCTCAGCTGCTGGTAATTTAATTTCCAGCTGGATTGAAAGACAGCCAGCTGCTTATATAATGACTAATTAACACTATGTTTGCTTTGTGGAAACTGATTTTTCGAAATCTAGTTCATTTCTTAGAAAATAGAAATCTTAGTGTTTGCCTTACTACAACTCATTATTAAGCAGAGTGCGAACTTGTTTTTGTTTCTGCGGTAAAACTTTTGCTGTCGCTCCAGACAAAACTGAGATGTACCCCCCAGATATGAAAAGTAAACTGTTCTAGTTCTACCTACCCCCATCCCCATGTCTTCTCTTTAACTAAATAAATACTGAAATTGTATTATTACGAAATCATTTTTTGAAGTAATTTATTACGAAATCATTTATAAAGGTAAATATGTGGTATTGGTAGTTCTGATGCCTACCTATCATTCCCTATCAATATATGATTTGTCAAATCTAAAAGGTTTTGGTCAACAGTACAAGTTTTAAAGAGAATTATTTTTAATTACAAAGACTAAGGTCTTCTTTGATATGTTTTTTTGTTGAGGCTTCTCCACTGGTTTAATCAAAATCCCTGTGAAACATGTATACCAGCTTTTTTTAAGTCAAAACCAAACCCAAAAACAATGAAATCGAAGCCACACCCCCCCCCCCCCCCCCCCCCCCCCCTAGAAACTGAAGCTTTGCTTATTTTTCCTACTACACGCAGGCAATGAAGGGAAGCCGTTGGTGGTAAAGAACCACCTGTCGATGGTGGCCTTCAACAACATCACGCGGCTGGCCTTCGGGAAGCGGTTCGTGAACGCGGCCGGCGAGCTGGACGAGCAAGGGCGCGAGTTCAAGGCCATCGTTCACAACGGCATCAAGATCGGGGCGTCCCTCTCCATCGCACAGCACATCCCGTGGCTGCGGTGGCTGGCCCCGGTCGACGAGCAGGTCTTCAAAGCCCACGGCGACCGCCTCACCGTGAAGATCATGGAGGAGCACGCCAAGGCCCTCAAGCAGCGCGGCGCCCAGCAGCATTTCGTCGACGCGCTCTTCACTCTCAGGGACAAGTACGATCTCAGCGATGACACCGTCATAGGCCTCCTCTGGGTACGCAACTGCCTGGTGCCTGCCTGGCCCATCCATCTTTCTTCTGTGTTGATCTGTCATCTGTTTGTGTGCTTGATTATTCACTGACTGATGAGACCGGCCGATCGATCGACCGGCTTGCTGTGTGGGTTGTGTTGTCCAGGACATGATCACCGCCGGCAACGACACGACGGTGATCTCGGTGGAGTGGGCAATGGCGGAGCTGCTGAGGAACCCCAGGGTGCAGGAGAAGCTGCAGGAGGAGCTGGACCACGTCGTGGGCCGCGACCGGGTCCTGTCGGAGACGGACTTCCCGAACCTGCCTTACCTGCAGGCCGTCGTCAAGGAGTCCCTCCGCCTGCACCCGCCGACGCCGCTGATGCTCCCGCACAGGGCCAGCGCCAGCGTCAAGATCGCCGGCTACGACATCCCCAAGGGCGCCAACGTTGTCGTCAACGTGTGGGCGGTGGCACGCGACCCCGCGGTGTGGGACAACCCGCTCGAGTTCCGGCCGGAGCGGTTCCTCCAGGAGAACATCGACATCAAGGGCGCCGACTTCCGCGTGCTGCCGTTCGGCGCTGGCCGGCGGGTGTGCCCCGGCGCGCAGCTCGGGATCAACCTCGTGGCGTCCATGATCGGCCACATGCTGCACCACTTCAGGTGGACGCTGCCGGAGGGGACCCGGCCCGAGGACGTGAGCATGATGGAGTCTCCCGGGCTCGTCACCTTCATGGCCACGCCGCTGCAGGCCGTCGCCACGCCGCGCCTGGACAAGGAGGAGCTGTACAGGCGTGTCCCTTCTGAGATGTGAGCCGTCTACGTCCAGCGTCCTGGCATCTGCATTCCCCGGTTTTGGAAGCTGATGATGTCGCTGCAGATTTGATTTGTAAGCACCCACCGTTCTCTCTTTTCTGGTGCTGTGCGTGTACGAGTACTTTGTGTACTGCAGAACTTCCTCGATGGACATACACTTTGTCCCGGTAGTAATTTATAATTTCAGCATTGCAAACTACAATTATTACTAGTACGTCGCAGAAAACAGTGTAAAGCTTGAAATTGAGACCTCCCAGATATGCACCAGCCTCCTCGACATTACCATCTTGGCTCTGGGCCTTTGGCTGGTCCATATGCCAGAAGCTATGCAGAACAGAACGCTGAATAAGACCCCCTTTGGAAAATGTGGGGTTTTATTTTGATAAATTTTGATATTTCACGTTGAATGCATAAGTCTTGCGTCTTTTAACACACAATTCACACGGCTTTAGATACCTTGTGGCTGCGAATTGTTTTGATTCAAGGGATTCCGCTCCTTTTCTCTCCATTTCTATTTTCTTTAACTTATTCCCTTTTCTCATGCCATCTGACTAACTGAAAATGCTCTTGCACTAAGGCCAGTTTCACGAGAGTCATAGCATTAAATAAGTTGACATGCCATGCAATATATAAAGAGAAAGATGATAAAAGTTTTATAGGATGAAATGAGTGTTAGTTGATCTCCACCGATAGGCCCAACGGCCTATTGGGCCCTTGCCTCTGCGCCCTGATCGGGGGCGTCCAACCCTAACTGGTTGGTGGGCCCCTGTCGCACAGCACATATATATAGAGGAGTGGGGAACTGGGCTCAGCTCACGAGGTTCGAAAGAGCCGCCACACCCACCTACAGAAAACCCTAATCCGATCAAAGGTCGTGTTGCCAGCGACGGGATGTGCCCCGCCACCGCCGTCGTTCCCCTGCAGGTCTACACCGTACTGCCGTCTCGACACTGAGCCAGAGCTGCCCCTACACCTGCGTCTACGCTGCTGCTGTGCCACAACAGTGAAAGGCGAGAAGGGTCTTCCCCGAATCTACGGGTTACACACACAGAGGTACTAATCATTGATCCTAACAATGGTACCAGAGCTAGGTTGCCTCTATGTAACCCTAACCCTAACCGGGTAAAAGAAGAAAGAAAGAGAGACCGGGGTGGCGGACGTCACTGTCTACCGGTCACCACCGCCACTGCGTGGGGGGAAAAGAAAACAAGATCCATTCGGATCAGAGAAGAGATAGGACCCTCGGCTCACGAAGCCGAACCCTAACCCAAGAACAGAACAGATCCAATTCGGATCTAAGAAAAGAAAAGAGTTCCTTTCGGATCTGAACAGATAAAGGTGTAACGTCCCGCCTCTCCGAGGCCGGGCCCGCTTACATCTGACAGCTTCTCTAGGATATAGACTGCCCTCACAGACCAACACAGGTCTTTTCTGCGCACTTTGTCCTCACTCGTGCGCACCCGGGAAGAACTTCCCGGTCGGTCACCCATCGCTCCAGGCCAAGCACGCTTAACCTCGGAGTTATTTGCATATGGGCTTCCGGAAAAGAAGTTGCAACTTATTAGTATGAGTATCCTATTAATCCTGTTAAGCCCTGGGCCATGATGTTACAAAAGGTTCCCCAAGCCTAACCCTAACTGGGTGAAAGGAAGGGCTATCGGCACTTCAAGCCGAACCCTAAACCCGTAAAAGCCTTCAACGGGAAGAGAAACAGTAGAAGAAGAAGAAGAGTGGATTCGGATTTGGCCAAACCCTAAGACTAACCCTAATTTTAACCCCAATCCCAAATCGGGTTAATCCCAAAAGAAGAAGGGGAAAGGGGAAGAAGGGAAAAGAATCCAGGTTCAACCGAACCCTAACCCTAACTCGCATGGAGAAAGGGAAAAAGGAAAGCCATTCGGATGAACTCCAAAAGAGGAAAAGAAATCAAAAGATACAAACCCTAACCCTAGAACCCCTTTTCGGGTGAACAAGCGAAAAGAAAAGAAAGAAAATGCAACTCAAATCCGAAGGGGTCACCGCGGCCAGGCGGCTCGACGGCGGCGCGCTCACCCGCTGGGGTGCGCGCACGCCGGCGAGGGGGCCGGCGGCGGTGCCATGGTCACCTTCGCTCGCTCTCGGTCGCTCGTTGTGCTCGCTGCGCTGAGGTAGAGAGAGGAGAGAGCGGCGAAGAAGAGAGAGGAAGCAGCCGAAAGAATGAGCTAGGGTTTCGCTCACGAGCGCGTGGCGTCGGCTTTTATACGAGCGAGATGCGCGCTCGGCCGTCGGATGTGAATGGATGGCCGAGATTGAATGGGCCAAGTCGCAGCCCAGGCCCAGGTTGCGGCCTGGGTGCGGCCTAAGCGCGCGAAAAGAAATGGGCCGAGCCGTTTCTGCGGTTTTTGGGCCAAAACAGTAAAGTTTGAGTCCAGTTTTGCATTTTTTCTTTTCCAGAAAATTGAAAAATGCAAATTGGCTCAAAAGAAAAATAGAAAAGTATTTTTCCCTATGGGTAAAATTCAAGAAATTGAGTAAAAAAATTCCGCTGCTAAAGAAAAAGTATATTCTCCAGTGATTTTGAACCGACATGATATTTAAGTGGAGAAAAAGAAAGTTTTTCTAGTAAATGTTTATTTCCTAGAAATTGATTAATGGATTAAAGAAAATAGAAAAAGCAATTTTCCCTGTGGGTAAAATTCAAGGAAAAGAGAGTTTTTCCACAGCCAAAGAAAATGTTGATTCTCCAGTTATTTTGAACCAATGTGGTATTTAATTAGAGAAAAAGAGATTTAACATGATTATGATGTTGTTATTTTCTGACCAACGTTGTTAATAACAATATCATAATTTTAATGATTTATGCATTAATTCTACTTCTGCCCAACGGTGATGTAGAATTAGTGTATAAGAAAAGTTGATAATTTTAATGATTTATGCATTAATTCTACTTCTGCCCAACGGTGATGTAGAATTAGTGTATGAGAACAGTTGTAAAAGTTAATGATTTATGCATTAATTCTATTTCTGCCCAACGGTGATGTAGAATTAGTATATAAGAATAGTTGTATATTTTGATTTTGACCAACGTTGGAATCAAGGCATGCAAATGGTGTTATTTTTATGATAAGAAAAGTTTTGACCTAGTTTTCATCTTGTCTAAGGTGGACTGGGTAGTCACCTCACCATGTTCCACTGAGTTTGTGGCACCGGTGAGGGAGACAAAAGAGAATGATGCCACTTGAGCAACTAAAGAGAGAGATTTTGAATCCCAAAAGATAGTCCTATGACTTTTGTGCATAGGAAGTGGGTCACTGCCAACAAGAAATGTTTTGGCTGTGATAAAGAACATGATTGAACCTGCAATTGTGGGCTCAATCCCAGAGTGTGACACAGTCACCGAGTACCTCGATAGAATAAAGAGTCAGTTCACTGGCTCTTCAAAGACATATGCTACCCAGCTTATAAAGTAGCTAGTGACAGAGTGTTACTCTAGAAATGGTGGCATAAGAGAGCTCACGATGCGTTGTCGAAATTATGGCACTGTCGTTTAGGCCATATTTCGAGGGGGAGAATAGAAAGACAAGTTAAGAATGATATTCTTCCTCCATTAGAGCTCTCAAATTAAGAACAATGCTGGAAATGCATAAAAGGAAAGTATGTAAAGAAGATTAAGAAAGATAACAAACGAAGCGTAGGAATTTTATAGATTATTTACACAGACATCTGTGGTCAACTTTCCTGTAAAGAGTGTGGATGGTTATGATCCGTTCATAACATTCACAAATGATTACTCCCATTATGGCTATATTTATCCAATCAAAGAAAGAACAGAAGCATTGGATAAATTTAAGATATTAAAGATTAAGATAGTCAGGTCTGACCGTGGGAGAGTACTACGGTCGGCATACCCTAAAAGAATGGCATAGTAGCCCAGTATTCTATACTGGGTGAACCTCAACAGAATAGAGTAGCTAAAAGAATCAATCGTACCCTGATAGATATGGTGGGCAGTATGATAAGTTACTCCACCTTACAGTTGAGCCTGTGGATGGAGGCATTAAAAACCCCATTCATATTCTCAAAAGAGTACCAAGTAAGTCGGTGCCCAAAACACCGTATGAGTTATGGACAGAAAGTGTACCCTCACTAAACCACTTGCGTGTGTGTGGGGGAGCCCTGCTGAGGCTAAAGTATTTAACCCAAATATTGGGAAGTTAGATCCCAAAATAGTAAGGTGCCATTTCTTTGGCTACCTAGAAAAATCAAAAGGTTTTCGTTTTCTACTGTCCAAAGAGACATACAAAGTTTGTAGAAACGAGACACGTTGTCTTCCTAGAGGACGAATTGATGAGGGGGAGCATGGTAGCTCGAGAAATTGACCTTGAAGTGAAGCGGGTGTAAGCGCCCACTCCAATGATTCATGAGCCAATTTTCTCACTACCTGCTATAGCTGCACCGACAGTGTTAGATACTGTGGTGCCAGCACCTGTTGTTATCCCACTTGTGGCAACAATGAATGACGATAAGAAACATATTCTTCAGGATTCTATAGAACCTATTGCCACACATGAGGGGGAGCAGCAACAGCCTCAAACAGAAGATGTGCCAAAAGTGGAGGCCCCTAGAAGGTCTCAAAGAGTTAGAAAATCAGTTATTCCTGCTGATTATGAAGTGTACAACACTGAGGAATTTCAAATGGAGGATGATCCCACCTCATTTGAAGAAGCCATGAGAAGTGATCATTCATCAAAGTGGCTTGAGGCCATGGAAGATGAAATGAAATCAATGAATGCCAATATAGTTTAGGACTTGGAAATAATTCCTAAAGGAGCCAAAATAGTAGGCTGTAAAATAGGTCTACAAAACAAAACTTGACTCTCAAGGGAATATAGAGGAATATAAAGCGTGACTTGTGGCAAAAGGCTTTATGCAAAGAGAAGGGATTGATTACAATGAGACATTTTCTCCAGTCTCATGTAAGGATTTCTTTAGAATCATAATGGCATTAGTGGCATATTATGATTTAGAATTACATCAGATGGATGTAAAGACGACATTTCTCAATGGAGACTTGGAGGAAAATATTTACATGGCACAACCGAAAGGTTTTGTCATGGAAAGAAAGAACGAATGGGATGCCGCCTAAAGAAATCCATTTATGGATTAAAACAAGCTTCAAGACAGTGGTACTTGAAGTTTGATCAGACAATAAAGAATTTTGGATTTAAAGAGAATGTAGAGGACAATTGTGTCAATACAAAGTTTAAGAATGGGAAGTTTATCTTCCTTGTCCTGTATGTAGATGATATCTTACTTGCTAGTAGTGATGTCAGTCTACTACTCGAGACAAAAAAATTGATATGAAAGATCTTGACGAAGCCTCGTTCGTTCTAGGGATCGAGATTCACCGAGATAGAAGAAAAAGGGTATAAGGACTATCACAAAAGGCATACATGGAAAAGATCTTAAAGAAATTCAGTATGCACAAATGTAGTCCCTCACCTGCTCCTATAGTCAAGGGCGGTAGATATGGGGATTTTCAATGCCCCAGGAACCAATATGAGCTCAATCGATAAAGTGAAAGTGGTTCTATATGCTTCAGCTGTCGGAAGCTTGCAACATGCTCAAGTATGTACGCGCCCTGACTTGGCATTTGTTACCGGGTTTTACTTGGTAGATTCCAGAGCAATTCTGGAATAGAACACTGAAATTAGTAAAGAAAGTCTTGCATTATTTGTAAGGAACGAAAGGCCTCATGATGACATATAGAAGATCTGATTCACTCCACATGGTGGGATATTCAGATTCTGATTATGCGAGAGTGAATGCATATCTAGACGTGGATTTTCTATCATCTCGCAAAGGGGAGCTATTTCATGGAAAAGCTCAAAGCAAACTGTCACTACATCGTCCACAATGTATGACAGTTTATAGCGTGTTATGAGGCAACGGGCAGGTGAACTGACTAAAGAAGTTCATACCCGATTTGAAGGTGGTTGACGACATCTATAGACCACTTAAGTGATACTGCGATAATAATCAGGCAGTACAGTATACTCACAACATAAGTCAAGTGGTGCTGCCAAACACATTGACATAGAGTATTATGTTGTGAAAGATAAAGTCCGGGATCAAGTCATAAGTCTTGAGCATATAAGTATTGAAAAGATGCTCGCGGATCCGCTTACAAAAGGCTCACCACCCAACATGTTCAGAGAACATGTAGCTAGCATGGGTTTAAGGGGAAGCCTAAAATTCCTGGACCAAAAAGAATGCCCAAAGATAAGTATCTATTTCAGAACAGAGCAGTGTGTTGTAGCTGTTAAGTCTATCGGCAATGGACCGTGACGATGAGACATGCTCTATGCGCTAATCTATAATGGAATGAACAAAAGTAAATTATATGAAATTGAAAGATGGAATAAGATCAAAGGGGAGAATGTTAGTTGATCTCCACCGATAGGCCCAACGGCCTATTGGGCCCTTGCCTCTGCGTCCTGATCGGGGGCGTCCAACCCTAACTGGTTGGTGGGCCCCTGTCGCACAGCACATATATATAGAGGAGTGGAGAACTGGGCTCAGCTCACGAGGTTCGAAGGAGCCGCCACACCCACCTACAGAAAACCCTAATCCGATCAAAGGTCGTGCTGCCAGCGACGGGATGTGCCCCGCCACCGCCGTCGTTCCCCTGCAGGTCTACACCAGACCGCCGTCTCGCCACTGAGCCGGAGCTACCCCTACACCGGCGTCTACGCTGCTGCTGTGCCGCAACAGTGAAAGGCGAGAAGGGTCTTCCCCGGATCTACGGGTTACACACACAGAGGTACTAATCATTGATCCTAACAATGAGTTTTATGGGGGACGAAACTTATCTACATTGTTTCCAACACATAGTCTTGAAAATAGGGACATAAAACCCTCACTGAGACTAGCCTAATGACCCATATTGATCAGGTTCGTTTGCCCGCTCGCTCGCGACACGCAGGAGATGTCCCTCCAGGGTAAGGCCCCAATCCCTCTCTTTTCTGTTCTTGTAGGTTTGTTTGATTTTGGGGCACATTTAGATTGTGTGTTCAGGTTTCTCAGATCACCGCCAAGATCAGCGATGGTTGCTTTGTTAAGGTGCCGGTGCCATGAAAATATGATGGATAGGATATGGATCGTCCATATTATAATGAGTATTTTGTTTATCTCGGTTGCAAGTTATGTGTTTTTCCTTCCAACGTGTACATAGTTTAGTTAATCAGAGAGCAAGTTATGTGTTTTTCCTTCCAACGTGTATACAGTTTAGTTGTATCACAGAGCATCAGTGGCTGTGTTCTGAGAATAGATTGGTGGTCTCTGTTCTTTTAAAATCCCAACAGATTGGTGGACATAAATTGATTCCTATGAGATAAATTTGATGGGAGAGACAATAGACCTAAATTTCTTTTGATCTGTTGAGGACATGAGAGGAAACCTTTATTTCTCAAAGGTTAAGGTGAGGAAGATAAATGTGATGGGAGAGACAAGAGAGATGAAATTTTGGTTTGATTTGTTGGGATCCTCTCAAGAGAGAGGAGACCCTCCAAAAATAAGAGTAAGAGTATTGCAGCAGACACACGGTATTTCTTTAGTAAAAGACGAAAGAATAGTTCGCTTTGCGTCCACTGCGCAGCTGCTTGATCTTTCTATGTTATCATAGGCTCAGACAAATAGCAGGGCTTGCTGTTGGCATTCGCTTCAGCAAACGATGTGGGATTAAAATGCAAAGTGACACCGTCAATATGTACTGCAACGGACCAACGGATGGTCCATTACAATAGCCAACGCTGTGGATCTCCGCGGCCCAGCCACAACGATGCCCAGGCTGAACGTTGCTTGCTCACTGGCCATTTCAGCCTTGACTCCACATCGTTGCTACCCTAAAAAAAACAGAAGAGAGAGAGAACTTGGACGGACGGCTGGATGCGGCACGTACCAACACTAGTCAGCCGTTCGGCTGGGGGTCTGCTGACTGATTTGGTGTGAGAGAAAAATATTGTTCTGGCTAGAAATTTACGATCATTTGCGACCAAGCGAACATGCGCACTATCGTTATGTGCTTGTGGATCTCGCTCCCGCATATGACGACTTCACAGGTTCCTATAGTTTGTCGGCTCCAACCAAGATGGCCGAGAGGATGACGCCTGCTTTAGATCAATGAGCCTTCACTAGATTTGGTGTTGGGGAAGCCCTGACCAGCGCGTAGTGTGGATGGAGGAGGTTTTAGAGCAAGAAGAGAGATGTTGACACGTGGATCCCACATGTTGAGTCCACGCCGACACGCAATCGACATGTCACGTCAGTGCATGGAGCGGGTCATAGCCCATTTGGATTCATCCTAGAGTTTAGGACAAGTTTAGAGATGAAAATGATACCATTGTACAAATTTAAGGACGCAAATTACTAAAATCCGTAAGTTGGTGGCCTGAAAGACACGGCCATACAAGTTTGTTGACTCAAATATATAAAAAAAAATTAAGAGTTAGTACAAATGTACAATGACAAACACTAGGTTCAATCTGCAATATGGCACTCAAGATGTTGAATTTGCTAGGTCAAAGAATGGGAGAATTGCATGTGTAGCATTGTTGTTTTATAAAAAAAACATAGTGATTAAATTTAATTACCATATTGACATGACACAACATTTGAATTAAAGTAATAATTTTCAAAGTTTATTACCATGGAGTATTTATTTATGAGTAAAATGTATTGTGGGTCCTTTTTTTTTTTGTTCTCGTCTAGGTCCATCAGCTCTCAAAGTGATCCGATCATCTGGATCCCTTAACTTTTCAAGTGATTCGTTCTAGATTCACTTGAACCAATCATAGATCTCAATTCACACTTCAAATGAACTACAAGAAAAGTTGAAGGACCTAGATTACTATTTTGAGAGTTCAAGGTGATGAAAGTGGGAAAGAAACCCACGATGCATCTCATTATTTACTGTGAATCGTTATTGTCATTGGATATGCATTGCCGTTACACCAATTTAACCAAAGTTAATTTCGTTTCGGTTTTTATTTTTCTAGCAGCAGTTAAGGAGGTAATTTTACCAAAATCCAAATTACTCATGACTGTATTAATGAGTAGACTGTATTGTGGTTAAACCGATTTAACCAAAGCCAATTTGTTCAGGTTTTAATTTTTCTAGCAGCAAATCCGGAAGTCACTCTACCAAAAATCCAAATTACTCATGACAGTTTTAATAAGTAGATCAGGCGCCCCCGCAAATTTTCGTGTGTGATAGCTCGTCTTCTGAGCTATAGATGTCAAACGCAACAATCACACCCATCCTAAGCGAAGAACAAACCGGATTCGAACACAAGACTTTTGATTATCCTGAAGTCTAGGGCACTCAAACAGCTTCGAGCTCATCACAAGCATATTCTCTCAGGTCATCTGGTGTAGCTGACTTTGCAATCCAGGCGCTTGCTTGGTTTACAAGATATGATCTGAATTGTCTAAGCTGAGATAGGATGGGATTGTCATGTGACAAAAAATTCTGCATGCAACATTTCAACAAAGACTTCAGCAAAGCAATATGAGAATTCTGCCATGTATATTCCAACAAAGACTTCAGCAAAGTAATATGGGAATTCTGCCATGTAGGGTAGTTAATACACCTTTAGAATCCATAATAGCAACTCTTATTCATGATATTACACAGGGCACGGCAATTTAAAGATATTGCATTAAGAGCACTGTACTTTTTTATGAAATTACACAAGGGAGCATGATCTAGCATGTTCTGAAGTAGCTCGTTATTCTGTAAATTTGTTTTGCGCTTCAGGCAGCAAATTGCACGTGGAGACGAGAGATCCTGCAATTTGTAGATTTTGATCAATGTATAATGACAGATAAAACACTCCCAATGAGTGGTGAACAGCTAAAAACCTAATATAAAACTCTCGTAAGGATTGGAACATAAATTGTTCAGCAATGAACAGAATTGGGCCTGTATCACTGACTGCTATACAAACCAAGCAACAAACCAGTTCTGTGCCAACTGCTTATAATTTCATACAGAAGGGAACAAAATGAACCACAGGGCTGTTTCGAGGACAAATCTAAATTGTCTAAGCCTAATATAAATTGTTCCGTGGCAATCTTCATCCACAGGGTTGTTTCGGAGGACCAATCTAAATTGTCTAAGCCTAATATAAATTGTTCCGTGGCAATTTACATCACATGGAACATAAAGACTTTCATCAAATGATGTTGTAGCACGGGCCAATATGTGCTTTTCATTAGATAGCCTGGTTGCTTCTCCATGTCCAGGGTCCTTTTGTTTCGGTACTGATCCTGGTGTGCTGCAGTGCTGTACTTTACTTGTGAGGATTTGGGCTGTAACTGTAACCTTGTTTTTTCTTTCTACCTTAAATGAATGGAAGAGCTCCTGCCCTTCCTTTGAAAAAAGGGACCAATCTAATTCTACTATGGCAAGAACTGTTCGTTGTATTATCACTAAGCCACCAAGGTCTAAGGATGTAAAATAAACATAGTTTTCAGACAGTATGTAAAATATGCACAAATCTACCTTAGGCGCTAGCACCCTCTTCAACAGGCTTGAATTCCTGCAGCTCCTTGAAGTTCTCCCATGGCTTCTCCCACACTTTAGCTTCGTAGAGCTTCTTGACTTCGCCATCCTTCACCTCAACAGTGAGATAGTACATCGTGCCAGCAACTACTTGTGTCTTGGCCTTCACAAGCTTCTCGTACCCCAGAAGAGCATTCTGCAGAGGGCAACACAAAAGGTTAGTTGCAATCCAAAATTTCGCATTTGTCGCGGACCAAAACATTAGCATATATCTTTTCAAAGGCTAAAGTGACTACTACTTTGCTAATGAACAACGAAAAGCAATTACTGAGTTAGCACACCTATATCCGACTAATCAATCCTGTTAGAGGTCCTCGTGTACAACAAATTACCGCCTCACACACATAGAAACAGTGAATTAGTACCATTTGTTTTGTGATTGCATAGAGATATTGGTAAAGCGTGAACAATCTTTATTTCTTTACCTCTACTGAGTATCTTTACCATAAAAGATTGAAACCTGTCAAAAAATTTAATATTTGATTTGGCTAGGCTTCAAAGTTCAATATTAGTAATGTTGATCGTTATTTCAGGTGACCTCTTGGGTGGTGATAGGTGATTACTCATGAATCCAAGACCACATGAATTTCAATGGGCATCAGAAATTTTCGCATAACCAAGATTACCTACTGAACCTCTGAAGGAAAAAAAAACTAATCATCAGGTCAGTAGGAAATCTTTGTTTGTATCTGTATCGCAATTGCTCAACGTCATGCCTCCGTAAAGCTGTTCAGATTTACAGAGTTTGGGACATCAAGTATACTTTCGGCAATTCAGCCAACAGAGAGTCAAATTAGACCAAAACGAGGCAGCTGCTACCTAGGAATTCATTCATATGATCCCTAAAGCCGTGAGCACCGCACAACCACGCAGAAGAACCCGGGCACGTCGCAGAGAAGGGGGTACAGAGAAAAGGGGTAGAGGGCTTACGGCCTTCTTGTTGTGCTCATCGACGGCGAAGCGGGCGAGTTCCTGGAGGTGGAGGTCGTTCTCGTTCGCCGGCACGTCCTTGATGCCACCGGCCAACGCCATAGACTCCTCTTGTGCGTTGCGGCTGGACGATACGGCGACGGCAAGCAGCACGAGCAGGGCAGCCACGAGTGAGACGATTCGATGTTTGCGCATCTGGATTGGGCGAATTGGGGCCGGAAATTTATAGCCGGAGGAGATCCCGGGAGAGGACCGGAGGAGGATAGGATGAACGACGATCTGTCAATGCGATGTTGTGGTGGCGACGGGATTTGGAAAGGGAAAGGGGAAGGGAAGACATTTTTACCCTTGTCCGCTGAAGCTACGCCCTCGTAGTCGTAGCACACGTTCCAAATACTGACCGCGTTACGGACGGGGAGAATTTTTATTTTTAATCTTTTTTATTCAATATTTTAATAATAATTACTCCTAAAAACTTTTTGCGGATTCGACCCTTTTGCCTGCCGCGACTAAATAACGTTGTTGCGCCATATACATGGGCGCGGCAACATATGTCACGTTAGACGGCGTTTCCGATGTATAAAATATTGTCACGCCACAGTTGTACAAGACAAAACCTTTAAAAAATAATAATTATTTGATACGATGTCGAGTGAAGATGAAATTATATGAAAATTGTAGCTTTTGATGAGATCTACAACTTTGTAGTTTTGAGTTTTTTCGTTAGAGGATGTTAAGATGCTCAAAAAATAATATAAAATTTCAGAAGCATAATAACCGTGTACTAAGTGCTTGTCGCACTAGAAAAATAATATCTTTTTCGTATGTTGTCAAATGAAGATACTTTTTATATGAAAGTTGTAGCTCTCAATGAGATCTACAACTTTATAGTTTTGAGTTTTCAAATATAGAGTTGTTAAGATGCTCAAAAAAATAATATAAAATTTTAGTAGCATAGTAATCGCGTACGGGTGCTTATCGTATTAAAAAAAATATTGTTTTGGTACTATGTCACATGAAGGTACTTTTTATATCAAAGTTGAAGATCTCAATGATATTTACAACAATGATACCTAAAAGTTCTACAACTTTCATATAAAAAGTATATTTATTTGACAAAATACAAAAAATATATTATTTTTCTAATCCAACGAGCACTTGTACACGGTTATTACGCTCCTAAAATTTTATATTATTTTTTAAGCATCTTAACGTCCTTGGATAAAAAAACTCAAAACTATAAAGTTGTAGATCTCATAGAGAGCTATAATTTTCATATAAATTTCATCTTCATCCGACATCGTATCAAAGAGTTATGATTTTTCAAAGGTTCGGTCTTGTCACGTCACTCCCGGTGACGCGACAGAACAATACTGTCAGACGTGCGGAAGTGGCGTGACAACAATTTCCACGTCAGAAACATCATCTAACGTGCGCCGACGGCGCTAACATGACCAAAAGGATCGGATCCAAAAAAAATAGAATCAATTATTATTAAAATATTGAATAAAAAAAGATTAAAAAAATAAGAATCCTACGAACGGTGGGGTTGACGCTGGACGGCGGTGGATTCACCGCGGCTGACTTGGGTTAAGATTTTTCTCAATTAATACAAATGTTAGAATTTCATCACATCCTAGTACAATATTTTTCTCTCACAACAAAACGGCATCAGCGGCCATAGAAACCACCGGCCAAACGTTTTTGGATTATATAATATCGAAAAGCGAAAAATTCACCAAACGTTTCGATTATGTTTTATTCTGCTGATCATCGCTTTAAAACTCCAAACTAGCAAAA
This sequence comes from Miscanthus floridulus, assembly GCF_019320115.1. NCBI lineage: Eukaryota > Viridiplantae > Streptophyta > Magnoliopsida > Poales > Poaceae > Miscanthus > Miscanthus floridulus. Next base: position 117,273,796 of record NC_089585.1, on the reverse strand, counting down.
TAAAAAGTTGAAATAAATTTCCACAGTGCAGCGATCAGAATCGAGTTGCTATATGGGAAGACAAACAGTGTCTTATATTTCTTCGTGGTGAAGGTTCATCCGAACAAAAAGATCTGCATTGGGTTAAGATCGGTGGAGCTCGCCACGTGCTTGAATGCTTGATGGATGAAGATGACTACATTAGATGAGTATCAACGACGGCTTCTGGATGAGCTGGAGCTCTACGAATTCTTGCTTATTAAGTGATTAGGTGTGATCATATCTTTACTCATATATAGTAGTCATATTCTTTTTTTCTTTTGAAGAATCTGGAGGGACCTACAGTGAAATTTATTAAGACACAGCCAAGAAGTCACAGGGAATTACAAAGAAAGGGGAGAAGGAAGAAAAAACAGAAATTAAGAAACAAAGAAAGAAACGAAAAAAATTAAATCTAGACAGCTGCTTAAACCAGGTTCTGAATCCATGAGTTAAACTGATCTTCTTGACTTGATTTTACTCTGAACTGGAGCAACGACAGCTCCTTTAAAAACCCTCTTCTGCAATCGGTCCGGTAGTCATATTCTCGGCCTGTTCGCTGTGATAAGTCCGACTGATGTTGGTTTGTTGTGAGAAGAAAACACTGCTGGATAGCTGATAAGTCATGGCTGAAACCAACAAGCAAACAGGCTGTCTGACCAAGAACAAAGGTTATGCTTGTCACGATGGGATATATGGATCGGAGGCAACAGGGAATTCCGTTCGGTTTGTTGTACATCCAGTTACTACAATGGAGATATATGGATCGGAGGCAACAGGGAATTAGAACATTGGACCTATCTTGTGCTCAACCGGACTAGCAGCTCGCAACAAGAAGCAGCCACCTGTCAGTCATCGCACTTGCTAGCTCTCTATCTTCGTGTACACGATCAAGGCTTCGTAATTCTTTTCTAGTATTTGTTTACCAATCAATTTGTAATTATCATGTGAGCCGTGATTAAAGGAAATGCAGAATACCGTGTATTTTTGTGCAATTAAGGGCTTATTTGGGTTTGATTTTTTATACTGAGAATACAAAATCTAGATTCTAAAAAAAAAGTGGGTATGTTTGGATCTTCCTATGTCATAGTGATTATTGCCTTTGCATAATAAACTATCTAAATAGTAGATTTTAGGTAGATAGCTGTGTTGAGATCTTATTCTTATTTTTCCATTTCATTATCATTTCCCTTAATTAGAATATCCAGACATAACCTAATTCATGTTATTTGCAATTAGGAATGTATTTTTCATTAAAAATATTTGCAAGTATGGGTCAAGTGCGTTCACACACGGCGCGAGCGGCCCAAAACTATACCCCCCTAATTATAGTACCAAGTTACTTGTAGTTGTAGATTAATACTAGAGTACCTCCGTCTAGAAAAGGTGTTCGGACCATCTTAATCTACACTCTCTGGTCGTAACATTATTTTTATCCGACAAAACGGAGTAAATAACCAGCTACAATGAGTCATTTGTTGTTCCTTTCGAACAAAGGAATTGTGGAAGTGAACTACAGGGTTCAAAATCCAAAGGGAAGAAACTTATATGAGTTACCTTGCAATAGCGACACTTGTGCAAAGGAATTTCATAGCATAGGAAGACTTCCTCCGTTTTTTGGAGGAATTCTAGCAATAGGTGTGGCCTTGTGTTTCCAATCCCTTTCAGATTTAAATAATGCACCTTCTCTCTTTATCTCTCTCTAGCTAAGGAACATCTAACTCTGACATGCATCCATGTGCTTTAACTATGACGCATCCAAACACTTCATCTGAGTAATTTCCACAATTATTTCCCATTCCATAGGATTTGAGAAGTAGGACAAATCCAAATGATGTCATGTGCTTTTGATGCATTGATCTAAAGGAGCCGTCCCGCTTGATTTCCTTTTTCACGCAGTTAGTCAAGACTGCCTTAGGCCCTTGACTCTCCTTTCCTCTCACACTCCACTCAACGTCCCTCATAGCTTTTTCTACTATAATCGTTTTGCTCGGTATATCATGGGAAAGTAAAAAACGTGCTTGATTTCCATTGATTTGTGTCTCTACATGAACTGATGGATGCGCTACTCTGAATTGATAGCGATGTTCACCAATAAGGGTCGGCTAAGTCTTACGAGCTGGTTTGCTTTGTGATTTCGTGGAGAGAGGGAAGAGAGAGTGATAGAGCCACGAGATGGGACGAGAGAGAGAGAGAGAGAGAGAGAGAGAGAGAGAGAGAGAGAGAGAGAGAGAGAGGATAAGGAAGTAGTGTAGGTGAGAGGATAAGGTAGCCAGCTAGTGAATAGATCAGAAAAAATCATACAGTCGAGACAGGTGAAGCGTCCAATAGTAATCGTCTAGGTTAGAGCAAGTCTACCCATCATGTTGTGATTTTGGCTCTCGGCTATTTCATACCCTAATGCAATCAAGCTAATTGAGTGGCTCTGGTTAGTGGGTTGTGCTAGGGCACCCTTGTTGCCAAGTGTAGACACTTGATGTTTTGATGTCAAGGTCTTAGGGGTTTTTTTTTGTGAACAAGATCTTAGGTTTTATCTTAGAAACTTCAGGGATAAGATCATTCTAAGAATGCCATTTTTTCAAACTCTAGAATTGGATGGTTCATTAGTTTCTTTTGATGTCTTATTAAACCAAAAAATATATAAATCTAGCCGTGAAAAGTAGTAGTACGATGTAGTTGTTAACATTTTGCAAAAGAAAACATATATATATCATTCTTTGGTGACGATAATAATTTACTAAAAGAATTAGCTGTTTGCAAATCTTACATGCAAGGGGTCTGGTTTTGCATGTAAGGATGTCTCCATCACAGCGTATATAGGTTGCTTGCGTAGTTGCGTTCATCACGTTGTGGTTGCTTGCGTTGACCGTGACACAATGACCAGCCCTGTTAACCTTGGAGTTGGAGAACGCACAATTGTACAGTACTAAGGAAAAGAAAAAGGCGTCTTTCAGGTCCTCCGGTCCAAAAAAAACCGCACGCTATCATGGTCACGGAGCAATTGTCAGCCTGTTCACTTTGTCGTAAACGATTATAAATTTTTAACCAGAACAGTATTTTTCTCTCACCCCAAACTAGCCAGCAGTAATAATCCACGGCTGTGTTTCCAGTTTCCACCGCCACTGCCGTGTAGCAATTGTATAAGTAGGAGTGTTATATTGTCCACGGCCGCAGCCCACGGGGTATCCACCCCGACACTGATTAAGGGCTTGTTCGGTTAGCACGTGTTCCATCCAAGAATCGTTTCAGCTGATTAAAGGTTATATAAATTAGCTAATTATTCACAGTAAGAATCGTTTCGCTGCACGGTTCTATGAACCCCGGGAGCCGAAAGTGTCGAGAGGACTGCAAATCAGAGCGGATATGCTTTGTTTATCAGTGGTAGGTGCCCGGGCAGTCCAGCAGTTCCAAATGACCAAATCCAGTGCACTGTGCGTAGGTCAAGACGATGCATTGATCGTGTGCTGACACGTCACGAGATTCACGAACGCCCCTGCTGGCCTCTTGTAGCTTACTCGTAGATTATTATTATCTTCTTGGTTCGCAATCAGGCGTCGTCAAGTGGTTGGCTGGCTCCGGACCATCACGTACCACATCACTGCACTGTGTCATTCTTCTGCTGGCGACTGTGTGAGTTTTTTTTTTGATAGTACGTATGACAAGGAAAATGTACAAACACGTTGTGTCAGCACTCGGCAGCATCAATATCAGCATGTGAGGATATATATAGTTGGCCATGCAGTCCGAGTCCATCGGCCCGGCCCAAGCAAGGCTCGACACGGAGGCTAGCGGGCCCAGGCTGGCCCGGCCCAGAGCAGCAGGGCGTGTCTGGGCCTGACCCCAGGCACGTGGGCCGGCACGGCACGGCCTGCTGCAGAGCAGCCGGCCTGGTGACGGCCCGGCCTGCCAGTGCCCCTCCGCCGTCGTCCCGCGCCGCGCGGCCCACGCCCCGCCCCCGCATATAAGCAGCTCCCCAGTCCCCCAGTCGCCCGTCGCCTCACCTCCTCAGTCCTCACCTCTCCACTCTCCCTCCTCGCCCGCTCCGCAGTCAGCAGTCGCCTCGCCTCCTCGTCCGCTCCGCTCTCCACTCCAAACCCTAACCCTAATCCCCAGTTCCCCACTCGCTCGCCGCGGCGCAACCGAGCCCCGCTCACCCAGTCGCCTCGGCCTCATCGGCGGCCGGCTCCGCAGTCCGCTCCCAACCCTAACCCTAATCCCCACTCGCTCGCCGGCTCGTCGCGGCGCAATCTCTGCTCCCTCTCTCGCCCGCATCGACCGCATCCATGATCTGATGAATCTGAGCTCTCTCTCTCTCGTGATCTACTGATCTCGTCCGTCGTCCCCGACTCTGGTGACTTCGATCCGCCTCTCCTCCCTTCTCCCTCTCTCCTCCCTTCTCCCTCTCTCTTCTCTCGCTCTCGGTGAACTATGTGAGTTCGTGACCGTGTTCCCGTCCGTCCCTTCTCCGCCGTTCGCCATCGTTTCTAATCGGTCTCTCTCCTCTGGGTGGCCCTCATCATCTCAGATACTGGGCTCCAGTTGCGTAGGTACTCCGCTAACCCTAACCCTAACCCTAGATCTATCTTCTCCACTTCTTGTGTCTCTTCCACTGACTCTGGATCTGTACCTCTATGGCTCTATCTCTCTGACTCTGTTTTTCTCCTCCGTGCAGGTCGGTTGCCGATGCCTCGTCGTCCTCTTCCTGTGGCATAGACCGGGCACGGTGGCCGCGCGCACGGTTGAGGAACGGTGCTGGAGATAAGCCGTCCGCGGTCAAGGTCGCCATGGCGGATGACGATGATGTCGTCTATCCACTCACTAGCAACGATGATCTGATCGTAGTAGGGCTGCTCCTAGAGGACGACGACGACATCCGTGATGACACTGCTACGTTGTTGGGTATCGATGTCGGTAGCGGCTCTGCTCTGATCGATTAGGACGGTGGCGATGGTGGTGGAGGGGCGGAGCTGGTGCCGTCGACGACGGTGATAGGGACACCGGTCGGCTCCAACAGCACAGATGGTACCTCATGCCTTGGTAAGCGTAAATCTGGTGTCTGGGTTGATTTTGATGAGATCTATGAGACTGTGAATGGTCAAAAGGTTTGAATTGCTGCTATCTGTAAAATGTGTAAGAGTAGATTGTCTGCTACATCTTCTGCTGGCACTGGCCATTTGATTAGGCATCAGAAATCTTGTAGGAAAAAGGTTGATCATGCTGTTAGGGTTCAGTCTAGGCTTTCTTACAATCCTACTGGATTTGTGCATAACTGGGACTACAATCCTATTATTGCTCGCTCTGAGTTGTGTAGGTTGATTGCTAGGCTTGACCTTCCATTAGGTATAGGTGAGTCACATGCATGGGAGGATTATATTGTTCTTGCTCGTAACCCTAGGTTTGCCAAGGTTTCTAGATAGACCATCACTAGAGATCTTGGTAAGCTGTTTATTGAACGCCGTGATAAGCTTAAGAATTTTGTGTTGCCTGCTGCTTCTTCTGTTGCTTTGACTTTAGACATTTGGTATGGTAATGCTAAGGATGACTATATTAGTGTTGTTGCTCACTATGTGAATGCTGATTAGGAGTTACAGAAAAGGGTTATTGGCCTTAGGCTGATTGAAGTTAAACATTCTGGTGAAAATATTGCTGAAAGAATTGCTGTTATGGTTGAGGAGTATTGTCTGATTGATAAGATTTTCTCTGTCACTCTAGACAATGCTTCTTCTAATGCTAGGGCTATAAACACTTTGACACCTCTATTTGCTTATTACTTGGGTCCTGATCCTTTGGATCCTAGTAACCGTAAGTACAGTCTTGTACATCAACGTTGTGTTTGTCATATCATTAATCTCATTGTAAAATCTAGATTAAAGAGGTTGAAACCTTACACTTAAGATTTTAGAACTGTAATTAACTTCTTAAATTCCTCTAATCAAAGAATTGCATTGTTCAAGGAATACTGTAATGCTAAGGGTGTTAGACCTAGAAAGTTTGGCTTGGATATAGATGTTAGATGGAATTCTACTTACCTGATGCTTAAACACTTGGTTCTATACAAAAATGTATTTTCTATGTTCATTAATTCCCATTATGGTTCACAATTATTGACTACAAATCATTGGTATTTTGCTAAGAAGTTACTGGAGTTCCTAGAACTCTTCTATGACTCCACTGTTGTACTGTCTGGTGTTTATTATCCTACAAGTCCACTTGTTCTGCACCATATCCTAGAGATTGCTTCTTATTTGCATGCATGTGAAAAAGAGCATAATCTAAGAGCTAGTGTATTACCTATAAAGCTTAAGTTCCTTAAATATTGACAGGATATACCTCTATTATATTCATATGCATTCATTCTTGATCCTAGAGCTAAAATGAGAGGTTTCTTTAATGTGTTGCAATTACTTGGTGAATACACTAGTTCTGAGTACAATTCATACTATGCTGATGTCAAAATTGAATTGTATAAACTGTTTAACAAATATGAGAGCAAGTTTGGTGCAGCTAGGTCTCAAAGGGTTGCACAACCATCACATCATACAGGTTAGAAAAAAGCAGGCCTGGGAAAAAAATCTTTGGCTGTGGATCAGGTGTTGTTGGTCCTTCCCCTCTCCTTGCCACTTCATCTTCATCTACTTCTACTGTTTCTGAGCTATCAGCTTACTTAGACAGTGACAATGTCACTTCTTATGAGGATGATTTTGACCTACTTCTGTGGTGGCGTGACCACAAGCTAACCTTTCCAATCCTGTCTATAATGGTTAGAGATATCCTATCAGTTCCTGTATCTACTGTATCTTCGGAGTCTTGTTTCAGTTTGACAGGTAGGATAATTGAGGAACGACGGTGACGCTTGTCACCAGAGACTGTGGAGATGCTGACCTGCTTAAAAGACTGGGAGTTAGGAAAAAAAAGGGAACAACATGCTATTGACAACCAAGAACTTGAAGACTCATTTCAGAACTTGTACCTTGATGAAGATGGACCTGCTGGTGGTGCTCCTGGTACTTAGTGAGGTACTAAGGTTGAGACTTGCCTCCTGAGTGTGTGTGATCTGTGACTGTAAAAGGGTGTGTGTGACTCACTTACTGTGAAAGATTTGTCTATCATTTGAACAATGGTTAATTAAGAGCTGGCTGCACTCTTTTTTCCTTTCTAGGATTTCTCACAAGGGTGAGTTTTACCTAGAAATGTTTTTAATGAGGCAGCATTGCACTAAACAACTCATTTTGGTTATTTCTGTTGTCTGACGGCTTTGGACTTTGATTCTGTGAATCAGTGAATGTATGAAAATGTGATCTGTGAATATATCGGACATTTCGACTTTGATTCTGTGAATGTATGAAAATGTGACTGTATCGGACAAGTTTTGCACTTGATTTTGTGAATGTAAGAAACTGTGATGATGTATTGATGTGAACTGTGAATGTATGAATTATGAAACTGTGAATTGTTATCTATTTGTGAAATTATGAATGCAAAGAGTAACAGGCCGCGGGCTGGCACGGCCTGTGATTCTGGCCATGCTTCACGGGTCGGGTCGACATGAAAATCGGCCCATAGGGCCGTGCCTGGGCCGAAGATCAGGCCCGTGGGCCTATGAGGCATGGCCCGTGAGGCACGGCGTGCCGTGCCGGCCCGTTGGCCATATATATATATATATATATGTGAGGAAGAGGAATACTCCTCGGGCCTAGAAAAAAAAACGCAATTCTAACTTTAATCTAGACATAGCAGCGTTAGCAAAGTGCCAAACACATGAAAAGTGTGGCCCAAAGTGCCCAGCGACAGGTCCACCTCCACAGACAGCCCAAGTAGCTGATGACTGATGTATTTCGCCGAAAGGGCCAGCAGCGAGGCGAGCCCACCATATGTCATGTCTCCACAGCAACTACGGTGGCGTTTTGACATCGACGTCCTTCAAAATGCAGGGCTTTTTTCTTCTATTTTCTATGTTTTCTGGTAAAATGAATTGATTCTTTTAACATTTTTTATGACTAATTACTATGAAAATTCTACGTTTCAAGTAGACCCTAATTGAAATGGGAAAGTATCTGAATATAGGTTTTGGATTGGACATCGTTTCACATTCCAACGTTTGGCATCTATGGGCATGGGTCAGGGAAAGGAAATAGAAGGAAAACAACAAAACCATCCTTTCCTATATGGAATATTCTTTTGTGTAGGAGCATTTTATTCACTTTACAAATCATAATCTGATAGGGTCATGTCTATGTGTTGCAATTGCAACAGGAACAAAAAATAACATCATGACACAATTGTTTTTTGCACAAATATTGTACCATAATAAAAAAACGATGTTTCGAGTGTGACAGTGACACCCATCCAGATTATATAAATCTTATTCAAATAAAGATCAATTACAACAATAGGTTACGGATCTGATCCTAAACTCCAGATCCCTCGCCATCACCCCTCCTTGGAGCGATGTTGTCTTGTTAGGAAATCTCAGTTGGTAAGGACATATTTAATATTATCATGCAATCTCGGTGGTAGCTCTATCATCGTCCCTACTCCCTAGCCCGCTCCTCTCGGTCTCTAGGTCATGGAAGCAGCAGCCTCAAGATCAGGGTTAGGGATCACCTTGTTGTGGTTTTGGCGGCAACAGTGTCTCGACTCTTGACATATTGGCAACGGTGAGCATGGGAAAAATTCTATGCGACATCGTCACACAGCGCCTCCGTGCGACACGGCATAATTGCGTGACACATGTGCCACTTGCTCGATCTGATGATTTGTTTCTCCAGAAAATGGAAATCTAACTACTCGCTTGAAACACGGATCAGCTGACCACATGAGGACCTGTAGACTGCGCGAGGAAACTGGTGATCGTGGCACTGCCTAGTGGGACCCGTAGACCACGCGAGACTCTAAGGGGAGGCGTCACATGCGATGCGCTATGCGACGGTGAAGCATATAATTTTTTCCGTAAGCGACTGGGCGGGCCAATTCATAGTGGGAAGAATGTGCCGCAGTCTTCGGCACACTCATGGTCACAAACTAGTCGGTGACAGTTTGTTTGTGGCGGCGTCGTGAGAGGGCAAAGGCGAGAAAAACGAAAACTAGAGCCAGGTCTGGATAATTTGGTTTTCCTCCTCAAATTAGTTTCTCCCTTGAAAAACCAGAGCTAAGACTTTTTTTCCTTTCACACGAAACAATGATATACGTGATTGTCGGGTCCTTGGCCTTCCATTTTTGCTTTTTTATTCGGTTTCGATTATACATGGTTCCCGGGTCCATTTCCTTGTGTTTATTTTCGGGAGAAAATCCGGGTTGCATGGAAGGGATGGATGTGACTGCGGTTTCCAAAATTGTGCGGAAGGTTTCGCCACGGTCAGGTAGACGAATCCATTTGAATCTTTTTAGTTGTAGAGATTTCACCCTCAGACTCTAGCCCTAGTGGTGGGATAGAAACAACGAAAACCGATAAGCTTATATCCCTATCCTAAACGAATATCTTTTCCATACCTACAATCCAAACACCGCAAATAAACATAAAAATGAGACCATAGAATATTCAAATATATGTCCAAGCTGTGCACCCGAAGATAATGAGGTTTTAAATATAATCTGAAACTGATTTCATATTTGTGGGGGTGGGGGGTAACACAAAGTTTATAAGGTTTGGATTGTAAGATATTTATTTGCTTAATTTAAGTTGAAACAATATTTGGATATTTTTTTATAAAAAAAATCTGTAGTCTGATTTAGGTTTCTGATAGTCCGATTTATCCCTGCATGGCTGATATGGTGCCACGTAGGAACAAAAATGCTGTCTAAACCGTTTTGGGTGTAAAACAAACGGTTCTAAAAGTTGAAGAAAGGCCAAATTCCTGTTTAAAAATGACGGGGAAAAAAATAAAATGACTTTGTTTATCCCACCACCTTCTTAGCGAGGCCCTCACACCTGCGGCCTGCCACGGAAACATCCCCAGCCCAGCCCAGAGTAGCAGGCACGAGCTCCCGGATTAGCCCAGTACCTAGATGTAGCCCGTGGGCACGCACGACACCCGAACCCAGCAGTTGGGCTCGTGTGTTTCCTGGGCTGCTGCAATACGTTCCATCGTAGTTGGGCCATGAATTTGCTGCCAGCTGAATAAGAAGAACACCGGTCGCTGGCTGAGGCTGAATAAAAACGCAGGCTTGGACGTGCGCTCGCCAGTCGCCGCCACCACCCGTCGGGCACCTCCCCACCGGCCGCCGGCGTCAGAGAAGACGCCTGCACTGCACGCCTGAAGGAAGACACCGCCTCATGAATCAAAGTTCTATTCCAGGTCGAAAAGAAAATTTGTTCCGGACAGAAGATGGCAGATGTTCCATACAAAGAAATAAAATGTTCCACCCCATGCAAGGAACACGGCCGGCTTCGGCGAGTGAACTCTAGCCGTGCGCGCACGGTTGAGCTGTCTTGCTCTGTTAGATTCTACTCTACTCGATTTATTTCCTCCACAAACAGGCTTGGATTTGTAGTCAGCGATCACAACAGAGTTGTAGCTTTTGTAGGGTTGTGATGACTGATGAGCATTGACCTGATGGCTGAGGCTGTTGTATGCACTGTGCAGCTTAGCTCGGTGGCACAAACAGAGTTGAGATGACTGATGAGCATTGATCCGTTTGGCTGGCTGGCCAGCCCACTCACGGAAGCACCGTTCACGTGAACAGTGTTTCAGATAGAACGGTATTTCCCTCTCACGATAATCAGTCGGAACAGTATTTTAGATTATTTCTCAGTTCTGCCGAATGGGCTGTACGGTATCCCAAGCTGCCGCTAGTCTGCTACACTAGATTGACTGACGATGCGCCATCACTTGTTACCTACGCTGCACGGCATAAGGAGGGGGGCTCACTTTTGCTAACAATTCTCGAAAAATTCGGAGAAGAGATAGTAGGATCGATCGCTTTCGTTATGGTTCCATCGTCCCTTTCAGCTCTGTGGACTCAAGAGTCAAGCATCTGACAAATCCACCCAGCTAGTGCGTGTGTGTGTGTCCTTCGGTGAAGGGAAACGATGGGGCAGTGCCATGTTGGTTGCCCCCGTCCTGACGGAAAAATTACTCCCCCGTCGTGGACGTGCGATGTGCATCAGGCAACAGAAACAGGGCATGCGAACTGTTGAGGGAAACTTGCATTGAGTGTTGCAGTTGCAGCGAGTCAGCATCAGCAGCAGGTTCTGGGTGGTGGTTCACTGTCCTCGTCAAGGCGAAACTGAAAAGAGCTCGGCTGCCCCCCAGGTCTCCATGAAGCTTTCTTTGTTATTAATGGATCCATCCATACATAAGCCGGTGGCTGGAACATAACAAAAAGCTCCATCTTGGTGCTCAGCTGCTGTCAACAATTTCATTTCCCTCCTGCGCACGTTACATATCTCGGGCCTTACCACTCACCAGAGAGGCAGAGACAGACAACGCTTCCTTAACCACACACAGCCTACCGTGCGATTGATCCCTGCATGCCATTTCTCAATCACGCACACCATCTTGTAGTAGTGTTGGATACTTGGATTGGCTGTCCAATGCTAGAAGTGAAGACAAAACAAAAGCTTTCGATCTGTTCACTGCAGCTCCGAATTGAAGCTTCCGACGAAGGACGAACGGGACGGCACAAAGGTGCAGCTGCCTGGCATCTCTTTTGCAGGGATCGGATTCGGGAAAAGTCTCACTGTCTCACCCAATAATCATGGAAGGGTACCTGGTTCACGTGGGAATATGCCAGCACAAGTGCACAAGCGCTGGAGAAAAAAAGAAAAAACAAGCAGAGAACGATGCCCCGCCCGGGGGTCGTCCGTATGGTCCACCACATGCAATGCAGATCCGCTGAGCTCACCAAACTCGCCACAGGGTCAGTGTCGGTCACCGCCAACCTCGCTCGCCCTACTCAATTCCATCGTTTTCCTGCGCCCAGCTGCGCTGCACCCGCACTGCGCTACGGTCTCGCGGTGGCGGTGGCGGTGGCGGTGGCGGTAGCGGTAGCCGCCAAGGCCGTCGGCGTCACTGTCGCCAGCTCGCCGAACCGCACCAAACAGGGCTCTGTTTTTCCACGCGGACGCGGGCAAGCTCGCTCGGCGCCTTGCCAACACCGCGCGCGTGTCAGTGTCGCTCGTTCTCGTTCGTCGCTGGATGGTCCACTTCCTTGGGTTCGGCACGGTGGGGAGAACGGAGGAGGGATCGTCGTCGTTCGGTCCGGTTTGGTGAGGCGGATCCATGAGGTCCACGCTTAATTAACGCTTTGGGTGGAAGAAGGGTTCCCGTCTGGAATTAGGCGAGACTGTGAGAGGCACACACAATTTTTGGAGATCCTGGAAGGCCGGAAGCCTGTCAGCTAATCACATTGGACAGGAGAGGCGTTTGAAGGGCCCATGCTGCTGTTGCGATTCCTACATCCGACTTGCCTCGGCCGGGCGGCCGGGCCCCTGTATTATGGTCTGGACTCTGGAGTCTGGACGGGGGTTTCTGGTTCTCACCGGAAGTTCAATTACCCCTGCGCGGCTGCGCGGAAGTCAGACCAGGCCAACCAAGGACGTCTGGACGCCAGTTTCGACCGCATGCGCTGAGGAGCCTGTTCGCTGGGTGAGTTGATAAATTTGGTTAGTGTTGATTCGTTGTAAGAGAAAAATACTATTGATTGATTAATAAGTCTGGCTGAAACCAAGAAACGAACCGGCTGAGGGTCGTCTGGTGCGTCATGATTTTGGCGGCATCCATTCTGACCTTCCCATTCCCAAGAGGGCCGGCCAGGGCACACGTACTCCACGCGTGCTGTAGCCCGGTTTCGGTGGCAGGCATCTTGAGTCGACTCCAGCGCTGGGGCTGCCGCACAAACTCTCATGGACATTGTATGTTCTTGGTTGCTCTTGCAATGCCAGCGGGTAGCATGACAGGGTTGCCGATTCAGGGCCCGTTTGGATTGGAGTATTTTCACAGGAACTTTGAAGGAAACCAGTTCCTCTGTTTGGATGACGTCAGGCGGCGTTTGGAACGCAGGAACGCTCGTTTCAGTTCCAAAGGAAAGGTTCAGTTCCCTTCACAAAACGTAGGAAAAAATACATCCAGTCTGAGCTCTGGTTTCGCATAAGACCGAGGCAAAATAACGTAGAGGAGATAAACAAAAGAGCACTAGCTCATTTCTTGATACTGCTATTGTCCAAATGCATGGGATCATTTGTCTAATGCCTACGGTGCTGATTATTATAATACAAAAAATATTGTTAAAGTGGTATTAATGGTCTTACTGAAACTTTTGGTTCCTCCATTCCAAACACTCATTCCCACAAAATTCCTACGTTTTTCAATCCTCTGTTTTCAACCTCTACTCACTTTCTATTCCTGTGTTTTTTTTCATTCCTATATTTTTTATTCCTGCGTTCCAAACAGGCCCTCACACTGCAAGCGATTGTAATTCCCTGTAAAGAACTTGTGCAAGCATGTTAGTGCCACCGAGGCACTGAGCCGAATTTCGGAAACCTTTTTTTAAGGAAATACTTCATCCGTTCCAAATTATAAGTCGCTTTAATTGTTTTGATATATCCATTTTGCTATGCATCTAAATTCTATGTATCAAAAAAGTCAAAGTGACTTATAGTCTGGAACAGAGGGAATGGAATACTACACCTAAGTTAACTGGTGTTCAACATTAAACAAGCTACACAACCGAAATGTCAAAGTACCTTTTTTTGCGCAAGAAATGTCAAAGTACCTAGGCATCAAGTAATACACTATAACTTATTCGATTAGTGACCAAAACTTGTCATACCAAAGGTTAGTCATATCACAGTTTTTTCAGCACCTGTTTGGTTACTGTCGCAATTATAACGTGCCACACTTTCTTAGCATCATGTCTCACACGTCATAAACTCATCTCTGTCCTAAACTTCGTCATACTGTAGCTTTCTCGCTACAGTTTCTATGGCAGTCATAGTTTACCACAGATTAGGTGTGACAAACTACGGCACCTACCAAATAGGCCTAACTACATCAGCACTAGAAACAGTAGTAAGTCCAAATTAAAGAGGGTGTCTAATGCACGGTTGTATGTGGCCACGATAGGATTTGAAATGATTTGCTCTGTCAGGAAGACAAAATGTTTCCATGTTTAACCCTTTTTGAGCAGCTCAGCATACTCTCTGCACTGCGTTTTGATTAATATAAGAAAACAAAGTAGAAGAAATTGACCGGCATCTTGTCCCTTGTTTAAACAGACTCGTATGTTGTTTTGGATAGGTGCAGGTATATATAGCGATCACACAAAAAGCTAACTGATGTTTTGAAAAGTGAAGCTTCTTATTTTCATAAACAAATGTATATTTAGAAGCATGTCATATATACTTTCTACTATATGGTAAGGTTGAAAACGAATGTATCCTCTGTCGCTACGAGTAGTCCCGAAAGTTCATGTCCTCTTGCTTGTTACAGAAATGTAATGGTAGACTGTCAGTGTTAGTCAGTTATAGGGTATTCTTGTAATTTTCAAATCACATTTTGGTTTCGTGCTTGGTCTTAGCATCACCGTCTTTTTGAGACGGGGGAGTAGGAGAAAAACCGACGAGGGCTCAAGGTGGTAGCCTGGCACTGGCAGGATGCATGGAGCAGCAATATGGTGTTGGTGGCGCTCTATTGTGAAGCCGTGTGGCGGCCATGGCGGCATGTGCAAATGTTTTTTTTATTTGGATGCAGGGACGAACATAGGGTTAGCAGTGTCATCTTTGTGTTCCAAAACCTAGATAACTTATTTTGGACGGAGGGAGTATATTGTTTCTACTTTCTAAAGACACTCTTTAAACTTTCTTTGCCTTGAAGTACTATGGGGATTTAAAGTGTTAGGATATATCATTCGTAATAAGTTTTTATTATTTCTACGTACTTTAAATCCTTTCTTCCAAAAGGTTGGCGCTTATTGTTTCACTGCAGGGATGCCGAAGAAGCAACGTGCCGTGAAGGAATCGTTTTTGGCTGCACGATGGCCTGATACGCCTGTGGTGCTTCAAACTGACTATAGCCTCATTCGCTTCGCTGAAAAAACAAGCCGAAACACTGTTCCGGCTGATTTGTTTTGAGAGAAAAACATCGTTTTCGACTGAAAAAATAAGCTGAAAAAACAGATTATAAGAGAAACGAACATGGCCTACGGTGATCGCTGATAAACTGAAGAACAATGAGCAGGCCCGATCGGTGGCATGGTCCTTAGTTTCGCGAAGCACGAGTTGAGATGGAGGAGCTCCGTAGTTTGGAGGTGGTTAAGAATAGTATGTGTTAGAATAATGTAGCTCGTGAACTTGCCTATTTCGCTATTAGGTCAGGTCGTAGAAGCTTTTTTTTTTTTTGCTTCTTTTCCTGAGTTTGCTTTATCCCTATCCTGTAATAAAACTACTTGACGGTTAGAAATTTTGGTGCACCGACGGTAAGCCCGTTTCCGTTCCGAGGCCACTTGCCACGGCCCGGCGGCACACCGGTCGACACAGGAAGCTCTCTGCCCCTGAAGTCTGAACCCAAAACCCGACTGGGGCCAGGAAACAAGTCAAAGCACCCGAATTTTTTATAATTTGGCCTCTTTTTTTTTTTGAAAGTTTCTCACAAATAGACCTATGGCGGAAAGAATTCAGAAAATGGACCCTTAGCTCGGCGCCAATGATGCTGGCGCCGAGCTCGGCGCCAGAGTCTCTGGGGCCGAGCTCCTGGACACGGTCGATGACCTGCCAGGGGGCTCGGCGCTGTAGATCCTGACGCCGAGCTCGAAAATATCTACCGGGCCCGCGCCTTTCCTCTCTTCTTCTTCCTCTCGCGCCCTAGCCCCGCCGCCGCCGTCGCCCTTGCTCTCGTCACCGCCGCGCCCGCGCCCATGCCACCCTCGCGCCCGCGCCACCGCGCCCGTGCCTGTTCCTGCGCCGCGCCGCGCTGCCACCCCGTGCCGAGCCCGCGCCAGCCCGCGCCGAGCGCGCGCCGCCGCCCCCACATCTTTTCTTTGTGATGTTTAACGAATAGGTTGACAAATACCGCGCTGTCTAGCAAACTCACGCATCTTTTCTTTGTGATGTTTAACGAATAGGTTGACGTAGTCAGGTCCATATCCCCTCTTCCGTGCAATTAGTTGCCTCTTCTTCAGTTCATCCAAGAACTTAGCTTGACCATCATAACATTCCCAACTGCATTTCCTAGTGCTCTGTTCAGAAGAAATATTATATCATATATGTCTTAGCAAAACAAACAAAATATGATTTCATGTTTACCAGAAAAATAACGAACCTCATCATACTCAATCATATGGCCGCAATAATGACATATTTCAAGCTC
Organism: Miscanthus floridulus; assembly: GCF_019320115.1. NCBI lineage: Eukaryota > Viridiplantae > Streptophyta > Magnoliopsida > Poales > Poaceae > Miscanthus > Miscanthus floridulus. The sequence continues at coordinate 117,257,474 of NC_089585.1, read as the reverse complement.
CGAAGGGACTAGGCCATAGTTGGATTTTACACCACATTCGCACATGACAGGAGGTGCTTTGTAGATTACCCTTTTTTCTTCTTTTCCTTAACCCTCTGCGGTTCTTCCGGCCATTGGTTCTTAGGACCATACAACCACTCCTTGAAACGACACTTCGCCATTGAAAACACCTAAATAATGAGACATTAGTACATGAACACATATAGCTCAAGATTTCAACACATACACTTTGCACTTACTTCATGCTTATTTGGACACATAAACTCCAACGTATTCTCAGGGTTTATCACAGCTCGATCTCCGCAATCGCACAGAGGAGGTTCCTCGAGTCGTCTAACTGTGGCTAGGTGCTTCTCCTTAGCCGTCATTGGAGGAGGGTTAGGGGGGTGGAACCCACCGCTTCAAGTGCTCACGTGGATGTCTCCCTCTAAACCAATCGTCGAACAAGAGGTACCTAGGATCAAACTTGTCTACATCATCGATCCACTGAAAGAAAAGGCACCTCTCATGGTCCCACACAACGAGATTCCAACAAAATATTAGTAGCATACTTACATAAATAAAGAAAAAGGATAGTGCAAACAATTTCTTACATTAAACCGACTACATGTGTAGAAGCAACGCGCCGCTGTATCCGGATGTTTCGATTGAAAAACATGGGCCGGGAAACCACAGTCACAGTTAGGGACAGAGAGGTCAGGAGGGACGGGGGTATCTTTGCTAGACGCGTCGGGGTATAATTCTCGAGGACGACCCCGTTTTCGTCAAAACTCCTCCCGAAACATTTCTTGCATCTAACAAAACGGATGTAATTTAACAAACATAAATCAAAATATCACAAATAAATATCAATGAGAACCATAACTACAATACAACCAATTTCGTTCTAAGAACCGAAAGCAGTTAACATTAAACCTTAAACCTAGGGTTTGTCATTTGATCCACAACAATGAACCCATAACATAACTACATACGTCTAGGTTTGCTAGCTTTTTCCACGCCTTGGAATCAACCTACGGTTGTATAATACATATATTGAGGGATACAATGAAACCCTAAGTGATGACGATTCTTAGGTCCAAAAATCCGACTAATATATACCTAATCGATGTGAAAAAACAAGAAGGGGAGCGATGATACCTTGCTCTCGAAGATCTACAGATCAAATCAAGGTTTTTAAGGTCCAATATGTCGATTCGTGAGGTAGGGTAAAGTGGGAAGACAAAAACCCGAGAGGGATGAGAAAGAAGAGAAAAAACGCTCGGGCAAGAAGGTTGAGCCGGGGTTAAATGCAGGGAGCTCGGCGTCAGTCACTCTGGCGCCGAGCCCCCTGGCAGGTCATGGACCGTGCCCAGGAGCTCGACGCCAGAGACGCTGGCACCGAGCTCGTCATCAGCATCAATGGCGCCGAGTTAAGGATCCATTTTCTGAATTCTTTCCGCCAGAGATCTATCTGTGAGAAACTTAAAAAAAAAAACCAAATTGTTCGGTCAAAGCACCCTTCACTAAACAGAAGCTCCTATAAAAGTTCCATCAAAGCATCAACGCAATTGTCCACGTGGCCAGCATCCCCATCCGCTCCGGCCGAAGTCTGCAAGAACCCCTGCCCGCCCGGTCCAAATCCCCCCGTCACCTACCTCCGCCCTCCCAGTCCCAGATCCGCCTCCTCCTCCCTCCCTTCCAGATCTCCCACCCACTCGAGAGTCGGGATCCACCGCCTCCGCGCCCCCTCACCGTAGCAGCGCGAGGAAGCGGGGGGCAGAGGCCAGCTATGGGCAAGGAAGGGGCCAGCGGCGGCGGCGGCGACGGCGGCATGTCAGAGTCGGTGATCCGCAAGGTCCTGATCTCGTATATGTACGTGGCGGTGTGGATCATCCTCTCCTTCTCCGTGATCGTCTACAACAAGTACATCCTCGACCCCAAGATGTACAACTGGCCCTTCCCCATCTCCCTCACCATGGTGCACATGGCCTTCTGCTCCTCCCTCGCCGTGGCGCTCGTCCGCGTCCTCCGCGTCGTCGACCTCCCGTCCTCGCCTGCCATGACGTCGCAGCTCTACGTCTCCTCCGTGGTGCCCATCGGCGCGCTCTACTCGCTCTCGCTCTGGTTCTCTAACTCCGCCTACATCTACCTCTCCGTCTCCTTCATCCAGATGCTCAAGGCGCTCATGCCCGTCGCCGTCTACTCCATCGGGGCGCTCTTCAAGAAGGAGACCTTCAAGTCCTCCGCCATGCTCAACATGCTCTCCATCTCCTTCGGCGTCGCCATTGCCGCCTACGGCGAGGCCCGCTTCGACGCCCGCGGCGTCGCCCTGCAGCTCGCCGCAGTCGCCTTCGAGGCCACGCGCCTCGTCCTCATCCAGATCCTCCTCACCTCCAAGGGCATCTCTCTCAACCCCATCACCTCGCTCTACTACGTCGCGCCCTGCTGCCTCGCCTTCCTCGTCGTGCCCTGGGTCTTCGTCGAGCTGCCCAGGCTGCGCGCCGTCGGCAGCTTCCAGCCGGACCTCTTCGTCTTCGGCACCAACTCGCTCTGCGCCTTCGCGCTCAACCTCGCCGTCTTCCTGCTCGTCGGCAAGACCTCCGCTCTCACCATGAACGTCGCCGGCGTCGTCAAGGACTGGCTGCTCATCGCCTTCTCCTGGTCCGTCATCCGGGACACCGTCACCCCCATCAACCTCTTCGGCTACGGGATCGCCTTCCTCGGGGTGGGGTACTACAACCACGTCAAGCTGCAGGCGCTCAAGGCCAAGGAGGCACAGAAGAAGGCGGCGCAGGCCGACGAGGAGGCCGGCTCGCTGCTGCAGGAGCGCGACTCGCACGGCGACCGCAAGACTGACAACCAGGCCTAGCGAGTGTGACGGATCTCATGATCCAACCGCCATCGCCCGATTCGGTCGGTTCTGAACCCAGCCCCCCTGCCTAGTGTACTCCAAATGTGTGATCCAAGATCAAACCCTTACAAGTTTGATGCAAAATTTGTTCATTTCTTGTCTTTGACTTGATCTGGTGGTAGCAAGGCAAATAAGCACGGGAAAGATGCAAGCTTTGTGTCGAACATGTGAAAAAAATATATATGAGCATTTTTTTTATCTTTTTTGGCCAGTTGTAGCTGTCACTACCACTTAAACAGTGAGCAAAATTGTTTGCATTATGTATATTGCTATGATTGGTCGGTTTTGTCTCGTTAATACATAAAAAATTGGATCCATTAGTGCGAAAGGAGTGTAATTTCAGAGAACTGATCACAAGAATCCAATGTCTAACTTTTATATTCTCAGTGCCGCTGTTAGTTTTTATTGCTCTAATTAATTATCTTGGGACATTGGACAGGAGACCTGGTGCAAACACCATCTGAAAATTGGTGGCTTGATACATGAATGATTTCCACGGAGCCGACGTCGGTTTGGTGCTTTGACGCCTAACCCCATTGGTTGTTCTTGTGGGGTGTCTTGAGGAAATTGTTGTGTAGGGAACATCAGGACGTATATCAGCCTGCTGGACCAGAAGAAACTTGGATCTCACAATGTCACTTTTCTTTTTTTTGGAGCCAATACTATTGTTTCGCTATTCTTTTTCCATTTTTTGTCCCTTCCGAAAGCCTGTACTGTATTGACTCAATGAAGGGAACTCTACATCAGTACTTCAGAATTCAAATGACAATCACATGGTACTATCTACAACTCCCTCCGTTGCAAATTTTATTGACATTGCTTTTGCTATGCACTTAAATACGCACTATGTCTAGATATATAACAAAAGAAATGTATCTAGAAAAGCCAAAACGTTTTATAATACGGAGGTTGTATCTTGTATAAGGAATGATCTTACTGAAATTCGCAGCTGATCTGTTTCTTCTACATGTCTTGTGTCACGCTTCCTGAATCAGTCCAAAGTGTCTGCACTGAAATTGGACGCTTTGTTCCTTCCCATTGGTTGGATTGAATCCAACGGGGAATCTGAAGAATTGATTGTTTGCGGAGCATCAGCATTCATCCCCTTAATCTACATGCAGGGCTAGAAGAAAGTTGTTTGGTACTCCTTATTCATTTCATTTCATCCCTTGTTGCCGGGAATCAATCATTCAGTGTAGTGAACTCTATAGGAGTGAAGATGCCAACAGACGTTTGGCAGGCTCTGGATTCTCCTAGCCAAACATACTTTTTTTTTTTGTTATTCTCAATCACATTCTTTGAAAATGTTTGGTAGAGATTCTAAATTGGGATTCTCTTAAGAAAAAGAGTGCAAAATGAGAAGGAGACGAATCAGAAACAGACGAAGCACCCTTTTGGGTGATTCTCCCTTGTAGTGTAAAAAATGAGGCCCTAACTTATATATATTCGTTCACTCTACTGAGAATTGCAACGGGGTCTGGTTCTTCTGCTCGTCATGTGGTGTGATGCTTCCCAGTAGTCTGTTGACTGTTGCAGTGCTGGTTGTGACTTGTGATGTCGCTATGCCAGTGAAGTCTACGATTTTTTAGGGTAATAAACTCAATACGGTTATATACCACCAACAGACGGTAGGCTACGAATTTTTTAGGGTAATAAACTCATCAATACGTTTATATACCACTACCAACAGACGGTAGGCTTTGACTTTTTTAGGGTAATTAGGTAGCGTGTGCGTGTCTCGCTTGGGGACAACTAAATCTTTTGTACTAAAAATACATGGATCGCACGATAAGATAACAATACTATTAAATTAAATACCGACGTTAAAGTGACATTTAATTCAAAAACAAAGTTCGTGAAATTAATACAGTCACGGAGAGCGCGGCGTCGTAGGCTCACAAACTCTACTGTATAGACTTTTTCGTGATATGGCTAAGATAATATTTTATATCGGCAGAAAGAATTCTCCGATGTCCATATCTTTCATGCGCCAATAAATCTATGAATAAGTTCCGTTGTATCTCCATATAATCCTGTACACACATGTTCGAGTATATATGTAAATATTAGTGCCTGTCACATGGATAATATTGCGTGTCATACAAAATCTCTCATAAAATTTTAAAACAAAGTATGTTATACTCACCGTATAAATATGTGTGGCTTTAGGACTATTCCACACAAACATATATTGTAGAATAAGGTATCCGCTTGAATGTTTGTTCCAAGATGTTGAATTAGGTGTTGTAATTCTTAATTTCGACATATTTTTCAGGTCAAGGCAACCAATGTTGATACTTTTCTTAGTGGTGCATAATTTTATGGTGCACCTCTTGACTATCTGAGTAAGGACAAATTAGCACTGCAAAGGCTCAGAAAAGCTGTTGAGAAGGCCAAGGTTGAGTTTTCCTTCACTATACATACTAAAACCTATGTCCCCATTTATCATTGCCGATGCTTTTGATGCAAAGTAATTCAACATTACCATGATCAGATATAAGTATGAGTCTCTTGTGAGTAATCTCATAGAGGGACTCTCATTCTTTATGTGATTTGCCTCAAGGATATTGTCAGAACGATGGACCATGTTGGAATGTCGCACCAAAAAATGTCCACATTTTATCCACGATTTATTTCCTATGAATACATGCGGGTACTATGATAAACTAACTACACCAAATGAAAGATTAGAGAGAATTTGCATTGCCTCTAGAATGATTTATTTATTAAGTTCTTTGGACTCTACAGGTAGTTTTGAAATATATGTTTGCATGTCTTACCTCGTATCCTAATTCAAAATTTTATAATTTAATTAGAATATTTAGGTGATTCTATATATATAATATTCAATATAAGAATAATATATGCATGATCTTCTTGAAAGATTTCTGCAGTGTAAAGACATCTTCGTTTTTCATGCATGCCCGTGCTAACGCTATGGTAAAAATAAAAGGACAATATATCAATTAAAAAATAAAAACAAAACTCATGCTCAAAGTCAAAGAGATAAATTATGGATGCTTGAATTTTATCATCCATTATCTACCGGCGTGCCTATAAAATAGACTGAATAAACAATTAAATATAGATAGAAAACTAAATTAATGAAAGGATCATTGCAAGACATCAATCATCTCATAGCTTCGGACAATATCGCAAAGCTACTAAAAACTGGAACCGTGCCCTCACCTTAAACATTGTCCAGATAAATGGATTACAATGAAAGAAATGGATATCGGAGATTTCTTCTTGCCAATATAAAACATTATCTTAGCCGCATCACGGAAACGTCTATAAAGTAGAGTTTGTGAGCCTACGACGCCACGCACTCGGTGAATGTGTTAAATTCATAAACTTTGCTTTTTGGATTAAATGACACTTTAACGTTGGTATTTAATTTTTACAGTATTGTTATATTATCGTATGATCCGTGTGTTTTTAGTATAAATTGTTAGTTATCCCGTAGCAACGCACGGGCACACTACATAATATAAATATAAAGAATGAAAAAGACGACAAGAAATATTGGCATTAGGCCAACTCCTTTTGATTCTTTACAAACACATCTGAAAGTTAACATGTGGACTGTGGGCTGTGGGCATCAAATCAAAACAACAAAAAGAACATGGATTCGACCATAAGTAGCATATGCCCTCCTTTTTTTTTGAAAAAAAGAAAGGTACTACCGAGTTACACAATCTTATCGGCACCATTAATTTTTGGCAATTGTAGAACTCAACCAAGACACCCATTGAAGTGCTACATCCCTAGCTCGCAACCCAATTAAGAGTAGGTTCTCGCAAACCTAGCCCCCCAGCCATTATTAAACTGCATGAAGGGCTCCGAAATGATGACCACTATTTGAAAAAAGAGTAAATGATTATTGTTTTCTTCCATGCATGATTGTTGTTTCCTTCTATGCATGTGGCCCCAGGTGATCGATTTGTTTCCTTCAAAGCGGACGGGGATCGTAGTGATGGCAGTTTCTTTTTCTATCGCGTGGGGTATCGCACGGAGTGGGCAGACGGTAAACTCAACAGATATATATATATATATATATATATATATATATATATATATATATATATATATATATATATATATATATATATATATATATATATATACCAGCCATTATTAAACTGCATGAAGGGCTCCGAAATGATGACCACTATTTGAAAAAAAGAGTAAATGATTATTGTTTCTTTCCATGGATGATTGTTGTTTCCTTCCATGCATGTGGCCCCAGATGATCGATTTGTTTCCTTCAAAACGGACGGGGATCGTAGTGATGGCAGTTTCTTTTTCTATCACGTGGGGTATCGCACGGGGTGGGTAGATGGACGAACCAAAACAAATGTTGCACAAAAAATGTCCACGCTTTATTCTTTTTAGTTATAGGAGATAAACTCAACACAGTTATATATACCACTACCAACAGACGGTAGGCTCACTTGCAGTACCTCCTCTCTGGTTCTCAAGTTTCGGTTGCTTTGAACCTCTGCAGCTGCTGGTTGGTACCAAACTTAGCACAGGACAGTAGTTTAGTCAAGTGATAGTCTGCAGCCTGAATTCCGTCGGAGAACCTTACACAGTACATCTGTTTAACAATAGTTCGAAGAACGTTCCTGCCGACGCGTTTGGCTAGTGAACACTTTAAGCCCGGTTTGGATTCAAAAAATTTTCACCCCAAAGTATAACATCGAATCTTACGGCATATGTATGGAGTACTAAATGTAGACGAAAAACAAAACTAATTGTACAGTTGGATGAGAAATCACGAGACGAAACTTTCAAACCTAATTAGTCCATAATCAGACACTAATTGTCAAATACAAACGAAAGTGCTACAGTAGCCAAAAACCAAAAATTTTTGCCAACTAAACGCGGCCTTACTCTGATGACAGCAGGAACTCCCGTTGATCTACATTACACTTCGTGCCATGTTTTGATATCTTCTGTTTTTACCAGTTTTTAACGAGGTGACGTTTGGAAACCGGGTGGGATCAAAACAGACCCGTTTTTTGTGTCAGTTTTTACAAGATTCTTAAAAACATGAAAGCTGTCGATATCCAGTTTTTGCTAGTTTCTTATGACCCAAAGAGAAATAAATGAAGTCAGATTCTTAAAAACTAGGGCCAAACACCCCACCAGTTCTGGCTCAGAATCAAGATTTTAAAAACGAAAGACAAAAACTGGTTTTTAGGAATCCGAAACTGATCCAAACAGGGCCTCGGTTAGGTTCGTAGCTTGTTAATTCATGTGGCACATAATCAACAAGATCTCTTAGAATGCAGGAATTCCATTTGTACGTACTCGGAAGCGTAGCTCGGGAAGGCGCTTGCAGTTGCACGGACCCAGCTCACATGATCCGCGTTGTACCCCGTTGCGTTCGGGCCGCAATAATCGAACGCCGCTGCCAGCTTGCCTGACGGTTTGTACAATTGTACTACCTTGCGCCGTATTAACAGTCCGTGCGGTTAGACCATGACCACGGCGGAACGGGACGACGCTGCGGGCGGCGGGAGAGAGGAGATCTTGTTGATGCAAATCGAGATCTTGCGTGCACCCCGGGAAAGCATCGTGGTTTTCTTCTGCCTTCGATTTCTCTGCAGGCTTTACGTACCATAGCTGAAGCCTGGAGGCCCATAAAAGATAAGTGGCCCAGAAGGAGGCCAGGTTGCCGTCTGTTCGATCTGGGCCTCCAAACAATGAACCCGAAAGGACACCATGGCCCTGCCTTACTGCTGCCAACTGCCCATTCATGATCCAAGTCCAACTAAGAGCACGCTTAACGCGGCCCGTTCAAGCAATGCTGCAGCGTGATGGTAGCAGTAGTAGATTCCATTCCAAACCCGATCGTCAGTTCCAAACCCAAGGGTTCAGTATGGTCGCCGACTCTTTTTCTCGAGTACGAATCCATCAGCTCCGTTCAAGGCCCGCACCTGCATGCCATGGTTCGCTTTGACGAGAAGAGGCAGAGTTCCGTCGAAAGTTCCTTTTACAGAAAGCGTTCTCTTCAGTTTTGCGTACTTGGAATAATGACGGTGATGATGATGATGAGGTACTAGCAGCGAGATGCCCAAATAATTTAGTTTTTTTTTGCTAGCTTTTGCTGTTTGGGGTGCTCCATTCACAAAGCAAAGGTGAAGAGGCAGATGCTGTGAACCGGCTGATGTTTATTTCTTTGGCACTCCCGATTTTTGAGCTCAAAGTGGTCCTGGCAGTGGCAGACCGTAAAAGGTGCGGCACATATGCATCTGGCGGCTGGTTCGCGACGTACGTACTACGGCCGACGGACTGGACCCGTTGCACGCACCCAGCCGCAGCCGGCCATAGTGCCCAAGTGGCCGCCGGCGCCGGCTGACCTCTTATTCCGGCCGGGGAGAAACTGGGGCGCGGCTCGCGAAACAGCTCTCGCGCCAAGGGGAAAAGGCTTAGGCCTGGCCTGGCTTCGCACTTTGGGTTGAAAACACGTCGGCTCGCACCTGCATATGCACGATTCTCTGTTTATTGCAACTCATGTAGTACTGGCGTGCCACTATTAGCAGCAACGGTTGGTCGATCGACGAAGTAGGGTAGTAGTAGCATAATAGTAATGGGCCGGGGAAGTTTCGTGACAAATTCACGGGGGGCATGCAAGACCATTCGGCAGAATCGTTATAGGAAGCCGACTACTCTGGTCACGCAAGAATGATTACAAACTGGAGTACACAAAATTGAAGTTCTAGGCGCTTGCTTTTGATTTAACTTTTGGAACGGCGATGCACTCGCAATGGCCGGGAGCCTGGGACACACAGTAAAACGCATAACCTGTAGGGTTTTGTGGGGAAAAATTTGGACAACGCATTTTTTTGGTAGGTGACGTACCGGCTTTGTTCGCTCCTGTAAGTGTAACAGTACAGGAGTCCTGTTTGTAGGGAATGAACAGTGGCGTCGTTTGCTCTTGACAAGCCCTCTTCTTTAATGTTCGTCTGGTTTATTATTCTCCTATACTAATCTAATAATATAACACAACAGACTCTTATCTTCTAAAATATATACTCCCTCCTGTCCCTGAATAAATAGATTGCTAGAGTTGTCTTAATTAAGTCAAACTTTTTAAACTTTGAACTGAACTTCTTAAAAAAGGTTAAGACTTATGGTATCAAATTAGTATCATTAGATTTACCATAGAATATATTTTCATAGGGTGCTTATTTTATGTCATAGATGTTGTTACTCTTTTCTATAGAGTCGAAATCTAGGAATTGATTTATTTGGAGACGAATGGAGTAGTAACGGATGACAAACATATAAAAAAATCAAACCGTTGTTTCTAAGGAAGTTAAAGTCTTGATGTGAGTTTTAGGGTTAGATTTTCGAGAATTGGCGGTTAGATTTGAAGGTTGAGCAACGACAATGAGGGAAGGCCGGTGTGACAATGGATGCAGTATTTAGTGTGCGGGGTAACAAGATAATGGACGCATCGCCAAACAAGGTACCATAGGAAGGCGAATGGTTAGGGTTATGATTGGCGTATCTAGATGACGACCTCGTGGAAGCGTGGTGGCGAGAACCATCAGAGAGACGATTGGAGGGACTTCAACATATGGACGAGGAGGGTGCGGTCGAGTTTCAATAGGAGGGGCAGGGCTGAACAAAGGAGGAAGGCGGGAGGCCGAAGAAAGAACAAACTAGAGTTGTTGGATCGGTGATCAATAGATCAAAATTCTAGGTACTGAGCCTAAGGGGCCTAGAAATGCTAAAATTATGCGGTTGGTTAACCCTTTTATTTTTAGTACCATGATGTATGCCAACATAAATGTAGAATTTTAGACTCCACAAGTACTCCCTCTATCTCAAATTGTAAGTCATTCCAAGAATCTTGGAGAGTCAAAGCTTCTCAAGTTTGACCAAAATTATAAAAAAAATTACAAAGATTTATGACATCAAATATGTATACTATAAAAATATAATTAACAAAGAATCTATTGGTACTTAGTTGGTATCATAAATGTTATTATCTTATTATATAAACTTGGTCAAACTTGAGATACTTTGACTCTCCAAGATTCTTGGAATGACTTACAATTTGGGATGGAGGGAGTACCCATTATTGCAACCTAACACGCATGCCTTCGTGCAAGCTTGACCGCTAGCAGAGTAGCAGCTGCCAGCTAGAGCATCTGTGTGTTGCCCCACTTTCCAAATTTCCATCCATTCTTCTGCTCTACTTAAAAACCAAAAAGTAATAATTAGCTCCTTAAATCCAAACATATCATGTTAATATTTTAACTAGTCCGATTATTAGCTGAATATTCCATTGATTAGACCAAACTTAGCTAATATTAGCTTTGAACTATTTCGTGGCATTGTTTCCAAGACATATAGACCGAAATGAAACTTCGAATGCAAAGTTTTATTTTATAGTTTTATAGGCATTTAATTTCATGACTCATAGAGAGTTGATAATCGTGTCAAGTGAATTTCATATAAATGAAACTCTCTTCTCTCTCTTCTTAAATACATTGTCATATCATCAAAATAGCTATGTGGCAACCTATTTAATGCAAATAAAATCCACATGAAACTCTGAGAATGGCCTAACAAAAGGATAACATTCCACGGCAAGTTGCGTGCATCGCATCATTTCGAGTCAATTTTCCAACACTTGGTGCGGTGACACAGTATAAGACTCCACAGGTGTACTCCCTCCGTCTCAAAATAAGTGTCGATATGATATTCATGTCGGTCAAACTTTCTCAACTTTGACTAGATTTATAAAAAAAATATTAGCAACATTTTTATCTTCAAATGAATTTATTATGAAAATAGATTCAACAATTCTATCTAATAATATTAATTATGTACTATAAATATTGACTTTTACTATTTATCTGTTGACATATTTTTTTACTAAATCTGTCAGATTTCTATATGTTTGATTGTGCTTTAGGATTTGTGCTACAACTGTCTACTTGGTCACATTTATATTAAATCTGACAGATTTGGTCACATAAAATCTGTCGATAGATAACTAGACACTACCATAAATATTAATATTTTCTTGTATATATTTGATCAAAGTTAAAAGCGTTTGACTTTCCGGAAAGAGAGCACCATTTATTTTGCGAAGGAAAGAGCATGAGGTAGTACCAATTAATGCAACAACACACATGGCGTGGTGGGGTTGACCGCTAGCAGCTATTGACGTCTAATTTCTGACTGTCTGCGAAGAAACGAATAAAAACACACCTTGCCACACCACAGAGATGGAAACTAGCGAATTGAAACCGTTGATATAGGTGTTCGCCTACTGTTTCTGCGATATTCGCTTTCTCATGCATGTGATTCAACACGCATCATGCTGCTGCATGTGCCTGGTTGGATCTTTGGTCAGCCTCGGACCCTGCGAATCAAATCGACCTAGACATTCAATTTAGCAGTTAAAATTTCGTCCAAAATTGGATCACCAGTTAAAATGTACGAAGTGATAGCACTTACTCCTACTGAAGTAGGACAGCGCTGTACGCCTGTACCCAGCAGGAGCACACACAACTCACTTTTGTTCACCTGAAACGATCGTTGATTATTATTGTTGGTTGGTTTGGTGTAAGAGAAAAATATTATTCTAACTTATAGTCCATAGTCAACCAAGCGAACACAGGCTTGTTGAGTTGCTAGTGGCGTCAGCACCCAGCTAATTTCCATTAACTAGCTAGCTAGTCCGGCCCAGTGCGCGCGCATGGATGCATTTGTAATTGCAGCTAGCTGGCTTTTTTTTTTTAAAGACGGCAAGAGATTTGTCGGATTTTTATTAGACGAAAGAAAAGATAAAAACAGTTTACAAAGCACAACGGGAGCACAAGCTCACCACCACCACGGCCGGCGACCCAACTAGGTGCCCTCAAGGGCAACATCTCGAAAAACCTAGGAACAAAAGCAGAAAATGAAAAAAAGCTCTAGAAACAGCAAAGACGACAAACCACTAATACTCCTGCTGAATGCTAGCTGGCTTTTTACTTGCTGGTTTTCTGACGTCCGTTTCCGCGATCCAAAACCATCGGCGAACCTGCGAACCTGGCACCACCATATGCAGATTGCAGTTGCAGAGTCGTCCGTCAAGCACCACCGATCGAATTCCGCGTCAACTCAGCCCGGACACACTTGCCAATCGTCCACTATATATACACGTCCAAGCCAAAACCTAGCATCCCGCACTACATACCACAACACACTTTGCATCGATCGATCAGTCACAAGATCGAGAGAGCAAGAGCAAGCACTACTGCTTCGTTCTGTCTAGTCTAGCTATATATATCGACGAGGGTTTAGTGAGGTTCCTTGGTTGTCGATCTCTAGATTGTTTGCAGCTGGATTTGAAGGGCGACAACCATGATCCCGGGATCCGCGGTGTACCACGTCGTGGAGGCGATGGCGCCGCTGTACACGGCGGCGGTGCTGGGCTACGCGTCGGTGCGGTGGCTCAAGGCCTTCTCCGACGAGCAGTGCGCGGGGATCAACCACTTCGTGGCGCTCTACGCCGTCCCCGTGCTCATCTTCCACATGGTCTCCACCAACGACCCCTACCACATGAACGAGCGGCTCATCGCCGCCGACACTCTGCAGAAGGCCGTCATGCTGCTCGCGCTCACGGCCTGGGCCTTCTGGTCCCACTTCCGCGCCGCCCGTCGCCGCCGCGACGGCGGGAAGCAGGAAGCGTCTTCCTCGTCGTCGCCGATCAAGTGGGTGGTGACCAACTTCTCGGTGGCGTCGCTGCCCAACACCATCATCATGGGCGTGCCGCTCCTGGACGGCATGTACGGGTCCGTGTCGGGCGGGCTCATGAAGCAGATCGTCGTCATGCAGTTCTGCATCTGGTACAACGTCGTCATCTTCCTCTACGAGTTCATGGCGGCGCGGGACGGCACCGCCAAGATCAGCCCCGCCGTGCCGGCGAAAACGGCGGACGAGAATCACGACCGTAGTATGGTCGACGAAAGCGGCGGAAGCAGTATTCATCGTCATGCCGCCGACCGTAGTAGCCATCACCAGGTGGTCGTCAACATTGAGATCACGGAGGTGGCGGCGGCGGCGGCGGTTGCGTCGACGACCACCGGCACCAGTCGACGGCGCGGCGGCCGCGAAGGAGCTGGGCGCAGAGGACGATGGAGATGCTAACAAGGTGGCCGTGGATCTCCCGCCGCCAACGCCGGTCCAGCCGCAGGTGCCGTCGGTGATGCACGTCGTGTGGATGGCCACGAAGAAGCTTCTCCAGATTCCGAATACCTATGCCAGCTTCCTTGGCCTCATCTGGTCTCTCATGGCATTCAAGTGCGTCTCCGGTCCCTTCAATCTAGCTAGTACCATATCATATTTTTAGTATCTTATTGCCATTTCATATTTTTACTGTATATCTAAATTTCTCAATCGTGCTCACTAATGATTGCCCTAATCTGTTTCCTCTGCAGGATTGGATTCTCGATGCCAAAAATTGTTGGCGACTCTCTGTTCATCATCTACACAACCGCAGTTGGGCTGAGCATGTTCGCTTCAGGTCCCAATCTCACTAAAAACTAAATCTGGTCACGATTTAATTAAACAACAATTAATTTTTGGATTTTTTTAAACTCACTCTTTCCGTACCAAAATAAATGACGTTTTAGACTTTTAGACTTCTTATTTGACCGTTTATCTTAAATTAAATAAGACGAACGGTCAAACAAGAAGTCTAAAAGTAAAAAAACGTCACTAGCTTATTTCAGAACGGAGGGAGTACACATTAATTTTTCTTGGAACGGAGGGAGTACACATTAATTTCGATTTGCTTAGACTTACACCAACCTATATGTACGGATCATTTTCAGGGACGTTCATAGCACGGCAGTCGCGGTTCGTGCCATGCGGGTACACCATCGCCTCGCTCTCCATGCTCCTCAAGTTCCTGATTGGCCCGGTCATCATGCTGCTCGCCTCGCTGGCCATAGGAATGCACGGCACCCTTCTGCACATTGCTGTCGTACAGGTGAGCCACCAACAGCCAATACGTACAGGAACTGTACACCTTCTTTTTTCCCTTGCCGTATTTATTTTTGTTCAAACAAACAAAAAATTCAAAATTTAAAGCACAGCGCACTTCTAGTGCTAGCGAAGAGCAAAAACAAATTTCGATAGTATCGCATCATAACAGGAAAAATCTTTAAAACGGAAACGTGCTTACTTGATATAAGTTGATGACGTCTGCCCAGCCGAGATTTTCCGTTGCATGACAGAAAAGGCATACTCAAATAAATGTGGTGCCGTTACAGACGCCAACCAGTGCTAGTAACGACGACGATACTACGCCGGGCTTGTGACAGAGCAACGGAGCCATGGTAGGCAAGCAAAAGCCAGCTCCAATTGTACCTCTAGGCCTCTAGCTAGAAGTACTTGCTCGTACAACATCGTGTCCACATTCGGTGATCATCTGAACGAATAATGTAATAAGGTTGACCTGAAACTAGTTAATAACCAATTCTTATTACCTTGTTTATTTGGGTACGGAAGAAGAACAGCTACCAGGAAATCAATACTGCTAGGAATAGGATAAATATAATTCGAAAATCAGAGCGAAACAAAAGTTACACCAGTTCCAGGATAACAACAACAAACAGCGTGCACACGGAAGCCTTTTAACTTAAAAAACTTTTTTTTTATTTCACTGCTAGGAGTAGCTGTTGCAGCATGCATATCTGAAAACTCACATTTTGCACATGCGTGTAAATATATTGCAGGCGGCTCTCCCACTGGCCGTGACCTCATTCGTGTATGCGGAGGAGTACAAGGTCCACGCCGACATCATGAGCACTGGGTTTGTACCTTTCACCGCTCACTTCTTACTGTCCTGTTAACAAAACTCTGTGGGATTAATAATAATGCACATTCTATTTACTGGTCTTATTTGCTGAATTCCATCGAATTATTAACCTTGCTGTTGCTGGTCTCGTCTCTCGCAGGGTTATTCTGGGGATATTTATCTCGCTGCCCGTCACAATTGTGTACTACATACTGTTGGGCCTTTGAATTTGTGATGGATTGATTTGGTTAAGAAAAGGTCCCCATCGCATGTGCAAAATCTGAAGCGGGCACATGAATTATATTGGTGGCTACACAGCTCACATGGACGCGAGACGGTGCAAAGGAAATGCTCCTGATGATGCTACCAAAACTCAATAAGATTTGATCACCGTCTGCTAGCTAGCAGTAGACGGTAGCTTACTACTATGACTAGCTGAATTACACGTGTTCTTTTTAGGAATGGTACCTTATACATGTTCCAAAACATCTCAATGTATATAGAGCAGGCATGCAACAGAAACAAATCCTCCGTACGTGTTGCAGAGCTTATGTTCCAAAAAAAAAACTTCTAATATATGCACCTGGAATTTGTTATTTTTATATGATTTTTTCTAGAGATTGGTTTTGAATCTCAAATTTTGAGAAAATGTGTATCCATAGATGCACCGTGGATGTGCAAAGTTTCATTTTTCTTAAACTCCTATGTATGTATTTCTAAGGGGTTTTATGATTGCACCGAGTAGAAGGCTTCTACTGAATATTTTCCCAGATAAGAAAATTAAGTTGTAGGGCGATACTCAATTCTGCTCCTCTTGAAATTGAAGGAATAAATCGTTGGCAAACACATACTATAAGAGCATCTCCAAGATAATTGATATCTAACTTGCTATTGCTTTTTCTTTTAGCTAAAGATCTAGAAAACTGGCCTCCAACAAACTAGCAAATACAATTGATATCCTATTTGACATGCTATCCCTTGAGCTTCGTCAACAAATTTTGGTTAGCCGATGTGCCTTGCTATCTTGGTATATGTGAGGCTGACAGCTAGTGTCATGTTTGCGTTGCTCCAAACTCTATTCTTTTCTCTTGGATATATAGCTAGTCTGTTGGAATGTCTTAAATTATAGAGAAAGAATCTTTAGGGCTCGTTTGAAAACCCGTGTATTGACGTGGAATAGCCTTCAAACCCAGCCTCCCATGGAACGAGGATAGCTCCCCCGTTCGTCCGAAATGTGCATTTGGCAGTCCGTGTATCGCCGTGTATCACGGTCCGATCCACTCCGACCCACGGGGAGAGAAAAATCTCCAGGCGTGGGACGGTGGAAGGACCGTGCGCTCACGAGTGGCACCCATGGGGGAGAGAAAAATCTCCACACAAGGCGTGGGATGGTGGAAGGACCGTGCGCTCACGAGTGGCGATGCTCGTGCGCGTTCCTTCTCCACCGCCACCGCCATGTCTTCGCTGTCGTTGCCAGTGCTCCGTCGCCCTAGCTGCAGGCATCAGCACCTCCACCTCCGCCCTGCATCTCCTTGCCACTTGGTAGGGATTCCCGACGTGTTCTCAATGCCCACATCTCCCTCAACCTACCGCAGGTTAGGGTTGCTCGATGTGCATGATTCTTGACGCGCTCCCAATGCCCACATCTCCTTCCACCTCCATCTCAAAAACGTTGTTGACCCAGTCGTGTGTATGCAAAAGGTACTTTCAGCTTTGTACAACGCTATTCATAGAAGACGATGGTAGAACTAATTTGTTGATGCTAGATAGTATGCTAAAACAATCATTTTTGCTCGTGATCATTTCTGAACACAATCTCACAATCATTTATGCGCAAATAGGTTCTGGTTCACTTGCTCCATCAGCTCCATTAGTCCAGCAGAAGGCTTGATATCTATTACAAATAGGTTCTGATTCAATTGCCTTGCAAATTGTACTAGATCTGGATGTCATTTTATATTTTGTCTACATGTTATAACTAATAAGCTTGTCTTTTTTTGGGACAATAACTAATAAGCTTGTCTTTGATATATGAAACTAAGCAGATCATTTTCGTTTTGTTTTTAGCAACGGTGAATTTTTTTTTGCTTGCATTTACGAATTTGACAGTGCTCCATAAACAAACTTTTCTGACACTTGATTTTAGATGCATCTAAACTTATGGTTGGTAGATAAGAATTACTAGGCTCTCTGCTGTAATATAAGTCGAAAAGATTTGCACTTGGTTTATACCTTGCTAATAAAATGACTATAATTTGCTCTTGAACTAATTTCCATGATGATTCAATGAAGGGCCAAATTTGTATATCGATGTACGTAGAAAGGAATAGGGAGAACACCTTACTCCATTAGGAAGGAGTGACTTTCATATATATAGTCGCAAGAACCTCAGCATAATTACAATTAGGCCCCTAGTAGATATATAGATACATAACACCCCTCTGCAGTCATAGTGAGAGGTTCACGGATGCATAGACTGGGCTGAAAATGAGTAATGGATGCGCGACCGTGGAGTGTAATGGATGCGCGGCCATGGAGCAGCGGTGTAGGGAGGAGAGGCAGGAAAAGAACCTAGGCGGCTGATACGATGTAGAAAAAAATAGGGAGAACACATCACTCTATTAAGGAGGGATGACTTTCATATATATATATATATATATATATATATATATATATATATATATATATATATATATATATATATATATATATATATATATATATATATATATATATAGTCGCAAGGACCTCAGTATAATTACAATTAGACCCCTAGATATATGAAGGTCTTATCATGTCCAGTGGCGCTCATCTACAAAACCCTGATGCTTTCCAAGTCCTGGCGCCCACTGCTTAAACCGAAGCTAAAACCAATGGCGGAGGGCATGATCAATCTGTTATCAGCTAATGCCACGACGTCGATGTAGTCAGCCTTGATTAAAATCCCTTGGGAGTTTCACGTATTTTGATGTCTGTCTTTTACTCCGTAGTTAAACTGCTGTTGAGGTGGTCTAAGCTTTTGTTGAGATGTTAGTTAGAGTTAAACTCTTGCCATTTGAGGTAGTTGGCAACTCGCTAAGAACCATATTGTAAGCTGGTGTCCCAGCATCGGATCGGGGTGTTCTTTACGCTTTCTAATAAAGTTGGGTGAATACCTTTGATCTAAAAAGTAATAATATAACACAAAAGAACTCATATTGAAGAAAATATATAGTAGCAGATGGCAAACAGATAAAAACTCAAACCATTGTTTCTAGGGAAGTTAAAATCTTGAGCAATTTTCCTTCTCTAGCTTCTCATTTTCACTACTATACCAACATCCTTTGTCTATGGCGAGTTCCACCTATCTTCTCCGCCTCTGACCACTAAAGCTTTTCTTGTGAGTTTTAGGGTTAGACATTCGATAATTGGAGCTTATTTTCTTGTGAGCTTTAGGGTTAGATATTCGAGAATTGGCGGTTAGATTTGAAGGTTGGACACCGGCAAATGTTCTCTATCCTCCAGTTGATGAGGGAAGGCCGGTGTGACCATGGAAGCACTAGTTGGTGGGTGGGGTAACAAGATAATGGACACATCGCTGAGCAAGGTACGTAGCATATGAAGGCAAAAGGTTAGGGCCATGATTGACATATCTCGATGACAACCTCGGAAGACACAGGCTAGCGTGGCGGTAAGAACCATCGTCACAGAGACGATTGGAGGGACATTAGCATAAGGACAGGGACGGTGCAGTCGAGTTTCAATAGATGGAGGCAACAGAGAAAGGTGGGGCTGAATAAAGGAGGAAGGCAGGAGGCCAAACGGATCAAAATTCTAGGTAGTGAGTTTGGAGGGCTAGAAATGTCAAAATGTGCGGTTGGATGTCCCTTTGTCTTTAGTACCATGATGTATGTCAATAGAAGGAGATGTCTAGCCAACAACGGGTTGTTTTTGCCCCTCCCATCAACCAAATTTTTTCATACACTTACACTGTCTTATAGCTATATTTACACTACCTTATTACTATATTTACAATGATTTTCTTCAGCGTAATTTATTAGACGGGGTGCTGTAATTCGGGAATAACACAAATATATGCTAAAAATTTTTAAAAAAATTTAGAAATTATTTTTATGGATTTCATATATCAGAGAAATATATGTCAAATTGTTCATAAATTCTTCAGATATTAAAAAAAACAAAATCCACACCAGGAGGTGAGAGAGGGGAGATTGACGCGGAGGGGACCGGACCCAGAACCTGAGGATGGCCGCCGTCTCGGCGTGCACCCGGCGCGTGACCCATGTCCAGACACGTCAAAATTGATGAGAAGTTTGGATGCAATTAATCCAGTCCAAGCAAGCATCCGACCCGTGCCGTACGTACGTGTGTTGCCAAGCAAGCCGCGCGCACCCACGAGACCAGATCACAAACGGCCGGCGGCGTGCCGTGGCGTGCCTAGTGTGTTTTGCTACGGCTGGCTGGCGGTAGATGGAAAAAGGCCTTGGAACCGGGCCTTTTATTTCCGCGCACACGTGCACGCAGATGGTGCGGCGTGACGGGACATCGCACGGCCAAAAAACAGTTGATAACAACCCACAAATCACACCATTAGCATTTCTGCAACAGGAGCATAACATTCCACGGTTAGTTGCGTGCATCGCAACGTTTGGAGTCAATTTTCCCAGCACTTGGTGCGGTGATACGGTATTCACACCACCAGCCGTCACGTTGGGCGGCGGGGAAGCGGAGCTTGGATTACGGCGGCACGGCACGGTGGAATAATAAGTTCTCACTCCTAAAGTTTAAAGTTTAGTTCCGATCACATCGGATCGATGTAGGACACTAATTTAAAATATTAAATATATACTAATTATAAAATTAACTGTATAGATTGACACTAATTCACGAGACAAATCTATTAAACCTAATTAGTTCATGATTTAATAATATGATGCTACAGTAAACATATGTTAATAATGTATTGATTAGGCTTAATAGATTCGTCCCGCAAATTAGTCACAGCTTTTGTAATTAGTTTGATTATTAGTATCCGACCATCTGATGTGACATTGAATACAAACACAAGATTTCAAGAATTAATGAGGTGCCAATTAATGCAACCAACTCGCATGCCATGGTGAGCTTGACCGCTAGCAGCTATTTAGCCTGTTCGTTTGTTGGTTTCAGTCAAAGCTTATCAACTATGATATAGTATTTTTCTTTCACAACAAACTAGCATCAGCCGGATTTATCATCCACCAACCCGCGAACCGGCTGATTGACATCTCATTCCTGATTGTCTGCGAAGAAACGAATAAAAACACACCAGCTGGCCACACCACAGAGATGGAAACTAGCGAATTGAAACCGTCGATACAGGTGTTCGCCTACTGTTTCTGCGATACTGGCATTCTCATGCATGTGATTCAACACGCAGCATGCTGCTGCAATGCTGCATGTGCCTGGCTGGATCATATTGGTCAGGCTCGATCGGACCCTGCAGTCGGGACACCGCGGCGAATCAGATCGACCTAGACGGCTGGACATTCAATTTAGCAGTTAAAACTTCGTCCAAAATTTGGATCACCAGTTTAAACGTACGAGCTGATCGTACTTACTCCTAAGTAGCACAGCGCTGTACCCAGCACGAGCACGCACAACTCACTTTTGTTGAGTTGCTAGTGGCGTCAGCACCCAGCTAATTTCCATTAACTAGCTAGCCAGTCCCAGTGCGTGCGCAACGCATGCATGCATTTGTATTTGTAATTGCAGCTAGCTGGCTTTTTACTTGCTGGTTTTCTGACGTCCTTTTCCGCGACCCAAAACCATCGGCGAATTGAACCTGCGAACCCTGGCACCACCATATGCAGATTGCAGTTGCAGAGTCGTCCGTCAAGCACCACCGATCGTCAGTTGCATTCACAACGAGGATCGAGGTACTACCTCCGTCCAGAAAAGAACGCAAGTAGGGATTGACATTCACACGTACTTCCCAATCGTCCACTATATATACACGTCCAAGCCAAAACCTAGCCTCCCGCACTACATACCACAACACACTTTGCATCGATCAGTCACAAGATCGAGAGCAGCAAGCCAGCATTACTGCTTCGTTCTAGCTACCTAGCTAGGACGAAGAACCAGATACCGACGAGGGTTTAGTGAGGGTTCCTTGGTTTATTACGTACATAAAGTAGTCGATCGCTAGATTGTTGGCACCATGATCCCGGGATCCGCGGTGTACCACGTCGTGGAGGCGATGGCGCCGCTGTACACGGCGGCGGTTCTGGGCTACGCGTCGGTGCGGTGGCTCAAGGCCTTCTCCGACGAGCAGTGCAAGGGGATCAACCACTTCGTGGCGCTCTACGCCGTCCCCGTGCTCATCTTCCACATGGTCTCCACCAACGACCCCTACCACATGAACCAGCGCCTCATCGCCGCCGACACGCTGCAGAAGACCGTCATGCTGCTCGCGCTCACGGCCTGGGCCTTCTGGTCCCACTTCCGCCGGCGCGGCCGTCGCGACGGCAAGGCTGAGTCGTCGTCGTCGGCGGCGGCGTCGCCGATCAAGTGGGTGGTGACCAACTTCTCGGTGGCGTCGCTGCCCAACACCATCATCATGGGCGTGCCGCTCCTGAACGGCATGTACGGGTCCGTGTCGGGCGAGCTCATGAAGCAGATCGTCGTCATGCAGTTCTGCATCTGGTACAACGTCGTCATCTTCCTCTACGAGTTCATGGCGGCGCGGGACGGCACCGCCAAGATCAGCTCCGCCGTAGTGCCGCAGGCGGCGGCGGACGAGAATCACGACCGTATGGTCGTCGACGAAAACGGCGGAAGCTGTATTCATCGTCATGCCGCCACCGACCGTAGTAGCCATCACCAGATGGTCGTCAACATTGAGATCACGGAGGTGGCGGCAGCGGCGGCGGTTGCGTCGACGACCACGGCACCAGTCGACGGCGCGGCGGCCGCGAAGGAGCTGGGCGCAGAGGACGATGGAGATGCTAACAAGGTGGCCGTGGATCTCCCGCCGCCAACGCCGGTCCAGCCGCAGGTGCCGTCGGTGATGCACGTCGTGTGGATGGCCACGAAGAAGCTTCTCCAGATTCCGAATACCTATGCCAGCTTCCTTGGCCTCATCTGGTCTCTCACGGCATTCAAGTGCGTCTCCCCTTCAATCTAGCTAGCTAGTATCATATCATATTTTTAGTATATCTTGTTGCCATTTTATATTTTTCATATCTCAATTCTCAATCGTACGTGCTCACTAATGATTATTGCCCTAATTTTTTCCTCTGCAGGATTGGATTCTCGATGCCAAAAATTGTTAGCGACTCTCTGTTCATCATCTACACAACCACAGTTGGGCTCAGCATGTTCGCTTCAGGTCCTAATCTCACAAAAAAACTAAATCTGGGCAAGATTTAACAATTACTTTTTGGATTTTCTTAAACTCGTTCTTTTCGTACAAAAATAAATGACGTTTTTGACTTTTAGACTTCTTGTTTGACCGTTCGTCTTATTCAACAAGAAGCAACAGAAGTATAAATGCTAAAGACGTCACTTATTTGGAACGGAGGGAGTTCACATTAATTTCGATTTGCTTAGACTTATGCCAACCTATATCACACTACGGGTCATTTTCAGGGACGTTCATAGCGCGGCAGTCGCGGTTCGTGCCATGCGGGTACACCATCGCCTCGCTCTCCATGCTCCTCAAGTTTCTGATTGGCCCGGTCATCATGCTGCTCGCCTCGCTGGCCATAGGATTGCACGGCACCCTTCTGCACATTGCTGTTGTACAGGTGAGCCACAAAAAACCCCAATACGTACAGGAACTGTACACCTTGCTTTTTCCCCTTATTTATTTTTGTTGAAACAAACAAAAATTAATGCACGGACGAAGAGCAAAAACAAATTTCGATAGTATCGCATCATAGTAACAGCAAGAATCTTTAAAACAGGAACGTGCTTACTTGTGTCCAGTAATATAAGTTGATGACGTTTGCCCAGCCGCGATTTCCCGTTGCATGACAGAGAAAGGCATAGGTCATAGCGAAGAGACGCGTAAATTTGGTGCCGTTACGTACGCAAATTTAACCCGTGTGCTAGTAACGATACGCCGGGCTTAGTACATGTGACAGAGCAACGGAGCCATGGTAGGCAAGCAAAGTCAGCTCCAAGTATATATCTCTAGCTAGGAGTACTTGCTCGTACAACATCCTGTGTCCACATTCGATGATCATCTGAACGAATAATGTAAGGTTGACCTGAAACTAATTAATAACCAATTCTTAATACGCTTGTTTATTTGGGTACGGAAGAAGAACAGCTAACAGGAACGCGTGAAACAATTTTGTCGCGTGATGAGACTCAAACTTCAAAAAATAGAAAACCCTTCAATACGATGTCGGTTGAAGATAATTTTTATATGTAAATTGTAGACCTCGATGAGATCTACAAATTTGTAGTTTTGAGTTTTTTCATTTGAGGACAGTAAGATGCTCAAAAAAAAATATAAAATTTCAGCACCATATTTTATCGCGTGATGAGACTCAAATTTCAAAAAATAGAAAACCCTTCAATACGATGTCGGATGAAGATAATTTTTATATGTAAATTGTAGAGCTCGATGAGATCTACAACTTTGTAGTTTTGAATTTTTTCATTTGAGGACGTTAAGATACTCGAAAAAATAATATAAAATTCCGGTGCTCTCGAAAATATCAAAAGTTACTGTTCACCTGCCAAAATCGCGCAGAAGGTTGAAATTTGAACTTTTTCGAGAGTTGGAGGGTCAAAGTTACCCGGTTTTGAAGTTTGAGGTTGAAATCCGAACTTTGCTGCAAGTTGGAGGGTGTAAATTGGACTTAACCCAATAGGATAATATAATTCGAAAATCACAGAGCGAAGAAGTCTTTTAACTTAACTTAAAAAGCCTTTTTTTTATTTCACTGCTAGGAGTAGCAGTAGCAGCATGCATGCATGTCTGAAAACTCACATTTTGCACATGCGTACGTGCAAATATATTGCAGGCGGCTCTCCCCCTGGCCGTGACCTCATTCGTGTATGCGGAGGAGTACAAGGTCCACGCCGACATCATGAGCACTGGGTTTGTACCTTTCACCACTCGCTTCTTACTGTCCTGTTAATTATTCTGTGGGTTTAATAATGCAGTTTATAAACTCGTTTTGCTGAATTAATTCCATCTCTGACTGATGAATTATAAACCTTGTTTTGGTCTGGTCTCTTTCAGGGTTATTCTCGGGATATTTATCTCGCTGCCCGTCACAATTGTGTACTACATACTGTTGGGCCTTTGAATTTGTGATGGATTGATTTGGTTAAGAAAAGGTCCCCATGCATCGCATGTGCAGAATCTGAAGCGGGCACATGAATTATATTGGTGGCTACACAGCTCGACGGTGCAAAGGAAATGCTCCTGATGATGCTACCAAAACTCAATAAGATTTGATCACCGTGTGCTAGCTAGCAGCAGACGGTAGCTTACTACTATGACTAGCTGAATTACACGTGTTCTTTTTAGGAACGGTACCTTATACATGTTCCAAAACATCTCAATGTATATAGGGCAGGCATGCAACAGAAACAAATCCTCCGTACGTGTTGCAGAGCTTATGTTCCAAAAAAAACTTCTAATATATGCACCTGGAATTTGTTATTTTTATATGATTTTTTCTAGAGATTGGTTTTGAATCTCAAATTTTGAGAAAATGTGTATCCATAGATGCACCGCGGATGTGCAAAGTTTCATTTTTCTTAAACTCCTATGTATGTATTTCTAAGGGGTTTTACGATTGCACCGAGTAGAAGGCTTCTACTTAATATTTTCCCAGATAAGAAAATCAAGTTGTAGGGCGATACTCAATTCTGCTCCTCTTGAAATTGAAGGAATAAATCGTTGGCAAACACATATATAAGAGCATCTCCAAGATAATTGGTATCTAACTTGCTATTGCTTTTTTTTAGCTAAAGATCTAGAAAACTGGCCTCCAACAAACTAGCAAATACACTTGCTATCCTATTTGACATGCTATCCCTTGAGCCTCGGCAGCAAAATTTGGCTAGCCAGTGTGCCTTGCTATCTTGGTATATGTGAGGCTGACAGCTAGTGTCATGTTTGTGTTGCTCCAAACTCTATTCCTTTCTCTTGGATATATAGCTAGTCCGTTGGAATGTCTTAAATTATAGAGAAAGAATCTTTAGGGCTCGTTTGAAAACCCGTGTATTGACGTGGAATAGCCTTCAAACCCAGCCTCCCATGGAACGAGGAAAGCACCCCCGTTCGTCCGAAATATGCATTTGGCAGTCCGTGTATCGCCGTGTATCACGGTCCGATCCACTTCGACCCACGGGGAGAGAAAAATCTCCAGGCGTGGGACGGCGGAAGGACCGTGCGCTCACGTGTGCCACCCATGGGGGAGAGAAAAATCTCCACACAAGGCGTGGGATGGTGGAAGGACCGTGCGTTCACGAGTGGCGATGCTCGTGCGCGTTTCTTCTCCACCGCTGCCGCCATGTCTTCGCTGGCGTTGCCACTGTCTCTGTCGCCCTAGCTGAAGGCATCAGCACCTCCACCTCCGCCTGCATCTCCTTGCCCCTTGGTAGGGATTCCCGACGTGTTCTCAATGCCCACATCTCCCTCAACCTCCGTAGGTTAGGGTTGTTCGATGTGCACGATTCTTGACGCGTTCCCAATGCCCACATCACCTTCCACCTCCATCTCAAAAACGTTGTTGACACAGTCGTGTGTACGCAAAAGGTACTTTTAGCTTTGTACAAAGCTATTCATAGAAGACGATTGTAGAACTAATTTGTTGAGCTAGACAGTATGCTAAAACAATCATTTTTGCTCATGATCATTTCTGAACACAATCTCACAATCATTTATGCGCAAATAGGTTCTGGTTCACTTGCTCCATCAGCTCCATTAGTCCAGCAGAAGGCTTGATATCTATTACAAATAGGTTCTGATTCAATTGCCTTGCAAATTGTACTAGATCTGGATGTCACTTTATATTTTGTCTACATGCTATAACTAATAAGCTTGTCTTTTTTTGGGACAATAACTAATAAGCTTGTCTTTGATATATGAAACTAAGCAGATCATTTTTGTTTTGTTTTTAGCAACGGTGAATTTTTTTTTGCTTGCATTTACGAATTTGACAGTGCTCCATAAACAAACATGTGTGACACTTGATTTTAGATGCATCTAAACTTATGGTTGGTAGATAAGAATTACTAAGCTCTCTGCTGTAATATAAGTCGAAAAGATTTGCACTTGGTTTATACCTTGCTAATAAAATGACTATAATTTGCTCTTGAACTAATTTCCATGATGATTCAATGAAGGGCCAAATTTGTATATCGATGTACGTAGAAAGGAATAGGGAGAACACCTTACTCCATTAGGAAGGAGTGACTTTCATATATATAGTCGCAAGAACCTCAGCATAATTATAATTAGGCCCCTAGTAGATATATAGATACCTAACACCCCTATGCAGTCGTAGTGAGAGGTTCACGGATGCATAGACTAGGCCGAAAATGAGTAATGGATGCGCGACCGTGGAGTGTAATGGATGCGCGGCCATGGAGCGGCGGTGCAGGGAGGAGAGGCAGGAAAAGAACATAGGCGGCTGATACGATGTAGAAAAAAATAGGGAGAACACATCACTCTATTAGGGAGGGATGACTTTCATATATATATATATATATATATATATATATATATATATATATATATATATATATATATATATATATATATATATAGTCGTAAGGACCTCAGTATAATTACAATTAGACCCCTAGATATATGAAGGTCTTATCATCTTCGGTGGCGCTCATCTACAAAACCCTGATGATTTCCAAGTCCTGGCGCCCACTGCTCAAACCGAAACTGAAACCAATGGCGGAGGGCATGATCAATCTGTTATCAGCTAATGCCGCGACGTCGATGTAGTCAGCCTTGATTAAAATCCCTTGGGAGTTTCACGTATTTTGATGTCTGTCTTTTACTCCGTAGTTAAACTGCTGTTGAGGTGATCTAAGCTTTTGTTGAGATGTTAGTTAGA
Source organism: Miscanthus floridulus (assembly GCF_019320115.1). Classification (NCBI taxonomy): domain Eukaryota; kingdom Viridiplantae; phylum Streptophyta; class Magnoliopsida; order Poales; family Poaceae; genus Miscanthus; species Miscanthus floridulus. The sequence continues at coordinate 117,229,681 of NC_089585.1, read as the reverse complement.
GTTAAACTCTGCCATTTGAGGTAGTTGGCAACTCGCTAAGAACCATATTGTAAGCTGGTGTCCCAGCATCGGATCGGGGTGTTCTTTACGCTTTTCTAATATAGTTGGGTGAATACCTTTGATCTAAAAAGTAATAATATAACACAAAAAAACTCATATTGAAGAAAATATATAGTAGCCGATGGCAAACAGATAAAAACTCAAACCATTGTTTCTAGGAAAGTTAAAATCTTGAGCAATTTTCCTTCTCTAGCTTCTCATTTTCACTACTGTACCAACATCCTTTGTCTATGGCGAGTTCCACCTATCTTCTCCGCCTTTGACCACTAAATCTTTTCTTGTGAGTTTTAGGGTTAGACATTCGATAATTGGAGCTTATTTTCTTGTGAGCTTTAGGGTTAGATATTCGAGAATTGGCGGTTAGATTTGAAGGTTGGGCACCGGGAAATGTTCTCTATCCTCCAGCTGATGAGGGAAGGCAGGTGTGACCATGGAAGCACTAGTTGGTGGGTGGGGTAACGAGATAATGGACACACCGCCGAGCAAGGTACGTAGCAGAGGAAGGCAAAAGGTTAGGGCTATGATTGACATATCTCGATGACAACCTCGGAAGACACAGGCTAGCGTGGCGATAAGAACCATCGTCAGAGAGACGATTGGAGGGACATTAGCATAAGGACGGGGACGGTGCAGTCGAGTTTCAATAGATGGAGGCAACCGAGAAAGGTGGGGCTGAATAAAGAAGGAAGACAGGAGGCCAAACGGATCAAAATTCTAGGTAGTGAGTTTGGAGGGCTAGAAATGTCAAAATGTGCGGTTGGATGTCCCTTTGTCTTTAGTACCATGATGTATGTCAATAGAAGGAGATGTCTAGCCAACAACTGGTTGTTTTTGCCCCTTTCATCAACCAAATTTTTTCATACACTTACACTGTCTTATAGCTATATTTACACTACCTTATTACTATATTTACAATGATTTTCTTCAGCGTAATTTATTGGACGGGGTGCTGTAATTCGAGAATAACACAAATATATGCTAAATTTTTTTAAAAAAAAATAGAAATTATTTTTATGGATTCCATATATCAGAGAAATATATGTCAAATTGTTCACAAATTCTTCAAATATTAAAAAAAAACAAAATCCACACCAGGAGGTGAGAGAGAGGAGATGACCGGACCCAGAACCTGAGGATGGCCGCCGTCTCGGCGTGCACCCGGCGCGTGACCCATGTCCAGACACGTCAAAATTGATGAGAAGTTTGGATGGAATGAATCAAAATTGATGAGAAGTTTGGATGCAATTAATCCAGTCCAAGCAAGCATCCGACCCGTGCCGTACGTACGTGTGTTGACCAAGCAAGCCGCGCGCACCCACAAGACCAGATCACAAACGGCCGGCGGCGTGCCGTGGCGTGCCTAGCGTGTTTTGCTACGGCTGGCTGGCGGTAGATGGAAAAAGGCCTTGGAACCGGGCCTTTTATTTCCGGGCACACGTGCACGCAGATGGTGCGGCGTGACGGGACATCGCACGGCCTAAACCTAAAAAACAGTTGATAACAACCCACAAATCACACCATTAGCATTTCTGCAACAGGAGCATAACATTCCACGGTAAGTTGCGTGCATCGCAACGTTTGGAGTCAATTTTCCCAGCACTTGGTGCGGTGATACGGTATTCACACCACCAGCCGTCACGTTGGGCGGCGGGGAAGCGAGCTTCGATTACGGCGGCACGGCACGGTGGAATAATAAGTTCTCACTCCTAAAGTTTAAAGTTCAGTTCCGATCAGTTAGGATGTTGGACACTAATTTAAAGTATTAAATATAGACTAATTATAAAACTAATTATATAGATTGACACTAATTTACGAGACGAATCTATTAAATCTAATTAGTTCATGATTTAACGATGTGTACTACAGTAAACATATGCTAATAATGTATTAATTAGGTTTAATAGATTCGTCTCGCGAATTAGTCATGACTTCTAAAATTAATTTAATTATTAGTATCCGAACACCCGATATGATATCCGATGTGATATCTCACATCTCCTAAACTTTAGTCCTCGAATCCACGAGACTCCAAGAATGTACGAGGTGCCAATTAATGCAACCAACTCGCATGCCATGGGGAACTAGCCGTAGCTCGTGTGGCAAAGCTGCCGGTGGTGCAGCGGCCGATCGTGGGTTCGAGCTTTGCTCGACCCATGATTTCCCACCGGGGTTTTTCCCTATTTTAACAGGGCCTCTCTCGCGTGGAGCTACAAAGGGAGTACGACGCGACCGTCGTCTACGGAGCCTTGGATGGTTTCGATGATCTCTTCAAGGACGCGATCTTGAAATCTAGATGTAGTTATAGGATCTGTTTGTGTACTTGAGGTGTGTGTGAGTGTGTGTGGTGTTGGTGTGTGTATCTGGTCATGAACAGATACTACAGTTGTACCTAGATTAGAGGCGAAAAAAAAAACTTGCCATGGTGAGCTTGACCGCTAGCAGCTACCCCGTTCGCTTGTCTTAAAAATGGCTTGTTCGGCTTCTTTTTTTAGCCGGAACAGTATTTTTCTCTCACAACAATTCAGCCAGAACAGTGTTTTTAGCCAGTTTCACCCAAGTTTCAGACCCGCAAACGTCTGATTTCTGATTGTCTGCGAAGAAGCGAATAAAAACACACCAGCTGGCCACACCACAGAGATGGAAACTAGCGAATTGAAACCGTCGATATAGGTGTTCGCCTACTGTTTCTGCGATACTGGCATTCTCATGCATGTGATTCAACACGCAGCATGCTGCTGCAATGCTGCATGTGCCTGGCTGGATCATTGGTCAGGCTCGATCGGACCCTGCCGTCGGGACACCGCGGCGAATCAGATCGACCTAGACGGCTGGACATTCAATTTAGCAGTTAAAACTTCGTCCAAAATTTGGATCACCAGTTTAAACGTACGAGCTGATCGTACTTACTCCTAAGAGCAAGTATAATAACGGGCTATAAGCCAATTAAATGCTGAGGTGGAGGAGAGATGGGAACAGAGAGAGGAGAAGCGGCCTGTAAACTTACAGCCGGTTTGGACACAAAAACCAAAAAAATCTGTGAGAGAGACAAGTGGACCATGTATTAACTGTAAAGAGCTAACTACTGTATGAGTGGGCTGAGAGAAAGCTGCAAAAAAACCTTACAGCCAACAAGCCGACTGTATTATTAACCTTGCTCTAAGTAGCACAACGCTGTACCCAGCACGAGCACGCACAACTCACTTTTGTTGAGTTGCTAGTGGCTTCAGCACCCAGCTAATTTCCATTAAGGTACCATTTAGTTTCCTCCCAAAATACTAAATTTTTCAAGATTTCTCGTCACATCGAATCTTTGGACATATGCATGAAGTATTAAATATAAATAAAAAATAAAACTAATTACACAGTTTAGACAAAATCCACGAGACGAATCTTTTAAATCTAATTAGACTATGATTAGACACTAATTATCAAATAACAACGAAAACTGCTACAGTGTCATTTTACTAAATTTTTCGGCATCTAAACGGGCCCTAACCAGCTAGCCAGTCCCAGTGCGTGCGCATGCATTGATTTGTATTTGTAATTGCAGCTAGCTGGCTTTTTACTTGCTGGTTTTCTGAGTCCTTTTCCGCGACCCAAAACCATCGGCGAATTGAACCTGCGAACCCTGGCACCACCATATGCACATTGCAGTTGCAGAGTCGTCCGTCAAGCACCACCGATCGTCAGTTGCATTCACAACGAGGATCGCGAGGTACTACCTCCGTCCAGAAAAGAACGTAAGTAGAGATTGACATTCACACGTACTTCCCAATTGTCCACTCACTACGAGAATCAGTCTAAATTTGCATTCAGCAAAGGCTTTACCGAATGCTGCACTCGACAAAGCTCAATTTGCACTCGGCAAAGGCTTTGCCGAGTGCTGCACTCGGCAAAGAACACTTGACAAATAACCCGTCAGCAAAGGCGTCTTTGCCGAGTGTCTTTTGTCGGACATTCGGCAAAGCCTTTGTCGAGTGTCGACACTCGGCAAAGTTGAAACCGAAAAAACCCGAAAAAATGGGAATTTTTACCAAAAAAAAAATATTTTTTTTTACCGATGGAGGCCCCCACCGGCCAGCGCCCACCCATCTCCGACATTTTTCGCGTAAATTTCATGGCTACGTGGCCAACGCGATTTGAACCCGAGACCTCCCGCTGTGCACATAACTCCTCTACCACTACACCACACTCTCACTTGTGTATGGATTCCGTTTTAGTTTCTAATATATTATACTAAACCGAGCGTAAATTGCATGTTTGAGGCCCTAAACGAATTCAAATAAAAAAGTTGTAAACAATAAAGTTTCATAACTTTTCGAGATCTACACTTTTAGTTTATGAAGTTTTTTCATCCGAGGTCGTTTACAAAATTTGAATTTTAAAATTTTGAAATTCAAACGCAGTTTTGCATGACAAGATGTTTTCAAATCAAAAAGTTGTCAACTACAATGTTTCATAACTTTTCGAGATCTACAGAGTTTATTTTGGTTGTTTTTTCATCCGAGGTCGTTTGAAAAGTTCGAATTTTAAAATTTTGAAATTCAAATACAGTTTTGCATGCAAGATGTTTTCAAATAAAAAAGTTGCCAACTACAATATTTCATAACTTTTCGATATCTACAGAGTTTATTTTGGTTGTTTGATCATCTGTTCATCCGACATGGTCGTTCTAACATTGTTCACAAATCTTATATATGTCTCTTGTAGTTTCATAAACTACAAGAGAGATATGTTAGATTTGTAAACAAATTTACTTTCACTTTGTCATATGAAGAAAAGACCAAAACAAACATTGTACATCTTGATGAGTTATACAACTTTGTAGTTGAAAACTTTTTCATTTGAATTAATTTACTGCTTCAAAATATGCTTTGAAATTTTCTTTGCCGAGTGTAAAAAAAAATAACACTCGGCAAAGAAGCTCTTTGCCGAGTGTAAAAAAAAAACACTCGGCAAAGAAGTTTTTGTTGTCAAGTGTAAATTGCATGTTTGAGGCCCTAAACGAATTCAAATAAAAAAGTTGTAAACTACAAAGTTTCATAACTTTTCGAGATCTACACTTTTAGTTTAGAAAGTTTTTCCATCCGAGGTCGTTTACAAAATTTGAATTTTAAAATTTTGAAATTCAAACACAGTTTTGCATGACAAGATGATTTCAAATCAAAAAATTGTCAATTACAAAGTTTCATAACTTTTCGAGATCTACAAAGTTTATTTTGGTTGTTTGGTCATCTGTTCATCCGACATGGTCGTTCTAACATTGTTCACAGATCTTATATATCTCGCTTGTAGTTTCATAAACTACAAGAGAGATATGTTAGATTTGTGAACAAATTTACTTTCACTTTGTCATATGAAGAAAAGATCAAAACAAACATTGTACATCTTGATGAGTTATACAACTTTGTAGTTGAAAACTTTTTCATTTGAATTAATTTACTGCTTCAAAATATGCTTTGAAATTTTCTTTGCCGAGTGTCAAAAAAAAATAACACTCGGCAAAGAAGCTCTTTGCCGAGTGTCAAAAAAAAAAACACTCGGCAAAGAAGCTCTTTGCCGAGTGTTAAAAAAACACTCGGCAAAGAGCCTCTTTGCCGAGTGTCAAAAAAAACACTCGGCAAAGAAGGCTTTGCCGAGTGCCCAAAAAAAAAAAAACTCGGCAAACCACCTGGCACTCGGCAAAGAGCCGATCTCCGGTAGTGACTATATATACACGTCCAAGGCAAAACCTAGCCTCCCGCACTACATATATACCACAACACACTTTGCATCGATCAGTCACAAGATCGAGAGCAGCAAGCCAGCATTACTGCTTCGTTCTAGCTACCTAGCTAGGACGAAGAACCAGATACCGACGAGGGTTTAGTGAGGGTTCCTTGGTTTATTACGTACATAAAGTAGTCGATCGCTAGATTGTTGGCACCATGATCCCGGGATCCGCGGTGTACCACGTCGTGGAGGCGATGGCGCCGCTGTACACGGCGGCGGTTCTGGGCTACGCGTCGGTGCGGTGGCTCAAGGCCTTCTCCGACGAGCAGTGCAAGGGGATCAACCACTTCGTGGCGCTCTACGCCGTCCCCGTGCTCATCTTCCACATGGTCTCCACCAACGACCCCTACCACATGAACCAGCGCCTCATCGCCGCCGACACGCTGCAGAAGGCCGTCATGCTGCTCGCGCTCACGGCCTGGGCCTTCTGGTCCCACTTCCGCCGGCGCGGCCGTCGCGACGGCAAGGCTGAGTCGTCGCCGATCAAGTGGGTGGTGACCAACTTCTCGGTGGCGTCGCTGCCCAACACCATCATCATGGGCGTGCCGCTCCTGAACGGCATGTACGGGTCCGTGTCGGGCGAGCTCATGAAGCAGATCGTCGTCATGCAGTTCTGCATCTGGTACAACGTCGTCATCTTCCTTTACGAGTTCATGGCGGCGCGGGACGGCACCGCCAAGATCAGCTCCGCCGTAGTGCCGCAGGCGGCGGCGGACGATAATCACGACCGTATGGTCGTCGACGAAAACGGCGGAAGCTGTATTCATCGTCATGCCGCCACCGACCGTAGTAGCCATCACCAGATGGTCGTCAACATTGAGATCACGGAGGTGGTGGCAGCGGCGGCGGTTGCGTCGACGACCACGGCACCAGTCGACGGCGCGGCGGCCGCGAAGGAGCTGGGCGCAGAGGACCATGGAGATGCTAACAAGGTGGCCGTGGATCTCCCGCCGCCAACGCCGGTCCAGCCGCAGGTGCCGTCGGTGATGCACGTCGTGTGGATGGCCACGAAGAAGCTTCTCCAGATTCCGAATACCTATGCCAGCTTCCTTGGCCTCATCTGGTCTCTCATGGCATTCAAGTGCGTCTCCGGCCCCTTCAATAATCTAGCTAGTACCATATCATATTTTTAGTATCTTATTGCCATTTCATATTTTTACTGTATATCTAAATTTCTCAATCGTGCTCACTAATGATTGCCCTAATCTGTTTCCTCTGCAGGATTGGATTCTCGATGCCAAAAATTGTTGGCGACTCTCTGTTCATCATCTACACAACCGCAGTTGGGCTGAGCATGTTCGCTTCAGGTCCCAATCTCACTAAAAACTAAATCTGGTCACGATTTAATTAAACAACAATTAATTTTTTGATTTTTTTTTAAACTCACTCTTTCCGTACAAAAATAAATGACGTTTTTGACTTTTGTTTGACCGTTTAACTTAAATTGAATAAGATGAACGGTCAAACAAGAAGTCTAAAAGTAAAAAAAACATCACTAGCTTATTTTGGAACGGAGGGAGTTCACGTTAATTTTGATTTGCTTAGACTTTTGCCAACCTATATCACTACGGTTCGTGCCATGCGGGTACACCATCGCCTCGCTCTCCATGCTCCTCAAGTTCCTGATTGGCCCGGTCATCATGCTGCTCGCCTCGCTGGCCATAGGAATGCACGGCACCCTTCTGCACATTGCTGTCGTACAGGTGAGCCACCAACAGCCCAATACCGTATTTATTTTTGTTGAAACAAACAAAAATTAATGCACGAACGAAGAGCAAAAACAAATTTCGATAGTATCGCATCATAGTAACAGCAAGAATCTTTAAAACGGGAACGTGCTTACTTGTGTCCAGTAATATAAGTTGATGACGTTTGCCCAGCCGCGATTTCCCGTTGCATGACAGAGAAAGGCATAGGTCATAGCGAAGAGACGCGTAAATTTGGTGCCGTTACGTACGCAAATTTAACCCGTGTGCTAGTAACGATACGCCGGGCTTAGTACATGTGACAGAGCAACGGAGCCATGGTAGGCAAGCAAAGTCAGCTCCAAGTATATATCTCTAGCTAGGAGTACTTGCTCGTACAACATCCTGTGTCCACATTCGATGATCATCTGAACGAATAATGTAAGGTTGACCTGAAACTAATTAATAACCAATTCTTAATACGCTTGTTTATTTGGGTACGGAAGAAGAACAGCTAACAGGAACGCGTGAAACAATTTTGTCGCGTGATGAGACTCAAACTTCAAAAAATAGAAAACCCTTCAATACGATGTCGGTTGAAGATAATTTTTATATGTAAATTGTAGACCTCGTAGGTAACATGATAGATGGAGGATAGTGACGGCGTAGGTAACAAGCTCATTGAGAACTTACTTCTGATAAGGAATCACTTCATCAAGGTTGATCAACAATGTGAACATGATAGTCTGCCACTCCTGATGGTTCAACTGCTTGTTGGTACCTGCGCTTCCACTCCCGAGATCCCCTTGGAAAAGGCTGAGTATCGATGAGTTCTCGTCAGCGTTGTAACGAGGGGTTGGATTGTGCATGCTGGGAAGCTTCTCAGTATAGTACACCTGTGTGAAGGTCGACACCTCCTCTAGAACGGAGGCCTCTTCCACGGAAGTCTCAATCTTGGCTTTATTTCTATAATTTTTCCGAAGAAGCTTTAGACACCTCTCGATTGGATAGCACCAACGGGCCTGCACGGGACCCCCCAACCGTGCCTCGCGCGGTAGGTGCAAGATCAGATGCTGCATGGACAGAAAGAAGCCGGGTGGAAATATCATCTCCAACTTGCAGAGCAACAGAGGTGCAGCCTTCTCCAGTTCAACACAAACATCCCGAGACAACTCCTTGGCACAAAGCTGGCGGAAGAAGAAGCTCAACTCTGCCAGGACGCGCCACACATGCTCTGGGAGGTATCCCCGGGTCATCGCAGGAAGGATCCGCTCAATCCATATGTGGAAGTCATGGCTCTTCATCCCTAAGACTTTCATAGTCTGCAAGTTCACACCCCTGCTCAGATTCGCCGCATACCCATCGGGGAACTTTAACGTCTTGATCCACTGCAGAACTTCCTTCCTATCTGCCCTTTTCAGGATGTAATCGGCCGGCCCCCTTTTCCATTTCCTGCCGGGCGCAGGGGTCTTCATCACCAGGTTTGGTCTATCACAGATCATCTCCAGGTCCAGTCTAGCCTTGACATTGTCCTTCGACTTTTTGCCAACGTCCATGAGTGTTGCCCAGAGTGCCTCGGCCACATTCTTTTCTGTGTGCATTACATCGATGTTGTGTGGAAGAAGAAGGTCCTTGAAGTAGGGGAGCCTAGTCAAGCCCGATATATGAGTCCACATGTGGTCCCGAGCATATCCCTTAAACCCACCTGTTTCCTCAGGTTCGAGAGCCTGTATGTCGGCAAGGACGGCGGCAGGGCTCTTAACCTGCGGAATGGGGCCGGTGACTTGAACGCCTTTTGTGAAGTGCTTTACATCTAGCCTGAATTCATGGTTCTCAGGCAGGAATTGGCGATGCTTGTCGAAAGAAGAAAACTTGCCGCCCTTGGCCAGCCAGGTGAACATCACATCTGCCTTGCATGTCGGGCAAGGGAACTTCCCGTGAACACACCACCCGCTGAATAAGCCATATGCCAGGAAGTCATGCATTGAATACTGGTACCACACATGCATTCTGAAGTTCCTCTTCGTAGCCCGGTCGTACGTGAGTACCCCCTCTTCCCAAGCAAGTTCCAATTCATCCCACACCGGCTGCATGAACACACCCATATTGTCGCCCGGGTGTCCAGGTATTATCAGCATCAAGAGCACGTTCTTAGGTTCAAACATGACGCCGGGGGGGAGATTGAGGGGGATCACAAACACGGGCCAGCAAGTGTACGGGGCCGCCATCATTCCAAACGGGTTGAACCCATCTGTTGCCAGCGCTACGCATACATTCCGAGCCTCCATAGCCTTGATAGGATTCATGTTATCGAAGTGCTTCCATGCATCACCGTCCGCCGGGTGTACCATCTTGTCAGGATGGTATCTTTTGCCATTCTTGTGCCACGTCATCTGTTTCGCGGACTCCTCCGTCATATACAGCCGTTGCAGCCTCGGTAGGAAAGGAAGGTGCCGTACGACCTTCTCGGGGACCTTAGACTGTTTCATGCTGCCATCAGAGCCTTCTACCAACACGAACCTAGAGGCATCGCACTTCGGACAGGTTTTTGCTTCCTCGAGGTCTCCCCTGAACAGGACGCACCCCTTCGGACAAGCATGGATCCCCTCATACGGCATCTTAAGTGCACGAAGGAGCTTCTGTGTAGCGTAGGTGTTCGTTGGCAGGACATGATCTGCCGGAAGCAGTCCCCCAACAATGCTCAACACGAGATCGAAGCCGTCTCGACTAATGCCCAGCTGCGACTTCAACCCTATCAGGCGTGAGACGGCATCCAGTTGCGTAAGCTTTGTCTTCTCGTGAAGGGGCTTCTGTGCCGACTCCATCATGTCGTAGAAGGCCTTCGTGGTTTCCTCCGGATCTTCCTCCACATCCATTCCTTCGCCAAACCGTGCTTCGTGGAAGTCTGCCATCATGTCTGCCATCCCGGCATTGCCATCATACTCCTCGAGGACGGGTCACACCACCTCGTCCCTAATAGGATGGTATTCACCATGGTGGCGCCAACGGGTATAGTTTGGAACGAACCCGTGCTTGAACAGATCTCTCAACACCTGAGCCTTTACTTTCTTCTTCTTGTTCCTACACTCGCTGCAGGGACACGGCATCCGAATCGACCCTTTAGCAGCTGGGCCAAATGCATGCTCCAGGAACTCAGTCGTCCCCCTGATCCATTCGTGGCTCTTACTTGCGAAGCCCGAGTACATCCACTCACGGTCACCCATGCTCTGTCATGCGGCAATGTTAACATGTGATAAAACCAGCAAGTGCATCTACAACGCGCTCCTACCATCTAATAGGTGAAGGATAGGTCCTAATCCCACCCGAGCATGCGCAGACGAGGTTAGCTTCCATGCTCCGCTCCCGTCCGAGACGGAATTTCGGCAGCACCTCCCCGCTGTTCTCCCGATACACGTCCCGGCGGGGAGAGTGTGTATCCAGAGAACAACGGGGAGGTCCTGCCGAAACTCCGACTCGGACGGGAGCGGAACATGGGAGCTAACCTCGTCTGCGCATCCTCGGGCTGTCCAAATAACGTGGACAATCCGAAACGGATACGGTTATACATATGCGAAGAACGCATACTTCCAACCGTATCCGGTTCGGACAGGAGACGCCTAACTGGGTAACGCGACCTATGACTACATGTGGCGGAAAGAGGGGTCATACCGCAGGTGCCGGTGAAGAAAGGCTAGCGGGGCAGTGCCGAGTCGTGCTCCTCCGGCTAGCCTCCAATGGGAGCCCTCCTGAAAAAGAAAAACAATTAGTGAGAACGAAAAATTTCGGCAGCACCTCCCCTGTACGGGAAGGTTACCAAACCTGCAAGAAAAGACGGCACGATGGCCGACAAACACATATACATGTCAGGCACGATGGCCGACAACCACAAATGTATTTCCAATCCATGCAGAAGAATATAAGCAGGTATTAACAAAGTAAACTACTACTACTAGTAGTACTACTACCTCGTCGTCACGGACGGCGTCACCGGCGCGTGGAGCAGAGGCGCGCGCGAGGACGGCGAGGCGGGGACGGCGTCGCGCGGGAGGCGAGGACTGGCGCGGCGAAGGCGAGGACTGCGAGGCGAGGACGGGCTCGGTCGAGGACGGGACGCAGGCCCGGCGGACGGCGAACGGCGCGCGGACGGCGGACGGCGCGGACGGCGGACGAGCGGGGCACCCGTCGGATCGGGCGGGCAGCGACGGCGCCGGGGCGGTTCGGGGCGAGGCCGCGGCCGCTGCGGGGCCGACTCCGGAGCTGCACGCGGCGTCGCGCCTGGCCGGCCTGATCGGGCTGGGCATCCCGTTGAGGGCCTGGCGTGGCGGCCGGCGCCGTGATGGGGCCCCCGTGGGGTGCCGCTGCGGGTGGGGGGGACTCGCCGTAGGGGTGGCCCACCGGGGGGGGGAGCGCGGGGGATTGGGGGCCGCCGGGATGGCCGCGCCGCCGGGGAGGGACCGCGGGTGGGGGGGGGGGGGGGGGGCGCCTGCCTTGTTTTGGCCCTCCGCTCTTGTTAGCCGCTCCTCCGTTTATTTCTCGCTGCGGCCGGGGGAGGAGGAGGAGGGGATCCGCCGGCGCGAGAGAGAGGGAGGGGAGGGGCGCGGGGGAGGGGGAGGGCGCGGGGGGGGGGGGGGGATGCGCCGGCGGGCGAGCGGGTTATTTGGGGCAGGCGGGCGGGATTTTTGGGAGGGGAGGGCGGGCCGAGCGGATAAGGCGACGTTTTTCTTTCTTTTTTTATTTTTTTCCCTTTGCCGACTGCCAGCATGTGACGCAGTCGGCAAAGGTCTATTATTTTTTTTTTCAAAAAATTATTTTTTTTAATTTTTTTTAAAAATACTTTGCCGACTGCTCTGCTCCCTGGCAGTCGGCAAAGGTTATCACATGTGGAGATATCCAGGTTTTAGCCACCCGACGTCGCCACTTGCTCGAAACTTTCTCAAATTTTTACCACAGCCTCCGCATGCGATGACAAGACACGTCGTCAAGTTTCGTCATTTTCGGACTCCGTTTCGATTTTATAAAATTTAAAAACACTTTTCACGCGCGTGGCTCGGCGTGTTCCGACACCAACACGGTCGAAATTTCACGCGAGGCCCCGCACACGGCCTCAACATGCTCCAAACATCATGAATATCATTTTCTGAATCGCCGGATTCCATTATTTCATGTACCTGCAGTTCAAATCTGGAGCTGCCGGAAAAAATCAAAGAAACAGAAAAAATCTACGAAATATAGCAAAATAAATCAAAATGATCCCAAACTTGGAATATATCATGTACTTACTGTATCAAGGCAACACAAAAAACTAGGATCGAAAATCAAAAAAAATAAAAATTCTTTGCCGACTGCCAGGGAGGATGGCAGTTGGCAAAGCCTGCGCCTTTGCCGACTGCTGACGGAGTGGCAGTCGGCAAAGGTGACGGTGTGGATGGCGTCAACCATGGCCTGCCTTTGCCGACTGCAATTCTTTGCCAACTGCCTGGCAGTCGGCAAAGCCAGGCAGTCGGCAAATCCTGCTTTGCCGACTGCAGGAAATTCCAGTTGACAAAGGGACCTCTTTGCCGAGTGTCGAAAAAAAATAGTTGGCAAAGAAAATTGCAGTCGGCAAAGAGCCAGTTGTAGTGCAGAGAAAGGCATAGGTCATAGCGAAGAGACACGTAAACCTGGTGCCGTTACGTACGCAAATTTAACCAGTGCTAGTAACGATACGCCGGGCTTATTAGTAGATGTGACAAAGCAACGGAGCCATGGTAGGCAAGCAAAGTCAGCTCCAAGTATATATCTCTAGCTAGGAGTACTTGCTCGTACAACATCGTGTGTCCACATTCGATGATCATCTGTGAACGAATAATGTAAGGTTGACCGGCCTGAAACCAATTAATAACCAATTCTTAATACGCTTGTTTATTTGGGTACGGAAGAAGAACAGCTACCAGTACCAGGAAATCAAAACTAGTAGGAATAGGATAATATAATTCGAAAATCAGAGAGCGAAGAAGTCTTTTAACCTAACTTAAAAAACCTTTTTTATTTATTTCACTGCTAGGAGTAGCAGTAGCAGCATGCATGCATGTCTGAAAACTCACATTTTGCACATGCGTACGTGCAAATATATTGCAGGCGGCTCTCCCACTGGCCGTGACCTCATTCGTGTATGCGGAGGAGTACAAGGTCCACGCCGACATCATGAGCACTGGGTTTGTACCTTTCACCACTCGCTTCTTACTGTCCTGTTAATTATTCTGTGGGTTTTAATAATGCAGTTTATAAACTCGTTTTGCTGAATTAATTCCATCTCTGACTGATGAATTATAAACCTTGTTTTGGTCTGGTCTCTTTCAGGGTTATTCTCGGGATATTTATCTCGCTGCCCGTCACAATTGTGTACTACATACTGTTGGGCCTTTGAATTTGTGATGGATTGATTCGATTAAGAAATGGGCCCGATCGCATGTGCAAAATCTGAAGCGGCCGGGCACATGAATTATATTGGTGGCTACTGGCTACACAGCTCAGATGGAAGCGCAACGGTGCAAGGGAAATATGCTCCTGACGATGCTACCAAAAATCAATAAGATCGACCACCGTCTGCTAGCTAGCAGTAGACGGTAGCTTGCTATTAGCTTAATTAATTACATGTGTTCTTTTTAGGAATGGTACCTTATACATGTTCCAAAACATCTCAATTAATGTATAGCAGGCATGCAACAGAAACACGTCCTACGTGTTGCAGAGCTTATGTTCCAAAAAAAAAACTTCTAGTGTATGCACCTGAAATTTGTTGTTTTTATATGATTGTTCTAGATTGATTTCGAATCTCAAATTTTGAGAAAAATGTATATCCATAGATGCGCTGTGGATGTGCATAGTCTCAATTTTTTTTTAAATAAAACTCCTGCGTATGTTTTTCTAAGCGGTTTTTATAATTACGCCGAATAGAAGGTTTGTACTAAAAATTTTCCCTGATAAGAAAATCGACAGCCTGTTCGTTTGACTGTGGCTTATCGTAAACGATCATAAATTTTCAGCCGAAACAGTATTTTTCTCTCACACAAACCAGCCAGCAGTACTTCTTCACGAACCAGCAACGATACGAACCAGCCAACCGAACAGGCTCGAGTTGTTGGGCGAAACTCAATTTTGCTCCTCTTGAAATTGAAGGAATAAATTGTCGGCAAACACGTACACACGGGCAGCCAAAAAACTGCAAGCTCAACTGGGGTGTACGGAGGCCACGTCCGGGATGCGCATGGGCGTCCGGAGCATCTCCCACTCGTTCTTTGGTCGTATGCTGACCTTGTGAGTGGTTTGTTTTTAGCCGGAAGCGTCAGGCGGAAGCGCCCGCCCTGGCGCCACTTAAGGCGCTCAAGGTGAGCACCAGCTCCACCGCCCGATGGGTGGTGGACGCGTAGGCCACCATGCAGCGTGGCGCGGCATCGGCCAGGGCCGACCCGAAGGAGCCAATCGTCCGAGGAGAGGCTACCGAGGCGGCCATGAAGCAGGCGGGGGAGGAGGCGCCTACGCCCCGCGAGGCTAGGGCCCTCGAGTCAGGTGAAGCCGAGGCATCTTCAATTGCTGAGGCCACCGAGGGCGAGGCCGAGGTGGCGGAGGCCGGGGCTTCCAGGGCTTCCAAAGCCGAGGTGGCGGACACCGGGGCTCCCAGGACCACCGAGGCCGAGGTGGCGAAGGCTGGAGCTCCCAGGACCACCGAGGCCGAGGTGGCGGAGGCCGGCTTGGGCGCGGCGGAGCCGGCGGCCCAGGATGCGAAGACGGAGGCGGGGCAAGCTTCGGTACCGCCCCTGGTCCAAGACCCACCGCCGTCGTAGGAGAGCGCCCGGGAGGTGGAGGTTCATTCAATCTCCTCCGACGATACTTCCCGGGGGAAGGAGGTGGCGAACGTCGAGATGGCCAGCACCGCGGAGCAGCCAGCTCTGCCTTCTGGCGAGGGGAGCTCGGCCCTCGTCCGGGTACGACCCGAGCCCCGTGGGTGGGATAGCCCGCGTGTCTTGTGGCGGAGCCGGGACAACCCTGAGGGGGAGCCTCTGTTCGCCCTCGAGGATGTGGACGAGGGGAGGCACTGGGGCTCCCTCGAGCAATTCCGCCAGCTGGCGGAGCGGTCGCTGCGAACAGCGCTGTCCGTCGTGGCTGACAACCTGCCCGGTGTTGCCTAGGTACGCGCTTTCTTTTCTTGTGATGTGTCGTCTTTTTCTCAAGTTTTCTCGTAGTGCTTGACGTTTGTTCTGCCTATCCAGGAGCTCGAGGCCCGGTCCCTCGAGAAGTCGATGTTCCTCCGATGGGAGTGGGACGTCTGGGACCAGCTCCGGCAGCAGAAGGACCTGCTCGCCAATGCTAATGAGCTTCTGTCGGTGCGGAGCGTAGAGGTGGTGGACCTCCGCCTTCGTTGTGCTGACATGAAGGCTGAGGCGGCCATGGCTCGGGAGCGGGCCGCCCCTTTGGCGACGCGGATCCAGGAGCTGGAGGAGGAGCTGACCCGGGTGGCCGACGAGCGGGACACCTTCAGGTCCTGGGCCGAACAAGAGGCAGCCTCTGCCAAGGCCATCGCCGAGCAGCTGAAGGTGGAGCAGGGCGAGCACCTGCTGACGAAAGGTGCCCAGGCGGAGGCTGTCAAGGTGGCCGAGGCCTCCTGGGTCAAGGCCTTGGCCTGGAAGGAAAAGGCCAAGGGTGAGTCCTGTTGAGCCGCGCCCCTTGTTTTATTTGTTTTTCTTGCGTTCGACCCCTATCTCCCGTCGTGACGTAGAGCTGGAGAGGGAGGCTTCTAGGGCGGCTGAGGCTTCTCGGGTCGAGGTCCAAAGGTAGAAGGCGAAAGCCGAGGGTGAGTCTCATAGGCCTTCGCCCTTGTTCGGCTTGTTTCCTTTTGTGCCTAACCCCATCCCGCTTGTCTTGGCGCAGGGTTGAAGAAGGAGGCCTCCCGAGCAGCTGAGGCCTCTGTCGCAGTGCAGGTGGTGCTCGAGGCCGAGATCTAGGAGCACAACACGCTGTAGAGTGCCGCTCGTACCGCCTACGAGGCCCTGGAGGCCGGGGGGGAGGTCGAGTCGGGCAGCTCCCTCGAGAGCCGCTAGATCGCATTGAGCGGCCGAGTCCACGAGCAGCTCTGGGGGGCGCTGCATACGGGCGTCAAGCGCGCCCTGCCCATCGTCTCCTCGCACTACGCCGGCATCGACCTCGAGGCCGTCAGCGACGGTTACGTCAAGGCTAAGGATGACGAGAAGGCCGAGGAGGAGGTCATGAAGCTGGTGGAGGCGGCTGAGACCCCTAGTACGGCACTGGCCAGGTTGTTCGAAGAGGAGGTGGTTCCTCCTACGCCGACCGCCAATGCTGGCGACCCTGAATTTTAACCTAGGCCAAAGGGGCCATGTAAATAGATTAGGACTTACATCATTGTACCATGACGCTTGTGGCCGTCGAGGCCTTTTAAAGTACTTGTGTGTATATGTTTTTTAATCGTTTTTTATTGTATTTCCGAGCCTCTGCCCTCTGTCTTGTCTTTGAACATATCTCTTGCAAAAAACTTCCTCAGAGCCTAAGCTGCCCTTCGGGCAAAAGGTAGTGAGGGAGTTGCCATAGCCCAGGGGCGTAGGCCGTCTCGCGGCTCGGCCGGCCTTTTGGCCCTGAGACAGACTTTTGGCCCTTAGGTTTTTTACAATCGATTTGTCAGAGTACGCGAGAGAGTTTGGCGTAGAAATTTTTTAGAAAAACGACTAAAAAACGGTGTCTGAGACTTAGGGGAGGGGTCCCCCCTTTTAGCCCTCGAGGGAGGCTCGGTTCTGTAGAGGCAGAGCCGAGTCTTGTTCGAGCCCCGCGGTGGGCACCTCTGCAGAGGTAGAGCCAAGTCTCCCTTATAGCGTTATCGTAATGCCGATCCCCCATCGATGGGCTCGGGGGTTTCTCAAAAAATTATAACTAAAGAACGCTTCTTTTTGTATTTCGAGAAACAATGTATGCAATGCTTGGGAATTTAAGGATAGAAGTGACGTAGCTGTTCTATGTTCTAAGCATTGGTGATGATTTTGCCCTTCTCGTTGGCTAGCTTGTAGGTCCCGGGCTTTAGCACTTGGGCGACGATGTATGGTCCTTCCCATGGTGAGGTCAGCTTGTGGCAGCCCTTATTGCTCTGCCTCAGTCTCAGCACCAGGTCGCCCACTTTTAGGTCTCGGCTTCGAATGCGCCAGGCTTGATAGCATCGTAGGGCTTGCTGGTACTTGGCCGAGTGTCGCAGCGCAACGTCTCGGGCTTCCTCCAGTTGGTCGAGTGTGTCCTCGCAGGCAGTGCGGTTGCTTCGCTCGTTGTAGTACTAGCATCCCTCGCAGGAGCGTACCAGCTTGGTGCGTTAGCAACCATCGCTGGCCAGTAGAACCCTTGGCGGAAGGCGTTTTCGACGAGCGTCCGAGGCGCTACATGGTGCCCGTAGGCCCCCGCGTGCAAGTCCCAAAGTAGGGCTTGGCCTGCCTTGGTGGTGATGCACCGTTGGAGGACGCTAGATGGGCTTCACCTGTACAACTCACCGTTGCTGAGGACGTAAGTTTTAGCTCATCGCGCAAGCCATCGAGCTACGGTCCTGTCTGCAGGGAGCTCTCCTCGAACGAGGCAATCAAGGAACGAGACTCGCTAGTCCATGCCCTGGTTGGCCTCGGGAGGCTCCGCGTTGATTTCCATGGCCTCGGGCTCGGCCACAGGGGTCTCGGTGACAGAGGGGGCCTCGGCCCTGCGGTGGGCTCGACCGATGGGCCCTCTTCCGCCGCCGAGGCGTAGTCGATGGAAGGCTCGTGGAGGTCTCTGGTGAAGATGTTCGGGGGGGGGCCGGGGCCCGTGCCGATGCCATCTTTGCCAGTAGGCCTCGATGGTTCGCCCGATGTGCTTGCCAAAGACCTGGGTCATGCACCGCTGGTATGTGGCCCCTGCATTTCTGAGGCCGAATGGCATAGTCACATAGCAGTACATGCCGAATGGGGTGATGAAAGAAGTCGCAAGCTGGTCGGATTCTTTTATCTTGATTTGATGATAACCGGAATACGCATCAAGGAAGGATAGTGTCGGGGACCTAATACCGGGGTACCCCAGAAGGTGGAACCAATAACCACCGAACGTAAAAAAACTTCTGGACGCATAAGGGCGCCATTTCATCCCTTGTTCGAGTGACAGGAGTTTGGTTCCGCCTCGCCCGACGCCTTTGTGAGATAACTCTGCCTCGCCCGAGGGCTCAGGGTTAATCTCTGTCTCGCCCGACGCCTTTGTGAGATAACTCTGCCTCGCCCGAGGGCCGAGGGATAAACTCTATCTCGCCCGAGAGATAAGAATTGGTCTCCATTTCGCCCGACGGCAAGGAACGAGTCTCACCCTGCTCCATATCTAAAGATTGGATTCATCTTACCTGACAACTTCTCCCCATTCCCTCAAGATGATAAGTACAGGGCAGGATAAGACATTCGGGTCAACCATGGCTCCAAGGACCATACCCTGTGCCCTGGCAGGAAAAGTACTGCCAGGGGATGACAGGACAGGTGCTTTAGACCCTTCCGGGCGTCGCAGAGCCTGAAAGGTTGTACAGGTGCGTGCTCCTTGCCCTGTAGAGTTGTAGGCGCCACCTTTAGCCCTGGGACACAGAACCCGACGAAGATATACGACAACCACTACGCTCCAGAAAAGAATTTGCTATCTCCACGAACAACGGATTTTTCGTCACCACGCTATGGACCCAAGGGAGCGGCGCCCGCTTCCCAACCCCTTAGGTCCGCCAAGTCAAATGGCCTTGACCACGGCATTACGCCGGATTCCGACCCCTCGTCCCTCCGATGAAGACTCACAAGAACCAGAAGGCGTGCGGAGCAAGGCTAGGAGAGGCTAATAAGTCAAAACCACTGTACTACAGCCCATACCCTGCACAGGGCAACGTTCAGTGATCAACCTGACATTCTACAGAGACATCGACAGTATTGTAGGCACTTATCTTCCTTCGCACTCATCAGAATGAAGGAGGAGGATTGGGTAGACGTGAGCCACAAGACTAAGTAGAGTATACATCCTAAAACCTCGCCCTTGTAAAAGCCAGCCCCTTCCTCTATAAAAGGGGATGCGCTTCCTCCATTAGGGGGACGGACTCTTGAGACCGAACAATATGACACATAGATACACACAGTCAAGTTGCTTCGAACCTCTTGACCTCCCTTCAACCCTTCCATTAGAGACTTGGGACCAGTCCCTCTCTCGATCGTTTGTACCCCTTACTACAAACCGTTCACGGTGCTAATAACACGAGCAGCAACAAACTAGACGTAGGGACTTTCGGCCTGAACCAGTATAAATCTTGTGTCCTTTAGCGCACCATCCGAGCCTAACATGCATTACTATAAATTTACTTGCTGGTGCTTGCACGAAACACCGACAGTTGGCGCGCCAGGTAGGGGGGCTTGCGCGTTCCAAATCAGGCCTCGGATGGCCACCCATGCAATCACCTGGGCCCTGGGCGCACACGTGCGTTTCGGCGACCTAGATTTCATCATCACACTAGGAGGAAAGCTGGCGCTAACTCACTTAGCCGCCCCATCCCTCCCTTCCATCAACCTCAGCCATCTTAGGCTTGAGGGCTCGCCGGGCAACTCCTAGGGAGTCCAGTCATCAAGTGAGGTCTCGCACAACATCACCCTGTGTCCAGAAGGTCCCGTACAGAGTGCCCCGACAGCGTTTCCGTTCGGTCTCCGTAACGCTGCGGCGACCGCTGGCCACCTTCTAGCGCTATGTAAGGTTCAGTCACCCACGGACATCAAGTTCGTGGGGGCGATTGAGCATGATACGGAGACCCTCTATGGGCTCCTCAACGATGAGCCAGGATCGTTCTCTAGCTCAAATTCCAATAGGGGGAGCCACCACCCTTCCCGAGAATGCTTCATGACGTAGACCCCCGAGGGTCACGTCGAAAGCGCCTCTAGGGAAGAGGTCACCCCTACAAACAACCCTGACAGCAGATCCGGAGAAGAGACGACAGCCCCATCTCGCCTAAGGATGGAGCAGCTAAGGGCCCGTCAGCAAGAGATCGATGAGGTCGGGCAAGGGCTCGTCCAGGAGTACGCGGACATCAATCGCGAGATTGAACGCCGCAAAGACAGGGGGCGCGCGTGCGCCACGGCCCGCACCGTACACCAAAGGATCCTCACCGACGATGGGACCCTTCCTCACTTTGCCCGAGCCAGCCAGAACATCGCCACAGCAACCGCCTTATTGCATGGCCTTCCGGAGGCCACGACGGCCGAAGATCGCCGGGCCCACAGGGAGATTCGGACGTTGCTTGAGCGTGCGGTGGCGCAGCAGGCGGAAAGTTCGTTGTCTCGACGATGTGAACCCGACACCAGCCAGCGCTCGCCCTCAGTACGTCCCACCAGGGACGCGTCCGTTCACCAAACCCCGCCAGCCAGCAAGCAGCCCTCCGTCGTCCCAGTACATCAACGCCTCGGCCATGGCCGCGACGTACGCAACATCATCGACGCTCGGAAACGTGCCCATGGCGACGACGGAGAAGCAGCACGCCGTGGCTACCATCCCTGACGTGGCGGACGCTACGACAGCAACGAAGATCGAAGCCCGAGCCCCGGCCTGCCAGGTCCTCAGGCCTTCGGACGGCACATCCTCAATGCCACGTTCCCCCTAAGGTATCGACCACCTACCAATATCCCTAAATATTCTGGCGAAACAAATCCTGGGCTTTGGCTCGAAGACTATCGGCTTGCATGTCAGGCCGGTGGGGCGAGTGATGACAATTTCATTATTTGCAATCTCCTGCTGTTCTTGGCCGATTCAGCGCGAGCATGGCTAGAGCACCTACCGTCCAATACTATTCAGAGTTGGGCGGATCTGACGGAGATCTTCGTGGGTAACTTCTAGGGCACGTACAAACACCCTAGAAACCCATGGGACCTCAAGAACTGCCGCCAAAAGACCGATGAAACCCTTTGCGGGTACATTCGGCGCTTCTCTCGACAGTGCAACGAGCTCCCTAACGTCGCCAACACCGACGTGATAGGAGCCTTTCTGTCCGGAACAACCTACGAATCCCTGGTCCACAAGTTAGGACGCAGGGGCCCGCAAACTACCAAGGAACTCCTGGACATCGCCACCAGTCATGCCTCTGGAGAGGAGGCGGTCGGAGCCATCTTTGATCGCTCTGACGGAAAGATGAGGCGGGACGAGGACGCAGGCGAAGGCGCCTCCAACCGTCCCGCCAAAAAGAAAAATAAGAAGCAACGGCGCGACAACTCGCTCGTGGCCGCTGCCGACCGCAAAGGTGGTCGAAAGCCCGCGAAAGGCACTCCGAACCACTTCGAGAAAATGCTCGAGGGGCCATGCCCAAACCACGCCTTCCCGGCCAAGCATCTATACAAGGATTGCGGCCTCATGCGCAAATACTTGGCCAGGGGCCTCAACAAAGGGGAGCGGGGGAAGGAACCTGTTCCCACCACAGATGACGCAGAGGCGAAGGACGACGCCTTCCCAACGCCGACCGGTGCCCTCATGATCTTCGGAGGATCAACGGTCTATGACTCCAAGCGTCGCCAAAAGCTCACACGCAGCGAGGTCTATACAGCCGGACCAGCCACGCCAGCCTTCCTCCGGTGGTCGAAATCCGCCATAACCTTCGACCGAACCGACCATCTAGATGCCATCCCACATCAGGGAAGGTACCCACTTGTCGTTGATCCAATCATCGGACCTAAGCGGCTCATGAAAGTACTGATGGACGGAGGCAGCGGCCTCAACATCATGTACGCCAAGATGCTCAATGAGATGGGCGTCGATCGAATGAACCTCCGCCCCATCCGAGCACCTTTCCATGGCATCGTGCCTGGTAGGCAGGCTATGCCACTGGGGCAGATCGATCTGCCCATCACTTTCGGGGATTGGTCCAATTACCGGACCGAGACCCTCACCTTCGACGTAGTGGGGTTCCCGTGGACTTTCCACGCCATCTTGGGACGACCATGCTACACGAAGTTCATGGCCATCCCCAATTATACGTACCTTAAGCTGAAGATGCCGGGTCCCCGCGGGGTCATCACCATCGGCACCTCCTTCCAGCGCGCTTACGAGTGCAAAGTCGAATGCTACGGACACGCATCCGTAGTCATTGCCTCCGAAGAGCTCGCCACCCTCAGGGAAGAGATCGTTGAAGGGGCACCCGACGCGAAGAAATCAACCGGGTCGTTCGAATCGGCAGAAGGCTCCAGGGAGGTCCTCTTGGACCCCAGCAGCTCCGAGGGCAAAAAAGTCCGTATCGGGACCGCGCTCTCCTCCGAATAGGAAAGCGTGCTCGTCGACTTCCTCCGCGACAACAAAGACGTCTTTGCGTGGAAACCCTCGGATATGCCAGGCATCCCGAGGGAGGTCGCCGAGCATACTCTCCAGATCCTCCCGGGCTCCAAGCCGGTGAAGCAACGCCTGCGCCGCTTCGACGAGGAGAAACGCAGGGCCATCGGCGAAGAGATAGCCAAACTGCTGGCCACAGGATTCATTAAGGAGGTATACCACCTAGAGTGGTTAGCAAATCCCGTTCTTGTGCAAAAAAAGAGCAGGAAATGGAGAATGTGTGTCGATTATACCGGCCTCAATAAAGCATGTCCAAAAGATCCGTTTCCTTTGCCACGAATAGACCAAATAGTCGATTCCACCTCAGGGTGCGAAACCCTCTGCTTCCTTGACGCATACTCTGGCTACCATCAAATCACGATGAAAGAGTCCGACCAGCTCGTGACATCTTTTATCACCCCCTTCGGATCGCTTTGCTACGTTTCAATGCCATTCGGTCTTAAGAATGCTGGGGCAACGTACCAGCGCTGTATGCTCAATTGCTTCAGAGACCTCATCGGGCGAACCGTTGAGGCCTATGTCGATGACATCGTAGTAAAAACCAAACGAGCTAACCACCTTGTCGCCGACCTTGAGCAAACCTTTGCGAAACTCCGGGCAAACGACATCAAACTCAATCCTGAAAAATGTGTTTTCAGGGTCCCGAGGGGCATGCTGCTCGGCTTCATCGTCTCCGAGCGTGGCATCGAAGCCAACCCGGAGAAGATATCAGCCATCACAAGGATGGGCCCGATCCAAAACATAAAGGGAGTTCAGTGGATCACAGGGTGCCTCGCCGCCCTCAGTCGATTCATTTCACGCCTCGGCAAATGAGGACTCCCCCTTTATCGACTCCTAAAGAAAGCTGACCGCTTCGAGTGGACGGCTGAGGCTCAGGAGGCGCTTGACATGGTTAAGCGATTTCTAACTAAACCACCGGTCTTAGTTCCTCCATGCAATGGAGAATCCCTCCTACTGTATATATCGGCCACCACCCAAGTGGCTAGCTCTGCCTTAGTAGTAGAGCGAGAGGAAGAGGGGCATGCCTTCAAGGTGCAGTGCCCTGTGTATTTCATCAGTGAGGTGTTATCCGACTCCAAAACCTGCTACTCCCAAATCCAGAAACTCCTCTATGCCGTCCTCATCACCAAAAGGAAGCTACGCCACTACTTTGAGTCACACCCCGTGATAGTAGTAACATCATTCCCCCTCGGTGAGGTCGTCCGTAGCCATGATGCTACGGGAAGAACCGTAAAGTGGGCACTCGAGCTGATGGATCAGGACATTTCCTATGCTCCCCGAACAGCGATCAAATCTCAGGTACTAGCTGACTTCATCGTGGAGTGGACCGAGGTCTAGATGCCACCAGCAGCCGTCGATCAAGAGTACTGGACAATGTACTTCGACGGATCGCTGATGAAGAAGGGCGCTGGAGCAGGACTAGTCTTTGTATCTCCCCTCGGGGTCCACATGAGGTACATGGTTCGGCTCTATTTCCCCTCATCAAACAATACTGCAGAATACAAAGTGCTCATCAACGGCCTACGAATTGCCATCGAGCTGGGCATCCGACGCCTCAACGTCAGGGGCGACTCTCAGCTGGTCGTCAACCAGGTCATGAAAGAGTCATGCTGCCACGACGCCAAGATGGAGGCATATTGTCAAGAAGTCTGACGGCTGGAGGACAAATTCGACGGCCTCGAACTCAATCACATCCCCAGGCGCCTCAACAAAGCAGCCGACACACTCGCAAAAGCAGCATCTGGCCGAGAGCCAGTCCCAACTGGCGTCTTTGCCAATGACCAACACAAACCCTCGGTACGCTATGCGGGGTCGGAAGAAGCCAACGATGGCCCTTCTAGACTGACCCCAGAGGCCGATCCGCCAACCACTCCGCTCGACCCCGAGGTCATGGAGCTAGAAGAGGACCCAGCAGTGGAGTCTGACCCTCCCGATGACTAGAGAACGCTTTACCTCGATTACCTCCTCCACGACAAACTACCGGCAGACAAGACGGAAGCCCAATGACTCACACGACGCACCAAGTCCTTCGTTCTCGTGGAGGGCGAACTCTACAAACGAAGTCACATCGGAATTCTGCAACTCTGTATCCCTGGCGAACAGGGAAAACTCCTGCTGAGCGACATCCACGGTGGAGTCTGCGGTCATCATGCCGCACCAAGAACATTGGTTGGGAATGTATTCCGACAAGGTTTCTACTGGCCCACCGCAGTAGCCGATGCTGAGCAAATTGTATGCACCTGCGAAGGGTGCTAGTACTACGCTCGGCAAACACACCTCCCGGCCTAGGCTCTCCAAATGATCCCCATCACATGGCCCTTCGTGGTCTAGGGGCTCAACCTGGTTGGGCCACTCAAAAAGGCACCCGGGGGCTTTACCCACCTGCTTGTCACCATAGACAAGTTTACAAAATGGATTGAAGCTCAACCAATATCCACGATCAAATCCGAGCAAGCCGTGCTGTTCTTCCTCGACATCATCCATCGCTTTGGAGTACCGAACTCCATCATCACAGACAACGGCACGCAGTTCACCGGTAGGAAATTCGTTTGATTCTATGATGAACAACACATCCAGATCGATTGGGCAGCCATCGCACACCCCCGGACGAACGGGCAGGTCGAGCGCGCAAACGGCATGCTCCTTCAAGGCCTCAAACCCAGAATTTTCAACTAATTGAACAAATTCGGTGCACGCTGGCTAGCTGAGCTCTCGGCCGTGCTCTGGAGCCTAAGGACAACTCCTAGCCGGGCCACCGGCTACACACCTTTCTTCATGGTCTATGGTTCCGAGGCCGTTCTCCCAACGGACCTCGACTACGGAGCACCAAGAATCAAAGCATACGACGAACAGGGGGCCGAAACATCTCACCAAGACGCCATGGACCAGCTACATGAAGCCCGCGACATCGCCCTCCTCCGTTCGGCTAAGTACCAGCAGGCGTTGCGATGGTACCACAGCCGACGGGTGCAGGGTTGAGCCTTCAACGTCGGAGACCTTGTCCTCTGTCTTGTGCAGAGCAACAAGGACCGCCACAAACTCTCCCCGCCCTGGGAAGGGCCCTACATCATCGTGGAAGTACTTCGCCCAAGCGCCTACCGGTTGAAAACCATCAACGGAGAGGTCTTCACCAACGCCTGGAACATCGAGCAGCTACGTCGTTTCTATCCTTAAAATAAGCTTACACTTTTCCTTATCAGATTTTGCCATAACAAAACCTCGATCCTTAGTGACTTCCGACCCCTGCAAATCGCAAGGGGTCAGACCTCACTCGGGGGCTGGCATGTGATCGTAACACATGACATATGTAATACAAGTATTACGCTTGCAAAAAACCTCCTGTGTTATATTTACAAACATTCTCTAAGTTTTCCGTTCGCCTCATAAACGAGTCCCAAGGGCTAAGATTTTGGGAACCAATTCTGAATACAACTGGTAGGACTGCGAGACACCCACGCCCCAGTGGCTGTAACCTCTTTGCTCACCAATTCAATCAGAATTAGTTCACCCACGTTCCTAGCTTCTTATGACTTAGACCATGAGAAGGGCCGGAAAGCATTAAAATCATTCCTACAGAAAGGAGAAAGATAAAAAATTGCTTGCCATAAGCAAATGATGTAATTTTGTTCATTTTTTGCACAAATTCGTCACTTACAAAGCGATTTCATTACAAAAAGGAATAATATACTTATAAATTCAGAGGACTGTTTACTCGGGGGCTTCCCCACAAAGTTATTTCATTACAGTCTCTACTCAGCTCTACTACAAGCACTATTGCGGTCGCCGTGCCACGCTCTCCATCGGCGACGCCCGGGACATGTACACGGGCCAGCTCGTCTACTGCGGTTGCCGTGCCACGCTCTCCATCGGCGACGCCCGGGGCATGTACACGGACCAGCTCGTCTACTACGGTCGCCGCGCCACGCTCTCCATCGGCGACGCCCGGGGCGTGTACACGGGCCAGCTCGTCTACTGCGGTCGCCGTGCCACACTCTCCATCGGCGACATCCCGATATCCCGCCGCTTCGCAGGATCCTTGAAGGCGCCGCCATCTGTGACGCCTCTGCCAGGGCGTCCGGGGACTACGCCATCATCCCCAGCCATAACCCTGACAATGGCGTATGGGCAGGAAACACCTCCCGCCAAAGGAGGAGCACAGCGGACGACGGCGCAGTCGACGACGTACGACGCCTCCCAGCGTCCCTTCTCCTTCGGCAGCAGCGACTCCTCAGCAAGGGCGGCATACACCATCTCATCTACGTTGGATGATCTCCGGCTTGACATCACGCTCTAGATTCACGAGTGGATTTGTGAGTTTTCTCTCTCTCTGGCATTACTCTTCCTCACTCAGGAACCGCCGTGACACACAGATGCATTTGGTGGAAAGGAAGAAGAAGGAGAGAGAGCGGCTCAGAGGTAGAAGATGAGGTGGGATGAGAACTCCCCTCCCCCTCCCTATTTAAAGAAGAGCCACTGCAGCTAAGGAAAGGCGAAAGGCGCCCACATAGGCAGACAACCCTTCGCCTTCCCATGCAGGACCATGGGACGATCCGATGGCACGACCTTTTTGGATCTCCTGGGCTGGCCATTCGGCCCAGAAGAGACGACGAACGAACGTCCAAAGAAAGATAAGCATCTCAGCTTTCTTACTTTATGCATTAAAATTCATTCTCGAGCTTCCGACCCCGTCAAATGGCGGGGACACGAACATCACTCGGGGGCTGCCGAGGATGACTACCAGTCTAGACATCCTCTTCACCCGACCCCTCCGTACGCTTGAAACTAGGAGTGCGGAATACGGGCATAGAACTTTGAGTAAAACTGGGCGAACTAGCAGACCCTACGCCTCGGTAGCTACGGTGTTTCTGTTCACCAGAAAAATCATACTCAACGCCCCTCGCGTCTCCAGCTTCAACGTCTGCCTTCTCAAGAAGGGTTCGGAGGGGTCCGCCTACAAAATCTCCCCCAAAGGAGAAGCTGTCAGGTTGCCCAAGTTAATTAAACGACTCGGATCACCACCGAGATACGAAAAACAAAGAATAGCAATTCTTATGCAGGTTACTCCAACCTCATCGCGAACATCAGGGTCCGAACCCCGCACAGACACATTTGGTAGGAGCTTTTCGTCACTCATACCGCCACGGTAACGTTACTGACCCCGCCTTCATTTCGATTATATTATACATATGCAAAACATCCCAACGCTTCGTGTTGCATCACGAAACAACCGTCGCCTCATTCGATATAGGCGACCACAGGCCGAGGTTCAAAGGTCGGTCAACGAAGGGCTCGAGGCTGCCTCATGCCAAATAGAGCCAGGGAGAAATAACTGAGACAAGCCCCAGCGGCCCTACCCGACTCTGCTCAGAAGCGGACAGGGACGTCTCGACCTTTTCTCGTTCGATTCTAACCCCGAGCCAAACCCTCCTGACCCTGTGCGGCAACCACCGCCGCACTCGAGGACCCTCCGGCTGGACCCTCCTCCGTCTAGACCGCTTTGAACGCCACGGGCGGATCCACCTGGGCCCCTGGTGGCGCAGATTGCACTACGCCCTCGAGCGCCACCATGACCGCGCCTGGCTGATCCTGGCTTAGCGCGGTCATGACCACCTCCACCAGGCGGTATGCGGCCCTCGACCGACTGTTCCACGTCCGCCATGGAGGAGGCCGCTCGCTCAGTAACCTCCATGGGCGTGGGAGCCACCACGGGCGCCGTCGGGTCGGCCAACGCGGCCCCGACGTCGGCACCACTCCTGCTCGAAACGGGGGTGACTCCAGGCGACGCCGTCTGTCCCGCTTGAATGGCGAGACTCTTCTTGGGCGCCAGCCCCAGGGGGTGACCCGTCCGCAAGAACCTGCACAAAGGTATTAATCATTAGATCAAAATAGAAATGGAAAGAGGATGAAAACACAGGAATCAGCAGCTCACGTTGACGTCCTCGGCCGGCGGAAGCATTTTGGGGATGGATCCCCAGATCCCTGCCCCAACTCATCTGGGCGGGACCGTTTCAAGCCTACCCCCTTCTCCGGGGCAGGGAGGCTTACCTCGTGGGGTGCGGCACCAGACCCACTTCCCTCCATCGTCTCATGGGGCGCGGCACCAGAGCCGCTCCTCTCCATTGTCTCATGGGGCGCGGCACCAGAGCCACACCCCTCCATCGTCTCATGGGGCGCGGCACCAGAGCCGCTCCCCTCCATCGTCTCATAGGGCGCGGCACCAGGGCCCCTCCCCTCCCCCGTCGCTTCGGGGTCGGCAGTGGCAGGCCCGCTTTCCTCCACCCACCGGTCCTCGACTGGCACGTCGTGCAAAGTGGCGGACTCGCTGGCCTCCACCGACCTCATCGATTCACTTCCCTCCGCGTGGAAAGGGAAGGGTCCCTGCACGGATGGGTGGCCACTCGTCAGCGTGTCCTCGTCCTCTAGGGTGTCCCAATCCATGCCAATGGCTACCTCGTCATCATCATCATCGTCGTCGTCTTCATCCTCACTGCTCACATCCTCCCCCTGATCCTGTGCCTCCTGCTTCAATTATTTCACCTTCTTCATCTCCTCCCTTGCTTTCCTATCCTGCTCGGCCGCGAGTCAATTTGCCGCCGCCACGGCCTTGTCCTTTGGCAGCGGAACCGGACTATCCTTGAAGACTAGCCCCCTCGGCTGATCCCAACGTCACAAAATCAAGTATTAAAAAAGGGAGATTCAGGAGAAAGAAAAGAGCACAGGAGAAGAGGGCTTACGAATTCAAAGAACCCAGGCTCCGGCCACATTGGGGGATGTCCGGGCACCGGATACACGATGTCGAGGACCCTGCCGGCAGAATCCTTCGTCGGCTCCGTCGCCTCCTTGATGCGCTATGCCACTTCCGAGTAAGGAAGCGCCTCATCAATGAGCACCGTCCCTTCAAACGACATCTCGGGCATCATCCGATGCAGGGGAAGCACGCGCGCCATCAGTGGCGCCACCCTCCTCGCATGGTAGGCACCGATAATCCCCGTCCCCTTTACACCCTGACCCTTCAGGGCTTGGAGGGCGGAAAGAAGGTCGGAGATGTGTTTCTTGTCTTTGGGACTGGACGCCCCAGCTCCACGACTCCGGAGCATCCACAATATGGCGTCCAGTGTACCCTCGGTAGGGGGTGGCACTCACATCATCCCTAACATAAAACCACTGCGAATGCCATCCCTTATTGGATGTCGCCAGACGCATGTATGGGTAACCCCTCGACCGGGTATGGCGCAGATGGATGCTGGCACATCCCATCGGCGCGTTCATATCTTTTCCCCCAATCTTCCTCTTCGATAAACTAATGTTAAAGAAATATCGCCACAGATCAAAATGGGGATCGATCCCCAGGAAACCCTCGCACAGGGCAACAAACACTGCCATGTGTTGAATCCCATTAGGAGTTAGATGCTGCAGCTCCACCTCGTAATAATCCAGCAACCCCCGAAGAAATCTATGCGCGGGTATAGCGAATCCCCGCTCATGAAAGATGGCGAAAGAGACAACATACCCTTCGGGCGGCACCGGCTCACTCTCGTCGCTAGGTAGCAGCCACTCCTGGACGGCGGACGAGGCCCTCCAGACGCTGTGAGGTGATGTTAGATCTGCCCCACAACTCCATTAAAGCAATAGGGGAGGAGGGCAGGCGCGAGCTTGACGGCGGCTGCAACATGAACGCAAGCTAGTCGGTGGTGGCGATACGGGCGCATGAGGCTAGGGCGATTGGCGGCGGATGTTTCAGAACGCAAAGGCAGGGGAGTGAAATACGGAACCTTGGGGGCGAACCCCGTGGTTTTATAGGGGGTGACAGACATGAGAAGGGCAAACCGTCCACCTCGATCTCTAGGCCTGCCACGCGCGCCACCGCGTCACGTCGCGGGACACGCGCCCGCATTCCCTATCCTCTCACCCCAAAAATCTCGGCGGACGGTTCACCTTCCCCAGGCGAATTCGGACTCTCTACCCACCTAGGAAACACAAGCCACGAAGGCCTTTTCTTTTCTCTTTGGCCCACCTAGGGCCCAGAAGCTCGCCAGCTGGCCAACTAAGGAAGGATCCACGAACGATCCCGAAATCAAGGGCAAAAGCACCAGTTAGGTCAGCCCTGAATCAGTTCCTAGCGAACGGGATGCCACGACCCACTCGGAAAAACATCCAGTTGATGAAAAACTAAGTCCTTCAGCCTTACCCGCGAAGGGACCGATACAACCCCCCGGGCGACTCTACTCAAATCACCCGGGGGCTCGAGGGCTACACCCATCAGGTGCGCTCGCGCGCACCCTCTGGCAAAGTAACTTTGACAAAGTCAAAAAACACCCTCCAGGTGGTTCTACTCGAATCACCTAAAGGCTCAGGGGCTACTGTCGGGGACCTAATACCGGGGTACCCCAGAAGGTGGAACCAATAACCACCAAACGTAAAAAAACTTCTGGACGCATAAGGGCGCCGTTTCATCCCTTGTTCGAGTGACATGAGTTTGGTTCCGCCTCGCCCGACGCCTTTGTGAGATAACTCTGCCTCGCCCGAGGGCTCAGGGTTAATCTTCGTCTCGCCCGACGCCTTTGGGACAGGCTCGGTCTCACCCGAGGGCCGAGGGATAAACTCTGTCTCACCCGATGCCTTTAGGGTGGGCTCGGTCTCGCCCGAGGGTTGAGGGATATATTCCGCCTCGCCCGACCCCGGAGGGGCGAGGTTGGTCTCGCCTGAGAGATAGGAATTGGTCTCTGTTTCACCCGACGGCAAGGAACGAGTCTCACCCTGCTCCATATCTAAAGATTGGATTCATCTTACCTGACAACTTCTCCCCATTCCCTCAAGATGATAAGTACAGGGTAGGACAAGACGTTCGGGTCAACCATGGCTCCAAGGACCATACCCTGCGCCCTGGCAGGAAAAGTACTGCCAGAGGATGACAGGATAGGTGCTTTAGACCCTTCCGGGCGCCGCAGAGCCCGAAAGGTTGTACAGGTGCGTGCTCCTCGCCCTATAGAGTTGTAGGCGCCACCTTCGGCCCTGGGACACGGAACCCGACGAAGATATACAACAACCGCTACGTTCCAGAAAAGGATTTGCTATCTCCACGAACGATGGATTTTTCGTCACCACGCTATGGACCCAAGGGAGCGGCGCCCGCTTCCTGACCCCTCAGGTCCGCCAAGTCAGAAGGCCTTGACCACGGCATTATGCTGGATTCCGACCCCTCGTCCCTCCGACGAAGACTCACAAGAACCAGAAGGCGTGCGGAGCAAGGCTAGGAGAGGCTAATAAGTCAAAACCACTGTACTACAGCCCATACCCTACGTAGGGCAACGTTCAGTGATCAACCTGACATTCTACAGAGACATCGACAGTATTGTAGGCACTTATCTTCCTTCGCACTCATCAGAATGAAGGAGGAGGATTGGGTAGACGTGAGCCACAAGACTAAGTAGAGTATACATCCTAAAACCTCGCCCTTGTAAAAGCCACCCCTTCCTCTATAAAAGGGGATGCGCTTCCTCCATTAGGGGGACGGACTCTTGAGACCGAACAATATGACACACAGATACACACAGTCAAGTTGCTTCGAACCTCTTGACCTCCCTTCAACCCTTCTATCAGAGACTTGGGACCAGTCCCTTTCTCGATCGTTTGTACCCCTTACTACAAATCATTCACGGTGCTAATAACACGAGCAACAACAAACTGGACGTAGGGACTTTCGGCCCGAACCAGTATAAATCTTGTGTCCTTTAGCGCACCATCCGAGCCTAACGCGCATTACTATAAATTTACTCGCCGGTGCTTGCACGGAACACCGACAGATAGGGTTTCGCATCCCGCAGTGGAGTCAATGATTTGGTCGATTCGAGGTAATAGGAATGGAACTTTTGGACATGCTTTATTCAAACCGATGTAGTCTCTAGGGGCGTAGGCGGCAGCGGCATTGCCCAACCTGAGGGGGTACGGGGGTGGTGTCATCGCCGGGCTCCGCTCCGCCAGAGTCGACTCCTCAGGAGGTGGCGGGGCAAAGCTTGATGACGGGGCGTTGCTGCGTGCCACCGGCGTCTTTCCCTTGCCCAGGCTTAAGCTGGACAGGTCCCCAGCCAGGGACTCTATACCAACAGCCGGGTATGGGATACTGGCAGAGCGCGGTGCGTCGCCCTAAGCTCGCGCGGTGTCGGGGTGGTCCCACCCGCGTCGTGCCTGGCGAGCGC
Source organism: Miscanthus floridulus (assembly GCF_019320115.1). Taxonomy (NCBI): domain Eukaryota; kingdom Viridiplantae; phylum Streptophyta; class Magnoliopsida; order Poales; family Poaceae; genus Miscanthus; species Miscanthus floridulus. Next base: position 117,196,599 of record NC_089585.1, on the reverse strand, counting down.
GACGAGAGCGGTGGCCCGGGTGCCGCTTGCGCCTGGGCTGCTGGTGCGTGATGTCGTCGTCGATCGATGGGGCTCTGGGTGGGAGGAGTACCATATCATACTCATATCCTAGAGACATGAACTCTAGGCTCCCGAACCAGATCACCGTGCCGAGACGCAGTGGTCGCACGGAGTCTGCCATCCGAAACTTGTTGGAATGACTAAGCTGACATGCAGTATGTCCCCTACCTGGCACGCCAACTGTCGGTGTTTTGGTCCAGGGGGTCCTCAACCGACTAGTGAAAGTGTACTGCGTGCCCCTAATCCCGGATGGTGATGCAAAGAGACACAAGGTTTATACTGGTTCAGGCAATAGGTGCCCTATGTCTAGTCTGAGAGAGTGATCTTGTATTCCTTGCACCGAGGTGCTTGTAGTAGGGGCTTACAAGCTGGGCGAGAGAGGGAGCTAGTCCTAGGTCTCTGCGTAGAGTGGCGTGGGATGCTTGAGATGTTGATCTCTTGCAGTGAGGGAGCATGTGTGTTACAGAGCGTTGTGCGTTGCTTGCATGGGTGTCCCCTAGAAGCGGCCCTGGCCACTCCCTTTTATAGTCAAAGGGAGGCACAGGGGCGATACATGTATTTACTACGTGGCGTTTTGTGAGCAGAGGCGGTATGTCCGAGCCCCGTAGCTCGTCACTATGGCGGCATGGTCGGTGGAGTGGTCTTGTCCTCCGTGCACTGGAGCGACGCACCGGTCACGCCTGATCCTGTACGACGTGGGAGCTCCTGTGGCGGCAGGCGCGCCTCCTTCTGTTGGAGGCGTGCTAGTCACTGTATGTTTGACCGGCGCGGAGTGCCGAGGCCGGATTGATGCGATGGCGTGGGTACGCTGATTTCGAGGCTACAGGAGCTAGGCCCTATGCATGACGTGGGAGCTCCTGCAGCCCGACGCAGGGCTTGGCGCGTACTGCGGGCGACGTGCCGATCCCAGAGCGCTGACAACGTAGAGAGCCGAGTCCCGGTCGATGCAGAGGCTGGACCGTCGTGGGGGGGGCTCGGCGGGCACGAGTTCCGAGGCTACAGGAGCCCGGAAGCGGGTAGCCGAGGCTCGGAGGGAGCAGTTGGCCTTGTACGTCGTTTCCGAGGCTACAGGGACCCAGACTTGACTTTCCACGCCACGCTGTCCTTGGAGCAGGGGGTAGGCAGCACAGTGCAGCACGGGTGTCAACCGTGGGCACAGTGCCGAGCACAGCGACCGGTAACCCCTGCCCCGTCCTGTCCCGGATGGCATGGCGTCGATGTGACTCCCGTCTCGTCGGCCACTCCGCTGTATCGTGCCGTCGTTCGACTGTCGTCGCGGGAGTGGTTGGACGCGTTAGTTGGATGTGACGTCTCGTCAGAGAAGTCGGTCAAGGCAGCGGTGACGGGGTTGATGCCGAGCCGGCCTCGAGCGAGTCGGTAACTGGGTGCTCGTCCGAGGTCTCGTGGCGCGGGGCCTCGGGCGAGTCGGAGAATCGGTACCTCGTTCGAGGCCTCGTGGCGCGGGGCCTCGAGCGAATCGGAGAATCGATACCTCGTCCGAGGCCTTGCGGTGTGTGGCCTCGGGCGAGTCGGAGAATCGGTACCTCGTCCGAGGCCTCGTTCGAGGTGGGCCAGACGGTCCAGCCAGGCCTTGGATGTGGCAGGTTTGCCTGCGGTTGTTTTTTGGTTTCGTTATTTATAAGGTCTAAGCAATTTTTTTTGGTTCTTACTTAGGGTACCCCTTTTTATGGTATCCGACAGTGTTTTACCACACGTTTCCTCAAAATAGCTTCAGCTCCGCTAAAGAATCTACTCCATCGTAGAAGCCACAACCAAAACTGTTTAGCTGGAGCTAGAGCCTTATCAAGCGTGCCCTTAGAATTCACTAGTACCCTTACACAGGCATATTTGCACGAGACAAATGAGGGGGCGGTGAAGTACTCTGTACTCGTGTACTGCCTTTTTTTTCTTTTCCTCAGGCGAGACCTAAATTGTTTGCAAAGCTCACGCAGCAGCAGCAGGAACGGATCCTGATACATACAGCTAATATGTACTCACTTCGTTCACAGAAGAATATAATTCTAGCACAATATTATATTTTAGTATTATTGTTCGTTTCGCTAAAATTTGATTTATACTGATTTGTTGTGAGAATAAAATATTGTTCGTTCGCTAAAAAGTACGGCTGAAGTAATGCTTCAGAACATGACGAAATATAGATAAAAAAATATCTATGATACCAAATAAATACTATTGGATTAATTACAAAATATATTTTTATAATAAATTAATTTAAAGTCACAAATATGAAGAAACTTGGGTAAATGTAAACTATTTCTACCGGCACGCAAGCCGTAGTTACGTTCTTTTCTCGTCGCAGGAGTACCTCAATCCTCGTTGTGAATATCAAAATTGACCTGTAACCGTTTTATCAACCACTTCAGTTCTAGCCTTGTACGGCGTAGCAGCAGTTTCAGGATAACAACAAGGAGCCGTACACGCTGAATCTATTACTCGTTTTTTTTAAGACACGTGTAGTAGTTTATCAACTCACAATTAGCACATGCGTGCAAGTGGCTCGCGATCGCCCCCTGGCTTTAGTTTAACTTGTTTCATTTACGCTGATAAGGATTACGTACACTACAACTATGAATTCCACGTACGGTTACTCGTAGACTAATTTATAATTATATATGTTTTCACTGGTTTTTGCTGAATTATATTGCATCTGACTGAGAATTTATATTGCTGCCCCGTAACGATTGTTTTACTGCATCTGCATGTTGTTGGGACTGCAGGAACCCCCCGTCGCGGTTCGCTCGCCAAGTCTCCTGGCACTTGCGGACACCGGCGTTTCAGGCCTTGCGGCGGCGTGCAGCCTGTTCGTTTCCAACGATCATGAATTATTACCGCTGGCTGGTTTAGTGTGAGAAAAAATATTATTTTAACTTATAATTCACGATCATTTACGACACAGCGAACCTATGTGGTCGTCAAAATATTATTTTAACTTATAATTCACGATCGTTTACGACACAGCGAACAGGCGTGGTCGTCAGTGACCTCGGTGCGGCGTGACCGTGCCTGTGCTGGCTTGGGCCCTGAGTGGCTGGTGCTGGCGCTCTTGGGTGCACGTGCCTGTGGGCGAATGGATTCTGGGTAAAAACCCTATTTGGCTTCTTGCTCTAGATCGGCAGCGGTAGCGCTCTTTGCGTCCTCTACTTTCTTGGAGGCATCGTCGAATCCGTTCTTCGCACATGCTTTTGGGGCAGGTCTGGGGCAAAGTCTTTCTCTAGTGCATCTTTCCAGTAATGGTGGCGTACAGATGTTACTACCCTTCTTAGAGGCTTATTTGTCTCTTTGGAAAACTCCTGTTGTGCTCCTGCTCTGACTTCCACTTCTATCGCCGGAGTCGCCCCTTGTGGTGTTGCACCTGTGTGTGATTCAAGTTCCTCTTCACAGTGGTCTGTCCAGCTGTATTGCTTGGTGTTGCTACAGTCGCTTGGTCTTTGGTAGTGGATACTTTGCCGCTACCACTCTTCTTTGACGGATGCTTTGCCGTCGCTGTTGCCGCGATGGATGCTTTACAGCCGATGTCTCTCCGGTCTCCCTCTCTGGTAGATGCTTTGCTGCTAAGTGCGGGTTGGCCCTCTCGCGGATACTTTGCCGCCTCGTCTTGTCTAGTGGATGCTTTGCCGCCGTGTGCTTTCGTAGCGGATACTTTACCGCTATTGTGGTGCATTTCGTCTCTGACGGATACTTGGCCATCGTTCTCCTCTCGTGGATATATACTTTGTCTCCGTTGTACTATAGAACATCAATGTATATATAATTTTGTCCTCTTTCCGGTGAGACCAATAGCTTTTTTTTTGGCCAAAACTTACTGTTGTCAAAGGACAATTAGCTATGAGAGAACACTGATTTAGAAATATAACTGATTATTGTAACAGTGGTATAACAAATTCTTTTTACAAAAAGCTACACAAAGTTGATAATCCGACATGCAAATTCTGGTATGACTTCCATGCTTGGTGCTAAGCATGTCTGGAAGGCCGTTGCGCCCCAAAGGTGAAATTCTTCTTCTGGATTGCACTTCACGGACGCCTATGGACTGCCGACTGACGACAACGGCATGGTCTACAAAGGAAGCAACCTGTGCGCTGTGTGACCAAGAAGTTTAGACAACAAGCCATCTCTTGTTGTCATGCGTCTACAGTAGGGACGTTTGGCACCGACTGCTCACCATCGTGGGTTTGCAGACATGGTCACCGCAACAGCAAGACTCCCTGCTTCAATGGTGGCAACAGCATAGAGCGCAAGCACCTAGAGCCCTTCGCACATGCTTCGATTCGACGGTAATGCTAACTGCTTGGTCACTATGGAAGGAACGGAACCGGAGGGTGTTCGATGGGAAACTCCTACTTCCCCATCAGCCCTTCCAGGTGATCGTCGACGAAGCAAATGCTTGGATCGGTGCCGGGTTCGCGGCGCTGTTGACTCTCTTCTCGGCTAGTCCAGCTTAGTTGCCAACCGGTCGCCTTTCAGTTGCTCAATTAGTGATGTAATACACAATCTCGTGCGCAGTTTGTTTGCTTTCTTTCTTTTCAGTCGCTCCAGGGGCTTTCGGTATCTCACGGTGAGCGCTCTGATATTTGTATTGTTCTAACACTTCTCCTTAATGAAATATGGGCATATGCACGTTCTCGAAAAAAAAGACATACAAATTCTTTTTACATGTAACAGTGGCAAGTTTGAGTGGTGACCGGCTGACTGGACGGAGCGACCAGGCAAGCCGAGATGGAACTCGTGGTCATGGACGGCAAGCAAAGATGTTGCCTCGCCAAGTGGAGAGGCCTTGCCCAGGAGCAGCAGACTACGAGCGGAGCGTCTTTTTCAACTCTTCAGGTCAACACACACGACAGTCGATTGAGGGCGAAAAACAGAGGAAGAGCGAAACAGCCAAACAAAGGTCCGCGACCGACAAAAGTACTCCGTAGTAACAAACGAGAACGAGGGCAGATCACATCACAAAAAGGCTCCATTCAGCCTCGCGCACAGGTCGCTGAAACTGTAAACATCGCCATATCCAGCCGCGCCGCGGACCAGACAAAGCAGAGCGCGTATGCGGCATGCTGCCGCTACCTTCCACTACTCCTATGGGCTCACATGACTAGACAAAAGGACGCCGGCTGTAGTCATCGACACCGAGTCTGTGACACAGTGCTGCTGATGGTACATTGCTACTAGTACGAAATTACGCACAAGCCCATCGAGCACATGGCGGATTGGTGGTGGACCTTGACATGTCGGAGTTTACGGCGCGACGGGGCCGCCATCGCTGCCGCCTTCCGTGGAAGCGTCGTCGTCAACCTCGGAGTCGTCGCCGTCGCTGGAGGTGAGGCGCGCGAGCCAGCAGTTGCCGTGGAGGTGTCCGCTGACGCAGACGTAGTACTCGAGGCGGCCCTCGTAGGCTCCCAGCCTGCGGCCCGCGCTGCGCGGCGCCATCCCGGCCGCCACCATGCTCCAGACGCGCGCGCCGCAGTAGGGGCAGCGCACGCGCGTCTCCAGCGGGGCCTGCCGCCCCACCAGGCACGCGAGCGTCCGGGAGCGCATGAACCCGCGGAACACGCCGCGGTAGGCGCCCATGTCGTCGTCGGCGCCCGGCACGGCGTGCTCGCAGGGGTCCGACATGTAGAGCAGGTCGCCCCGGCACCGCCGCGACAGGAAGCTCCGCCCGGACGTCTTGGAGAAGCGTGACACCCCCGTGAAGTGGCCCCGCACCGCCGCCGCCGCCGCCTCGCCGCAGCAGAAGAGCAGCAGCTTCGCCAGCGCCGGCCACCCGCCCACGACGCGCCCCGGGGGCGGGGGCGCGCCGCCTGCGCCTGCGCCCGTCAGCGAGGCCACCATCCGCGGCGCATGGGACATGCAGAGCTCCCGCCACAGCACGCGCTCCGCGACGGCCCGCAGCCGCCGGCTGACGCAGCAGACGGTGCACAGCGCCTTGGGGTCGAAGTTGAGGGACCGGAACACCAGCGCCAGGACGTTCTCGTCCAGGATCCCCGTGTTCACGTCGTTGGTAGTCCGCGCCGCCGCACCAATGCCGCCGCTCCGGTAGCCCGCGCTGCTACTCCCGCTACCGCCCGCGCCGCTGCTCGACGCGCCGAGGAACTGCCGCGTGTTCCGCGCGCCCTCACTCATCGCTCGGCAATCGGGCAATCCCGTGGGGCGTTGTGGGCTTCTAGCACCGTGCTGCAATGCACAGCTGCAGTACGTAGTACTCTGGCACTGGCAGCTAGAAATAGCGAACTGACTCGTTGGCAACCCAAGCCAGAGAAGAGTGCCCAAAGAGCGTTCGGTACTAGGCGATGCAGAGCGTGCAGAGGGCAGTGCCAGCCGCCAGGGGGATGGAGAAGATTTATACTGTCGCGACGCGAAGCCGGCGAGGCGGCGACCACTTCGCGTGCTCCCCGAAAGGCGTGGGTGTCGGGGCAGGGCGCGACCGGCCAGGGTGTCGTGGCGCCATCGGCCGCTTGACAAATGGCCACTCCCCGGCCTCGAGTGCCAATAACGCGAGAACCATCCCGTCAATGGTCTCCCCCCGTTCCTCCTCGATCGCCCAAAATATCTGCTCCGTGCTCGCGGTCGCGCCGCTAAAAAAACAAGCAACTAGTACAGCCAATTCACGTAAGGATGGATCTCGGCTGATGCGAATGCGACGCGGCATCTCAATCACAGACATCTGGCACGCCATTGCCATTTCTAAACGCGTCAGATGCTATTTTGCGGCGTCACATCGCTCGACGGCTCTACGATATCAATCAGGCTCCCGTTGTTTATAGCAGGAGGTGTATCCAGATGATTTGTTTGAAGTCTTAATCCGGCCACCTTTCCAAATCGAGCCATACTGCCGCCCCTCAGCGAGCTCCAAGAGGGGAAGACGACGAGCAGCCGCAGCGGGACACGTGCCGGGGAACCAGGCCGTTCTTGCCTCCTCGGTGCACGCGTGTCCTGCCGGATTCCCGGAGCTTGACGCGTGTGCGCTTGCGGGACGCGTGCCGACCATCCAAGCAACGGCCTTTTTCGAACGCTCTCCTCTGCGCCCAAGTTTTGATTTGATCATCCCCGCAGTTCTTTTGCTTGTGCGTGGTGTCTGGCGGATCCCGCGCCCTCAGGTGCTGGGCGCGGAGAGCGACACGTGGAGCCCCGTCCCGCCCTGCTCTCGGCGCGGGGTGCCAAAGTATCTCGCCGGCGGGGGGATTTCGGGGGGACACGTGTCGGCTCCATGGAGAGCTCGTGCGGGGGACACGTGTCCGCGTCGCTTTGGAGCCGACTGGCTCTCGTCTCTCGACGGCGACTCGGTTTGTTCAGTTCAGGATTTTGCCATCGTGCTGTGCTTTTCATTCTTCTCACTTGTGCTCTGTCCCTGACGGAGTAGATCAAAACGAGTGTGATGTGGAAAGTACCTAATGTTGCATTGCTGCCACTCGCGGGTGGACACGCGTTAGGCAACGATATAACGCAGATATGGAAAAGCGCACGAGGAATGCAACGCCCAAGGTGGAAAAAGTTACAATATCATTTTCTTTTCGCAGGAATACAGTACATCTTGGCGAGGGCTACCTAGCTCTATTGGCCATTGTAACTTTTGATAGGTACATGCAGGTTTTTCTTCAGAGAACCCCCCCGCTTTGATGTGTGAAAGAATCACTTTATATCTAACAATCATACTAGATCGATTCTGCTTGGCTGAGCATGCCTAGGCAGAGTACAGGTGTAAGCTCCGGAGCAATGGAGCATGACATGCAAGATGACGGAATCTACGTTAACGGTGGAGGCGGCTCCGTTTTCATGCCATCGTTGAGGTACAAGAAAATGTTAAAACTCGGTCTCACGCCTTGTTTAGTTGGACCCCAAAGTCCAAAAAGTTGCTACAGTACCTGTCACATCGAATGTTTGCGGCCCGTGCATGGAGTATTAAATGTAGACGAAAAGAAAAACTAATTACACAGTTTGGTGGGAAATTACGAGACGAACGTTTTAAGCCTAATTAATCAATGTTTAAACACTATTTGCCAAATAAAAACGAAGGTGCTACAGTAGCCCCAAATTCCAAAGTTCACGAACTAAAAAGGGCTCAGTAGTGTCTGCTAGAGGAGTCGCGGATTCCAATCAAGTTACTCGATTGGGTGAGAAGCGCGCACCGTGGCCGCGTAAGGGCTTCTCCAACGCTACCGCGTGGCGTGCTGCCTCAGTAAACACGTTTGCACCAGATGTCCATGTCACATTGAAGTGTAGCCCTACGATATGTCAGAGACACCTGCAGAAGCGTCGACGGCTTGATCTGACAAACAAGCAAAACACCTGCTGAGGCATGTGTTGTGGCGATGAAGCATCTAGCATGTGGGACAGAGAAACACATAAAAAGCTATTTCAGGACAGAGTGAGGGGCACAACGATCAAGAAGAACGAAGATGGATCGTGCCTTGCTGTTGGAAAAAAACTTAGCTTCATCAGTACTTTTCATACATAGAGTGCCCAAGGCAACGCTACGACTGGTCAGGAGTCTCAGCGTCCAACTCGATATAGGGGTCAGTTTGGTTGCTCAGCTAGCCTTGCCTCACCTCACTAGATCAGGTTAGCCAAACCTTGCTAAGAGCCAGTTTAGTTCACTTCATTTTGCCAAAAATTTCAAAGATTCCCCGTCACATCAAATCTTTAGACACATGCATGAAGTATTAAATATAAATAAAAAATAAAACTAATTACACAGTTTAGACAAAATCCACGAGACGAATCTTTTAAGCCTAATTAGACTATGATTGGACACTAATTACTAAATAACAACGAAAATGCTACGGTAGCAGTTCGCCAAAAATTTTGCCAACCAAACAGGCCCTAAGGTGGAAGAGCAAAATTGGCTAGCTTGGGGTAGCAAGGAATTTCTTTGCCAGCACAGAAAACGAGAAACCTGCAAGAGATCCAAACACTCACCTATATTTGATTTCCTCGCCGGACAAGGTGAGGCAAGGTTTGGCTAAAGATCAATGTCTAATCAGTCACTTCTACAAAGTAATTGGGTCTACTACTTGGTTTCTAGAAAATTTTGATCGCGTCGTCTTGCTCGGCAACGGCAACTGTATGCTAAGTTTCTAAACTCTTACTCTATCTGACGACCTAGAGTATATTTGGATCCTTTATTACCAACAAAGGCTAGGTAGGCAAGGATTGCCTAACCTTGACAGGCAAAGGTAGGCAAGAAAACACAAACAGCCTGTTCGCTTGTTGGTTTCAGCCAGCCCAAACCAGTCAGCCAACAGTGTTTTCCTCTCACAATAAACTAGCACCAGTCAGTCCAAACCAACCCAGAAACCAATCAGCGAACAGGCCGAAAATGTTCTCTTCTCTCGTGAAGAAGGGGCTCTAAGTGAATAAATAATTAATATTTTAATGACCGGAGATCCATGAGGAAGGCAAGAGGTTTGCAGAGTTTTGTGCCGCTCGTCCTTCGAAAAAAAAAACTGAAAATCGCTCACCTCCGAAAGTGAAGATGCAGCCCAACCCAGCGAGAGTGAGCTGTTGGAGTGTGTTTGTCAACTTTAGATCAATGCTGATGCGCTCATATTCTAGAAGAAACATCACATTTCATTGTCTGGACGCCCTGGTTCTGTTGATTTCGTGGCTCCCCGTCACGTGCAGGCTCACGGTCACGGTGAACAGCTTTGCACTTTGCCGACGCCCGACGGCCCGACAGCGCCTGCAAGGCTGCAAGCGGGAGAACAGCGTGTGCCGTCGTGGGCGGGCGTCGTGTCATCCTCGTCCCGTATGGACACAAAGCTGACTGACTCACTGACATGTTGCGATCGCTAAAAATCACCGCCAAAGCCGAAGGCGAGCGGAGCCGAGGACGCCGGCGTGCGCACTGCGGGGTGCGGGCAGATCGTCCGGAATAGAAAATTCGCCTCCCCATCCCACCCGCCCACCAGTCCACCATCTGTCCCTGACCCTTTCGCCGTTCTGCCCGAGTAATGGCGGCGGAGGCTCAGGCCGAGGGTCCCGCGCTGCCCGCAGCGCCCCCTCCGCCCCTGGCGCACGGGAGCTCTTCCGCTTCCCCGGAGAAGCGCGGGCTCCCGATCCCGGGGAACGACGGCGGGGCGGAGGAGGAGCGGCGGCTGCCCGAGCCGAAGCGGCGCCGCGCGTGCGTCGCCGCGCTCGACAGCGTCCCCAGCTCGGTGGCCGAGGAGGCGGAGGACTCGCGTGGCTCGGGCTGCGGCGGGGACGGGGACGGCGCGTCGTTCTCGTTCCAGTACGCGCGGGGCGGCTTCGTGGCGCTGGAGACCACGCCCAAGTTCGGGTCCTTCAACCCGCCAGGGGAAGCCGAGCTGGCGAGCCTAGATCTGAAGCCCGCGGGGTACGAAGCTGACGCGGAGGGCTCGACGGAGGCGGACGACGAGGTCCCCGCGGCGTCGGCTCCTGGGGCGGAGGCCAAAGACGAGAGCTCGCAATTACTGGGCGGCGAGGTTGATGGCCAGCTCCAGGCATGAATTGTGTCCTGGTTTTGACTAGCCACGGATGTTGCCTGTTGATTGCTAGTAGTAGTAGGCTAGTAGCATGCAGATAAGCAATTATCACTACTGTCTAGTACGTAATCACTTGTATTTACATTGGTAACAGTTGAGAAATGAACAGTCCATTTTGTCAATTTGATGGTCATGCTATCACTCGCAACCAAGAAACTTCACCTGGAGCAATTCAACTCTTGTTGACAGAAAACAAGTAACCGTCTGTTACACAGAAATCATGGTTGCTATACTGAGAAAATGACAAGGCTTTCACGGGATCAGATTGTGTAATGAACAAAGTTAGATTTTCGTGAGGCGTTTCTCTTCCTTGACACACTGTGGTGGCTTTCGATGAGATTGGCTCCCTTTACCATCGTTCTCGACGCGAGCGAGAACTGAGGAAGCAAAACTTCCGCCCCAAAACTCCCTATTACTTTTGTAGACTCTATCTCAGCAAACTTTGGACTGGGCTCAAGGCCCAGGGCCCATACGATGGCCCAACCATGGCTAGTCCCTAACAGTACATTGACCAAACAAACAGTGATGAACAATGTCTAAACAGTTGTAGAGGTACTCACAGGCCTTCATTTTATTCCCGGTTGAGGGAGTAATATAGTACTATTTCCCTTGTTCATTTGATCCTAAATACATCCACGGAGTAAACTTCTCCTGGAGCCATTAATCTGACTGTTGGTCAAATCGATAGTCGCTATACTGAAAATGATCAATTTCAGAACCAGATTGTCTTATGAGCAATTGCCGATACCGTAGAATTCTTTCCTAACATGGCGGCGTGTTGATCAAAGCCTGTATCCGTATAACCACAAATCTGATACAGAACCTGACTTAATCAGTCAGCGACCGAGGCTTGCAAACCATCTTTGCTAGACGTGGCATTGGACGAGATTGGTTCCCTGTACCACTCGTTCTCATCGCGAGTGAGCAAGCAAGCCTCTGCACAGAAAGATATCAACCATTCAGAATGACGGTTCCAAACTTCCAACTTGTTAGGATAATAGGATCACAACTACATTCTAAGCACTTCAGCTTGTATTGTGTTCGGAAAATCAACCATGAATCCTTCTTGACTGCACCGAAATGGAAATGATGTGCAGTACAACAATCGAGCATACCTGACCAAAAAACATCCTTGTAGTCTTCATCGTCATACACGAATGCAGGAGGATCCGGGGAACCAATCCCAACAATTGTGCTTCCACTACAAGAGATATACAATTGTTAGAAGATGTATGGTTCCAAACGCACAGAAAACATGTATGTTCCACTGCAATCGACATCAGAATGAAACAATATTGAAACATGTACAGTTACAAATGCAGAGAAAAGAAGCACACAGAGGGATCTGTTCCCCCCAATTCGCTATAGTAGGTACACAGAATACAGTACCACTCATCAAATATGGCATACACTAATTGACATGCAGAATGCTTGGCAGTTCCTATGTGGACAACTCTACGGTTCAAATTCATAAGTGGATCCCTCCATACACTCCCTTTGTGCTCATTACAGGAATCAGCACCAATGCCACTGTCTTTGAGAACATGTGTACAGTGTACTTGGAACAAACAGATTCTTCAAAAAGCTTGATAGAAATATCCCTCCTTACCTTCCTGACATAAAAACAGCACTATAATCATCCCGGCTAGCTGCAATAATTCGTTTCTTCAACCTCTTAAGTGAAGGCAACACCTCAAAAGCTGGAGGCTCTAGAAAAACAAAAAACAGAAGCACAAACACTGTTTAAACTTAAGTTATGAAACAGAATATGCTGAAACAAAATAAATTATCTGCAGATATGCATACCTAGGTCATTAACACAAACATCTTGTGATATCCCATTTTGAGTTATTTCCTTGAGCAAGGTCAAGGGATCAGCTTGACTTGTTTGTTCCAACCTGAATCGCTGCAGCACAAGAAGCTTATGAGCAAAACACATGAATTGCAAATTAAGAAAGCAAGTGTTTACTAGTTACCTTGTAAACTTCAGCAGTTGAGCATGCTTCAGACGGCTTTATAAGAACCATTGGTAAATTTTCTGGCAAGGGATTTGGGATATCTTGGACAATCTACATTTCAGTTCAAGCTACAGATTATGATGAGACACTGCTGCACAAAACTAAACGCTGCACATGGATATACATGTCACCATCTAGTACGTAGTTAACAAAAAGAGGTAACTTGTCAATTTATTTTGAAGAGCACTGTTAAAGTTCAAATAAGGTAACTTGTATGAAAAAGAAACAAGAAAAACAGGACAAGCTAAATGGGGGTAGCATGATCAGCTAAATACTCTTCACCCTGGTAAAGTATGATATATGATTATAGATGCACTTGTATTTAAATTTGGAGAACTGTCAGCTGATTTGGAAAAAATAAAGATACTTCCTGCTGTAAGAAGAATAAATGAAGTATATATAGTGATCAATATTTGTGAACTAGACTAGAAACCACGGGAAACATACCTCTCCTCTACCAGTACAATATGCTGCTCCTCGTGAAAAGAAAAAGGGGATATCTGATCCAATCTCACCAGACCACTCTTGAAGATCGTTCTCTGAAGCTATACAGCCAGCAAACTGGTTAGCAGCCCATAGTGCAGTTGCAGCATTACTGCTTCCACCACCGAGACCAGCACCAGTTGGGACCTTCTTATCAAGATGTATCTACATTTGAACGGAAATGGCAAACCTTAAAACTTAAATAACAAAAAAAAAATGAATCACTTTAATGCCAAAAGAATGAGCAACTTCTCAAGATAAAAAGGCTTGTGTAATTGACGGTACCCAAAAAAAGTTATTAGTCCCAGTTTTCTGTCGGTAAAGATTGAGTGCCTTGATGATCTGCAGGCTCATGAGACAATAGTTAAGTTAGGGAAGTTGAGAATAACAAGTGTGCAGCTATTTGTATATAGAGCCATCATACCAAATTGCTTTCATCAACTGGGACACCTGGAACATTGGTTGACAGGCGATCTCTGCTTTTACTTGGTGACAATGAAAATTTGATCGTATCACCCAAACTTATCACCTGGAAGTTTATTATTAGAACTAGTGAGTACAGATGATAATTCTTGGCAGTCCAAAGCATGTGTCGTTGCTTTTAAGTAAGACTTGATATTGGTCAGATAATAGTCTATCATGCAAATTGGTATTTGGAGCAGTATGTCTAAATGGAAGTTAACCTTAGCCCGAACATCAAAACATATTTTCCTTGATCAACAGTATTGCAAAGAGAAGAATAAGAGGTTCATGGAAATTGAGTGGATTGCAAACATCCACAAACATAACAACTTCATTTGAAGAACTATTAGGTATATTATTTAAATGGTGTTTCCTTTGCTGTTGATAATGGTGCCATGTATGCTTTAACCTATGTCCTTTTAATGTGTTGAATCGCGTATATATTCCAAATTACTGCACACGAAATATATTCCAATGTTTGAACATAATAAACATTTTTTTTCTTCCTGAAAGGTCTCGAATGTTTTTTTTTTCCTAACTGGTAAGACTCCATTAATAAAAGCTAGATGCCATATAAATTGACAAAAAACATTTTTTTAAAAAGACACCCATGCAGGAAAAAAACAAAACAGGCACAAAAATGCTCACATGAAATAGAGAAGCCAGGTCATGGAACCCATCTGGTCTCTTACCCGTTATCCTCAAGAACACATTAATCTGCATCGCAACATATGCACAAGTCTTAATCCGAAGCACAAAAGAAGTAACCAATCATCAGAAGAAAGATAGTAACATACTTTGCAAGGTGAAAATAGGTTAAGCCGTGTCATCCCAGCATCCTTGTCAGTTTGGTCTGCTATCTGGTTAAACCTTGCTTGTGGGTCATAAGAGACCTAAAATATACACCATTACAGTAGTAAGAAAGTTGCAATAGATGCTCTGGATTTCCCTAGCCAACAAAAGAATTTTCGCAACTCTATGTGGAAAAAACAAGCATGGAAGAATTTAGGAAAACTAGAAATAGAAACAAAAGAGAGGAAGTAATTAAATAATCAATCAACCCCTTTAAGAAATCAGTGATGGAATATAATAACATATTAATGCGGGCCTTATTTCTTTCAAGGTTGCATATTTTCATTAATATATTTAGCTTAGTTGAAACGAAATGTGAGGCCTAAACATAGGAAACATTTTGGATGCACTACAGGAACACGGAGCCTTATAGAAAAAAAAAAGAGCCTGTAAACGAAACAGCTGGAAGCTGAACACGTTTCATGGCCGCAAGAAAGCACATTTCCCTGTGGTTTGGTTTTGCTGTGCTGTGAGGGACGGGACGGGACGGGACGCTTCGCGCGGAAGAGAGGAGACGCCCGCTTTGACACAAGGCAACGGTGGCATCGCGCGACGTCGGTAACGGAGTGCGAGAGAATCGGCGGGGCGGGAACGGACAGAATCCGCGCAGAAATGAAATTTCTTCTCCCGTTTCCCATTTCGTGCATTCCGAAAGCGCATAACAGACGAACAGCCCATTCCCGTTCATAATTGAAGGGTTCAGAAAGGCGCTTACCTCCACTTGCCTCCTCCCCTCCTCGAACGACGCGGCGACCCTCAGGCTGACACCCCGGCAGCCCCTGGCCCTCGAGGCGGGCCTCGCAGCGGGAGACGCCCGTGCCGGCGGTCGGCCCTTGGAGCGGAGGTTACTGGGCCCGGCCGGACTGGAGCAGTGGGACGAGTAGAGGCTGTGGGACAGAAGGTGCGCGGAGCAAGCCATGGCTGCCGCCGCCGCCGCTGCCCGGGGTCCGGGGATTAGACGAGTAGTGCGCCTGCTTTGGAGTCAGATAGATTTTGTAGTGGGATATGACGACGGCTCCGAGCGTCAGCTCCGGTCAAGGGTCGCGTTCCTCGTCATCGCCATGTGTTTGGAATTTGGAAATTTTGCTGCGGTTTTTGGTGGTTTTGCCCGTCTGCTGAGCGGCAGAATGGACGCGAGATGTTGCGCCTTCTCCCTCGTGTAAGGTGAAACTCGGCATATGTTTCTTGTTTTCTAGCCCAGTTCTCCGGTCTATTCAACAGAATATGTTTTCTAGCCCAGTTCAAATTGTTCACAAATTCTTCAGATATTAAAAAAAACAAAATCCACACCAGGAGGTGAGAGAGGGGAGATTGACGCGGAGGGGACCGGACCCGGAACCTGAGGATGGCCGCCGTCTCGGCGTGCACCCGGCGCGTGACCCATGTCCAGACACGTCAAAATTGATGAGAAGTTTGGATGGAATGAATCAAAATTGATGAGAAGTTTGGATGCAATTAATCCAGTCCAAGCAAGCATCCGACCCGTGCCGTACGCACGTGTGTTGACCAAGCAAGCCGCGCGCACCCACGAGACCAGATCACAAACGGCCGGCGGCGTGCCTAGTGTGTTTTGCTACGGCTGGCTGGCGGTAGATGGAAAAAGGCCTTGGAACCGGGCCTTTTATTTCCGCGCACAAAACACAGTTGATAACAACCCACAAATCACACCATTAGCATTTCTGCAACAGGAGCATAACATTCCACGGTAAGTTGCGTGCATCGCAACGTTTGGAGTCAATTTTCCCAGCACTTGGTGCGGTGATACGGTATTCACACCACCAGCCGTCACGTTGGGCGGCGGCGAAGCGGAGCTTGGATTACGGCGGCACGGCACGGTGGAATAATAAGTTATCATTCCATGAAATTTAGTCCCTATCACATCGGACGTTATACACTAATTGATAGTATTAAATATAGACTAATCACAAAACTAATTACACAGATTGACACTAATTTGCGAGACAAATCTATTAAACCTAATTAGTCCATGATTTGATAATGTGGTGCTACAGTAACGTGTTAATGATGTATTAGTTAGGCTTGATAGATTCGTCTCGCGAATTAGTCGCAACTTCTGTAATTAGTTTGATTATTAGTATCCGATCACCCGATGTGATATCCGATGTGACCTTGAATACAAAGACAAGACTCCAATAATGTATGAGGTGCCAATTAATGCAACTAACTCGCATGCCATGGTGAGCTTGACCGCTAGCATCTATTCAGCATGTTCGCTTATTGGTTTCAGCCAGGACTTATCAGTAATGGCACGGTATTTTTCTTACATAATAAACCAGCACTAGTCAAGCTTATCAATTCAGAAACCAACCAGCGAACAGGCTGATTGACGTCTGATTTCTGATTGTCTGCGAAGAAACGAATAAAAACACACCAGCTGGCCACACCACAGAGATGGAAACTAGCGAATTGAAACCGTCGATATAGGTGTTCGCTACTGTTTCTGCGATACTGGCATTCTTCATGCATGTGATTCAACACGCAGCATGCTGCTGCAATGCTGCATGTGCCTGGCTGGATCATTGGTCAGGCTCGATCGGACCCTGCCGTCGGGACACCGCGGCGAATCAGATCGACCTAGACGGCTGGACATTCAATTTAGCAGTTAAAACTTCGTCCAAAATTTGGATCACCAGTTTAAACGTACGAGCTGATCGTACTTGCTCCTAAGTAGCACAGCGCTGTACCCAGCACGAGCACGCACAACTCACTTTTGTTGAGTTGCTAGTGGCGTCAGCACGCAGCTAATTTCCATTAACTAGCTAGCCAGTCCCAGTGCGTGCGCAACGCATGCATGCATTTGGATTTGTAATTGCAGCTAGCTGGCTTTTTACTTGCTGGTTTTCTGACGTCCTTTTCCGCGACCCAAAACCATCGGCGAATTGAACCTGCGAACCCTGGCACCACCATATGCAGATTGCAGTTGCAGAGTCGTCCGTCAAGCACCACCGATCGTCAGTTGCATTCACAACGAGGATCGAGGTACTACCTCCGTCCAGAAAAGAACGCAAGTAGGGATTGACATTCACACGTACTTCCCAATCGTCCACTATATATACACGTCCAAGCCAAAACCTAGCCTCCCGCACTACATACCACAACACACTTTGCATCGATCAGTCACAAGATCGAGAGCAGCAAGCCAGCATTACTGCTTCGTTCTAGCTACCTAGCTAGGACGAAGAACCAGATACCGACGAGGGTTTAGTGAGGGTTCCTTGGTTTATTACGTACATACAGTAGTCGATCGCTAGATTGTTGGCACCATGATCCCGGGATCCGCGGTGTACCATGTCGTGGAGGCGATGGCGCCGCTGTACACGGCGGCGGTTCTGGGCTACGCGTCGGTGCGGTGGCTCAAGGCCTTCTCCGACGAGCAGTGCAAGGGGATCAGCCACTTCGTGGCGCTCTACGCCTTCCCCGTGCTCATCTTCCACATGGTCTCCACCAACGACCCCTACCACATGAACCAGCGCCTCATCGCCGCCGACACGCTGCAGAAGATCGTCATGCTGCTCGCGCTCACGGCCTGGGCCTTCTGGTCCCACTTCCGCCGGTGCGGCCGTCTTGACGGCAAGGCTGAGTCGTCGGCGGCGGCGTCGCCGATCAAGTGGGTGGTGACCAACTTCTCGGTGGCGTCGCTGCCCAACACCATCATCATGGGCGTGCCGCTCCTGAACGGCATGTACGGGTCCGTGTCGGGCGAGCTCATGAAGCAGATCGTCGTCATGCAGTTCTGCATCTGGTACAACGTCGTCATCTTCCTCTACGAGTTCATGGCGGCGCGGGACGGCACCGCCAAGATCAGCTCCGCCGTAGTGCCGCAGGCGGCGGCGGACGAGAATCACGATCGTATGGTTGTCGACGAAAACGGCGGAAGCTGTATTCATCGTCATGCCGCCACCGACCGTAGTAGCCATCACCAGATGGTCGTCAACATTGAGATCACGGAGGTGGCGGCAGCAGCGGCGGTTGCGTCGACGACCACGGCACCAGTCGACGGCGCGGCGGCCGCGAAGGAGCTGGGCGCAGAGGGCGATGGAGATGCTAACAAGGTGGCCGTGGATCTCCCGCCGCCAACGCCGGTCCAGCCGCAGGTGCCGTCGGTGATGCACGTCGTGTGGATGGCCACGAAGAAGCTTCTCCAGATTCCGAATACCTATGCCAGCTTCCTTGGCCTCATCTGGTCTCTCACGGCATTCAAGTGCGTCTCCCCTTCAATCTAGCTAGCTAGTATCATATCATATTTTTAGTATATCTTGTTGCCATTTTATATTTTTCATATCTCAATTCTCAATCGTACGTGCTCACTAATGATTATTGCCCTAATTTTTTCCATCGCCCTAATGATTATTGCCCTAATTCTCAATCGTACGTGCTCATCTGGTCTCTCATGGCATTCAAGTGCGTCTCCGGCTCCTTCAATCTAGCTAGTACCATATCATATTTTTAGTATCTTATTGCCATTTCATATTTTTACTGTTTATCTAAATTTCTCAATCGTGCTCACTAATGATTGCCCTAATCTGTTTCCTCTGCAGGATTGGATTCTCGATGCCAAAAATTGTTGGCGACTCTCTGTTCATCATCTACACAACCGCAGTTGGGCTAAGCATGTTCGCTTCAGGTCCAATCTCACTAAAAACTAAATCTGGTCACGATTTAATTAAACAACAATTAATTTTTAGATTTTTTTAAGCTCACTCTTTTCGTACCAAAATAAATAAGGTTTTTAACTTTTAGACTTCTTGTTTGACCGATTATCTTAAATTGAATAAGACAAACGGAAGTCTAAAAGTAAAAAAACGTCACTAGCTTATTTTGGAACGGAGGGAGTTCACATTAATTTTGATTTGCTTAGACTTATGCCAACCTATATCACTACGGGTGATTTTCAGGGACGTTCATAGCGCGGCAGTCGCGGTTCGTGCCATGCGGGTACACCATCGCCTCGCTCTCCATGCTCCTCAAGTTCCTGATTGGCCCGGTCATCATGCTGCTCGCCTCGCTGGCCATAGGAATGCACGGCACCCTTCTGCACATTGCTGTCGTACAGGTGAGCCACCAACAGCCCAATACGTACAGGAACTGTACACCTTCTTTTTTCCCTTACCGTATTTATTTTTGTTGAAACAAACAAAAATTAATGCACGGACGAAGAGCAAAAACAAATTTCGATAGTATCGCATCATAGTAACAGCAAGAATCTTTAAAACGGGAACGTGCTTACTTGTGTCCAGTAATATAAGTTGATGACGTTTGCCCAGCCGCGATTTCCCGTTGCATGACAGAGAAAGGCATAGGTCATAGCGAAGAGACGCGTAAATTTGGTGCCGTTACGTACGCAAATTTAACCCGTGCTAGTAACGATACGCCGGGCTTAGTACATGTGACAGAGCAACGGAGCCATGGTAGGCAAGCAAAGTCAGCTCCAAGTATATATCTCTAGCTAGGAGTACTTGCTCGTACAACATCGTGTGTCCACATTCGATGATCATCTGAACGAATAATGTAAGGTTGACCTGAAACTAATTAATAACCAAGGCCCCGTTCGCTCGGAGGAATCTGTGAGATAAAACAATCTATAAACAGTAGATACCAGCCGGGAACAGTTTTTTTTTTAACCAGCCGAACGAAGGCCCAATTCTTAATACGCTTGTTTATTTGGGTACGGAAGAAGAACAGCTACCAGGAAATCAAAACTAGTAGGAATAGGATAATATAATTCGAAAATCAGAGAGCGAAGAAGTCTTTTAACTTAACTTAAAAAGCCTTTTTTTATTTCACTGCTAGGAGTAGCAGTAGCAGCATGCATGCATGTCTGAAAACTCACATTTTGCACATGCGTACGTGCAAATATATTGCAGGCGGCTCTCCCACTGGCCGTGACCTCATTCGTGTATGCGGAGGAGTACAAGGTCGACGCCGACATCATGAGCACTGGGTTTGTACCTTTCACCACTCGCTTCTTACTGTCCTGTTAATTATTCTGTGGGTTTAATAATGCAGTTTATAAAGTCGTTTTGCCGAATTAATTCCATCTCTAACTGATGAATTATAAACCTTGTTTTGGTCTGGTCTCTTTCAGGGTTATTCTCGGGATATTTATCTCGCTGCCCGTCACAATTGTGTACTACATACTGTTGGGCCTTTGAATTTGCGATGGATTGATTCGATTAAGAAATGGGCCCGATCGCATGTGCAAAATCTGAAGCGGCCGGGCACATGAAAGCTACTGGCTACACAGCTCAGATGGAAGCGCATCGGTGCAAGGGAAACATCCATGCTCCTGACGATGCTACCAAAAATCAATAAGATGGATCACCGTCTGCTAGCTAGCAGTAGATGGTAGCTTGCTATTAGCTTAATTAATTACATGTGTTCTTTTTAGGAATGGTACCTTATACATGTTCCAAACACATCTCAATTAATGTATAGCAGGCATGCAACAGAAACAGATCCTACGTGTTGCAGAGCTTATGTCCCCCACCCCAAAAAAAAAAAACTTCTAGTGTATGCACCTGAAATTTGTTGTTTTTATATGATTGTTCTAGATTGATTTCGAATCTCAAATTTTGAGGAAAAATGTATATCCATAGATGCGTTGTGGATGTGCATAGTCTCAATTGTTTAAAAAAAAAACTCCTGCGAATGTTTTTCTAAGCGGTTTTTATAATTACGCTGAATAGAAGGTTTGTACTAAAAATTTTCCCTGATAAGAAAATCGAGTTGTTGGGTGAAACTCGATTTTGCTCCTCTTGAAATTGAAGGAATAAATTGTTGGCAAACACGTACACACGGGCAGACAAAAAACTGCAAGCTCAAATGGGGTGTATGGAGGCCACGTACGGGATGCGCATGGGCGGCCGGAGCTGCCCTCATTTTTTTAATGAGTCAGAAGACGCTGCGCGCGAGCGTGTTTGGCTGTTTTCTACGAGCGGTCGCACGTTTTCGATGCGACCAAGCACGGAGTCACTGCGGCGGCCGGCAACCGTACCAACCGGGGTGCATACGTACCCGTTCGTCTTACCTTATAATCTAGTTTATTCATTTTTTTAGTTAAAATAATATTTTTTTCTTATAACAATTCAGTTAGAACAGTATTTTCTATCAATTTCAGCCCAACGAACAGACCATACATATGATTTGGCTTTGCTGACATGTACGAAGGGCCGTGGTTTTTTTTTTCTTTTTGATTTGACCGGTGATTTGGTGACGAGGGGCACGGTTTAGGATTCACTAGTACCGTTACACAGGCATATTTGCACGAGAGACAAATGAGGGGGGCGGTGTAATACTCTGTACTCGTGTACCGGAGTTTTTTTTTTCCTTTTCCTCAGGCGAGGCCTAAATTGTTGGCAAAGCTCACGCAGCAGCAGCAGGAACGGATCCTGATACACACAGCTAACAGGTACTCACTCCGTCCAAAAAAAAATGTAATTCTAGCACAGTGTCACGTTTTAGTACTGATGTTCGTTTCGCTGAAATTTGGTTTATGCTGATTCTTATGCTGATTTGTTGTGAGAAGAAAACACTGTTCGTTTGTTGAAAAATATTGCTGAAGTAGGGCTGCAGAACAGGACGAAATATAGATGAAAAAATATCTATGATACCAAATAAATACTATTGGATTAATTACGAAATGTATTTTCATAATAAATTGATTCGAAGTCACAAATATAAATAGTATTCACTAGAAACTTGATTAAATGTGAGCTATTTCTACTGGAACGCAAGCCGTAGTTATATTCTTTTCTAGTAGGAGGAGTACCTCAATCCTCGTTGTGAATATCAAAATTGACCTGTAACCGTTTTATCAACCACTTCAGTTCTAGCCTTGTACGGCGTAGCAGCAGTTTCAGGATAACAACAAGGAGCCGTACACGCTGAATCTATAACTCGTTTTTTTAAGACACGTGTAGTAGTTTATCAACTCACAATTAGCACATGCGTGCAAGTGGCTCGCGATCGCCCCCTGGCTTTAGTTTAACTTGTTTCATGTACGCTGATAAGGATTACGTACACTACAACTATCCACGTACGGTTACTCGTAGACTAATTTATAATTATATATGTTTTCACTGGTTTTTGCTGAATTATATTGCATCTGACTGAGAATTTATATTGCTGCCCCGTAACGATTGTTTTACTGCATCTGCATGTTGTTGGGACTGCAGGAACCTCCCGTCGCGGCTCGCTCGCTCGCCAAGTCTCCTGGCACTTGCGGACACCGGCGTTGCAGGCCTTGCGGCGGCGTGGTCGTCAGTGACCTCGGTGCGGCGTGACCGTGCCTGTGCTGGCTTGGGCCCTGAGTGGCTGGTGCTGTCGCTCTTGGGTGCACGTGCCTGTGGGCGAATGGATTCTGGGTAAAAACCCTATTTGGCTTCTTGTTCTAGATCGGCAGCGGTAGCGCTCTTTGCGTCCTCTACGTTCATGGAGGCATCGTCGAATCCGTTCGTCGCACATGCTTTTGGGGCTGGTCTGGGGGCAAAGTCCTTCTCTAGTGCTTCTTTTCAGTATTGGTGGCGTCTACGGATGTCACTGCTCACTACACTTCTTGAAGGCTTCTTTGCCTCTTTAGAACACTTCTATTGTGCCCCTGCTCTGACTTCCACTTCTATCGCTGGAGTCGCCTCTTGCGCTGTTGCACCTGTGTGTGATTCAAGTTTCTCTTCACAGTGGTCTATCCAACGGTATTGCTTGGTGTTGCTACAGTCGCTTGGTCTTTAGTAGCGGATACTTTGCCGCTACCACTCTTCTTTGACGTATGCTTTGCCGTCGCTGTTGCCGCAATGGATGCTTTACAGTCGATGTCTCTCCGGTCTCCCCCTCTGCTAGATGCTTTGCTGCTAAGTGCGGGTTGGCCCTCTCGCGGATGCTTTGCCGCCTCGTCTTGTCTGGTGGATGCTTTGCCGTCGTGTGCTATCGTAGGGGATACTTTTCCGCTATTGTGGTGCGTTTTGTCTTCGACGGATACTTGGCCGTCATTCTCCTCTTGTGGATATATACTTTGTCTCCGTTGTACTATAGAACATCAATGTATATATAATTTTGTCCTCTTTCCGGTGAGACCAATAGCTTTTTTTTTGCCAAAACTTACTGTTGTCAAAGGACAATTAGCTATGAGAGAACACTGATTTAGAAATATAACTGATTATTGTAACAGTGGTATAACAAATTCTTTTTACAAAAAGCTACACAAAGTTGATAATCCGACATACAAATTCTGGTATGACTTCCATGCTTGGTGCTAAGCATGTCTGGAAGGCCGTTGCGCCCCAAAGGTGAAATTCTTCTTCTGGATTGCACTTCACGGACGCCTATGGACTGCCAACTGACGACAACGGCATGGTCTACAAAGGAAGCAACCTGTGCACTGTGTGACCAAGAAGTTTAGACGACAAGCCATCTCTTGTTGTCATGCGTCTACAGTAGGGAAGTTTGGCACCGACTGCTCACCATCGTGGGTTTGCAGACATGGTCACCGCAACAGCAAGACTCCTGCTTCAATGGTGGCAACAGCATAGAGCGCAAGCACCTAGAGCCCTTCGCACATGCTTCGATTCGACGGTAATGCTAACTGCTTGGTCACTATGGAAGGAACGGAACCGGAGGGTGTTTGATGGGAAACTCCTACTTCCCCATCAGCTCTTCCAGGTTATCGTCGACGAAGCAAATGCTTGGATCGGTGCCGGGTTCACGACGCTGTTGACTCTCTTCTCGGCTAGTCCAGCTTAGTTGCCAACCGGTCGCCTTTCAGTTGCTCAATTGGTGATGTAATACACAATCTCGTGCACAGTTTGTTTGCTTTCTTTCTTTTCAGTCGCTCCAGGGGCTTTCGGTATCTCACCATGAGCGCTCTGATATTTGTATTGTTCTAACACTTCTCCTTAATGAAATATGGGCATATGCACGTTCTCGAAAAAAAGACATACAAATTCTTTTTACGTGTAACAGTGGCAAGTTTGAGTGGTAACCGGCTGACTGGACGGAGCGACCAGGCAAGCCGAGATGGAACTCGTGGTCATGGACGGCAAGCAAAGATGTTGCCTCGCCAAGTGGAGAGGCCTTGCCCAGGAGCAGCAGACTACGAGCGGAGCGTCTTTTTCAACTCTTCAGGTCAACACACACGATAGTCGATTGAGGGCGAAAAACAAAGGAGAGCAAAACAGCCTGTTCGGTTGGCTGGTTCGTATCGTTGCTGGTTCGTGAAGAAGTACTGCTGGCTGATTTGTGTGAGAGAAAAATACTGTTCCGGCTGAAAATTTACGATCGTTTACGACAAGCCACAGCCAAACGAACATGCTGCAAACAAAGGTCCGCGACCGACAAAAGTACTCCGTAGTAACAAAACGAGAACGAGGTCAGATCACATCACAAAAAGGCTCCATTCAGCCACGCGCACAGGTCGCTGAAACTGTAAACATTGCCATATCCAGCTGCGCCGCGGACCAGACAAAGCAGAGCGCGTATGCGGCATGCTGCCGCTACCTTCCACTACTCCTATGGGCTCACATGACTAGACAAAAGGACGCCGGCTATAGTTATCGACACCGAGTCTGATGTTAAATTAAGCTCTAAACTTTAGGTGTAGATCTAGTGATTAAAGGGTATCTGTTGGTGTACCTTGGTAGCTCTAGTCTTCGTCCTGGCGTAGTTGCGTCGTAGCAGCGTAGACACCGGTACCGTGGCGTTGTAGGCGTCGTGGTGGCGATGCAGTGGCGACGGCGGAGTCGGTGGGGCTTCCCGTCGTTGGTAGCATTCACTTTAGATCGGATTAGGTCTTCTGTAGCTGGCAACGGCGGCTCCGGTCAACCTCGTAGTCTGAGTCTTGATCCCCACCTCTTCTTTTATAGTGCTGTGCGACAGGAGCCCATCAACCATATTAGGGTTGGGCGCCCCCGATCAGGGCGCAGATCCAAGGGCCCAACCTATTGGTGGAGATCAACTAACATTCCCCCCTTGATCTCACTAACATCTTTCAATTTCATTTACTTTTGTTCATTCCAGTACAGATTAGCGCATAGAGCATGTTTCATCGTCACGGTCAATTGCCGATAGATTTAATAGCAACAACACACCACTCTCTTCTTAAATAGATACTTAACTTTGTGACTTCTTTTGTCTAGGAATTTTAGGCTTTCCCTTAAACCCATGTTAGCTACATGTTCTCTGAACATGTTGAGTGGTAAGCCTTTTTGTGAGCGGATCCGCGAGCATCTTTTTGGTACTTATATGCTCAAGACTTATGACATGATCCCAGATTTTATCTTTCACAACATAATACTTTATGTCAATGTGTTTGGCAGTACCACTTGACTTATTATTGTGAGCATACTGTACTGCCGGATTATTATCGCAGTATAACTTAAGTGGTTTATAGATGTCGTCAACCACCTTCAAACCGGGTATGAACTTCTTTAGCCAATTCATCTGCCCCGTTGCCTCATAACACGCTACAAATTCGGCATACATTGTAGACGATGTAGTGACGGTTTGCTTTGAGCTTTTCCATGAAATAGCTCCCCCTGCGAGAGTGAATACATATCTAGATGTGGATTTTCTATCATCTCCCGCATAATCAGAATTTGAATATCCCACTATATGGAGTTAATCAGATCTTCTATACGTCATCATGAGGCCTTTCGTTCCTTGCAAATAACGCAAGACTTTCTTTACTAATTTCTAGTGTTCTATTTCAGGATTGCTCTAGAATCTGCCAAGTAACCCGGTAACAAATGCCAAGTCAGGGCGCGTACATACTTGAGCATATTACAAGCTTCCGACAGCTGAAGCATATGGAAGCACTTTCATTTGATCGATCTCATATAGGTTCCTGGGGCATTGAAAATCCTCATATCTATCGCCCTTGACTATAGGAGCAGGTGATGGACTATATTTGTGCATACTGAATTTCTTTAAGATTCTTTCTATGTATGCTTTTTGTGACAGTCTTAATACCCCTTTACTTCTATCTCAGTGAATCTCGATTCCTAGAACGAACGAAGGTTCACCAAGATCTTTCATATCAAATTTTGACAAAACTTTTTTGTCTCCAACAGTAGACTGACATCACTACTAGCACGTAAGATATCATCCACATACAGGACAAGGAAGATAAACTTTTCATTCTTAAACTTTCCATAGATACAATTGTCCTCTACATTCTCTTTAAACCTAAAATTCCTTATTGTTTGATCAAACTTCAAGTACCACTGCCTTGAAGCTTGTTTTAATCCATTAATGGATTTCTTTAGGCGGCATCCCATTCGTTCTTTTCCTTCTATGACAAAACCTTTCGGTTGTGCCATGTAAACATTTTCCTCCAAGCCCCCATTGAGAAATGCCGTCTTTACATCCATTTAATGTAATTCTAAATCGTAATATGCCACTAATGCCATTATGATTCTGAAGGAATCCTTACATGAGACTGGAGAAAAGATCTCATTGTAATCAATCCCTTCTCTTTGCGTAAAGCCTTTTGCCACAAGTCTCATTTTATACCTCTCTATATTCCCTTAAGAGTCAAGTTTTGTTTTGTAGACTCATTTATAGCCTACTGTTTTGGCTCCTTTAGGAATTATTTTCAAGTCCCGAACTTTATTGACATTCATTGATTTCATTTCATCTTCCATGACCTCAAGCCACTTTGATGAATGATCACTTCTCATGGCTTCTTCAAATGAGGTGGGATCATCCTCCATTTGAAATTCCTCGGTATTGTATACTTTATAGTCAGCAGAAATAGCTGATTTTCTAACTCTTTGAGACCTTCTAGGGGCCTCCACATTTGGCACATCTTCTGTTTGAGGCCGTTGTTGCTCCCTCTCATGTGTGCAATAGGTTCTATAGGATCCTGAAGAACAGGATCCTCATCGTCATTTATTGTTGTCACAGACGGAATAACAACAGGTGCTAGCACCATAGTATCTTGCACTGTCGGTGCAGCGACATTAGGTAGTGAGAAAATTGGCTCAAGAATCATCGGAGTGGGCGCATACACCCGCTTCTCTTCAAGGTCAATTTCTCGAGCTACCATGCTCCCCCTCATCATTTCATCCTCTAGTAAGAGAACGTGTCTCGTTTCCACAAGCTTTATATGTATGTCTGGACAGTAGAAATGAAAACCTTTTGACTTTTCTGGGTAACTAATGAAATGGTAACTCACTGTTTTGGGATCTATCTTCCTAATATTTGGGTTAAATACTTTAGCCTCAGTAGGACTCCCCCTCACACGTAAGTGGTTTAGTGAGGGTACTCTTCCTGTCCACAACTTATACGATGTTTTGGGCTTCGATTTACTTGGTACTCTATTAAGAATATGAATGACGATTTTTAACACCTCCATCCACAGGCTCAATGGTAAGGTAGAGTAACTTATCATACTGCGCACCATATCCATCAGGGTATAATTGCGTCTTTCAGCTACTCCATTCTGCTGAGGTTCGCCCGGTGTAGAATACTGGGCTACTATGCCATTCTCTTGTAAGAACCTTGCAAAAGGTCTAGAAACTTGGCCATATGGGGTATGCCGACCATAGTACTCCCCCCACGGTCGGATCTGACTATCTTAATCTTTAAATTGCGTTGGTTTTCAACTTTTGCCTTAAATATCTATATTTATCCAATGCTTCTGTTCTTTCTTTAATTGGATAAATATAGACATAATAGGAGTGATCATCTGTGAATGTTATGAACGAATCATTACCATCCACACTCTTTACAGAAAAATTGACCATATATGTCTGTGTGAATAATCTATAAAATTCCTGCTCTTCGTTTGGCATCTCACTTAATTTTCTTTATATACTTTCCTTTTATGCATTCTCTGTATTGCTCTAAATCTGAGAGCTCTAATGGAGGAAGAATATTATTCTTAACTAGTCTTTCTATTCTCCCCCTCGAAATATGGCCTCATCGACAGTGACATAATTTCGACGACGCATCGTGAGCTCTCTTATGCCACCATTTCCAGAGTAACTCTCTATCACCAGCTGCTTTATCAGCTGGGTAGTATGTCTTTGAAGAGCCAGTGAACTGACTCTTTATTCTATCGAGGTACTCGGTAACCATGTCACACTCTAGGATTGAGCCCACAATTGCAGTCTCAATCATGTTCTTTATCACAGCCAAACATTTCTTGTTGGCAGTGACCCACTTCCTATGCTCAAGGTCATAAGACATCTTTTGGGATTCAAAATCCCTCTCTTTAGTTGCCCAAGCGGCATCATCCTCGTTTGTCTCCCTCACCGGTGCCTCAGGCTCAGTGAAACACAGTGAGGTGACTACCCAGTCCACCTTAGACAAGATGAAGGCTAGGTCAATCTTTTTCTTAACATAAAAATAACAACAATTGCATGCCTTGATTCCAACATTGGTCAAAATTAAGACATACAACTGTTCTTATACACTAATTCTACATCACCGTTGGATAGAAATAGAATTAATGCATAAAATCATTAAAATTACGATATTGTTATTAACAACGTTGGTCAGAAAATAACAACATCATAATCATGTCAAAATCTCGTTTTCTCTAATTAAATATCACGTTGGTTCAAAATAACTAGAGAATAAACAATTACTTTAGTGGCGGAAAACATATACTCAATTTCTTGAATTTTACCCACAGGAAAAAAAATACTTTTTTCTATTTTCTTTGAGCTATTTTTCATTATCCAGAAATAAGCAATTACTGGAAAACAAAAAAGAAAAAATTGATCTTGGGCCAGAACTGGCATAGTGGCCCGGCCCAGCTCTGCTCTCAGGCCGACCCGTCTCTCTCGTGCGCGCACGCTGCCTTCGCAGGCCGCAACGTGGGCCTGGGCCGACAAAGCCGCGCGGCTGCGAACGCCCGCCTGGGCCGGCCTTCGGTCCGGTTACTCTCCACCGTCGGATTGAATCGGACGGCCGAGCGGCCATTTCGGCCGGTCAAAACCA
The DNA here is from genome assembly GCF_019320115.1 of Miscanthus floridulus. Taxonomy (NCBI): domain Eukaryota; kingdom Viridiplantae; phylum Streptophyta; class Magnoliopsida; order Poales; family Poaceae; genus Miscanthus; species Miscanthus floridulus. The sequence continues at coordinate 117,167,249 of NC_089585.1, read as the reverse complement.
GCGCCGCGTCGGCTCCCCGTAACCCTAGCGTCATTCGCCCCTCCCTCTTCTCTCTCTCTCTCTCGGAGGTCTCGCCGTCGTTAGCCGAGAGAGAGAGAGAGATGGTGCCGTCGTTCGCGGCGACGAGACCTCGCTCCCCCGCGCGACCGGCCCCCTTTGACCCTAGTCCATTTCTTCTCTGCCTTTCTCTCTCAGCCGCACGGCGCACCGAGCGAGAGTGAGCGGTGGAGTGGGTAGCCATGGCGCCATCGCCGCCCCCCTCGCCGCCATCGAGCGGCCTGGCCGCGGCGCCCCCTTGGTCGAGCCCCGGCGAAACATCTCCCCTGGTTCGGCCTTCTTCTCCCACGCCGGCGAAGGGTAAGCCCGGCACACGGCGAGGTAGGTCCCTTTCTTCTTCTTCCCCATCTCCTTCTTTTGGATTTGGATTCTTCTTCTCTTATCCGAACTGGTGTTGGGGATTAGGGTTTAGTCTAGGGTTAGGGTTCGAAATTCGACCCACTGTTCTTCTTCCCTAGAGGGTGTTCACGGGTTTAGGGTTCGGCTTTGATTCTCTTCTAGGCCGAATCCCTCTCTTTTCTTCTTTCTTTCACCCAGTTAGGGTTAGGGTTAGAAAAACCCTCTTTCTTCTCAGATCCGAACTGGATCTGATCGTTTCTCTGCTTTCTTGTATGTTTCTTCTTGGTTCTTTGCCGATTGGGGATTAGGGTTAGGGTTAGGGTTTCGTTAGGGTTAGGATTAACCCGATTCGTTTTTCTTTTGGCTTGGGTTCGGTTGAACCCTCTGATCTTTTCTTGCCGCGCGCCGGTGAAGACGACGGTGCGGTAGCTTTCCCCGTGCGGTGGCGGTGATGATCGACAGTCAGTGACGTCCGCCACCCTCCCGTTCTCTTTTCTGTTTTCTTTTACCCAGTTAGGGTTAGGGTTTCAATCCGAAACGGATCGAACCCTTGTTCTTTATTTGATTTCTTTTCTATACTTTACCCCATACTAGATCTACACACTTTTAACCTCGCTCAGATACCATTGTTAAATTAAGCTCTAAACTTTTGGTGTAGATCTAGCGATTAAAGGGCATCTGTTGGTGTACCTTGGTAGCCCTAGTCTTCACCCTAGCGCAGTTGCGCCGCAGCAGCGTGGACGCTGGTACCGTGGCGTTGTAGGCGTCATGGTGACGATGTAGTGGCGACGACGGAGTCGGTGGGGCTTCCCATCGTTGGCAGCACTCACTTTAGATCGGATTAGGTTTTCTGTAGGTGGTAACAGCGACTCCGGTCAACCTCGTAGTCTGAGCTTTGATCCCCACCTCTTCTTTTATAGTATTGTGCGACAAGGGCCCACCAACCATATTAAGATTGGGCGTCCCGGATCAGGACGCTGATCCAAGGACCCAATTGATGCGGGGGCACAGATCCAAGGACCCAATGGATGTAGATCAGCTAACATGTGACACAGTGCTGCTGATGGTACACTGCTACTAGTACGCAATTACGCACAAGTCCATCGAGCACATGGCGGATTGGTGGTGGACCTTGACATGTCAGAGTTTACGGCGCGACGGGGCCGCCATCGCTGCCGCCTTCCGTGGAAGCGTCGTCGTCAACCTCGGAGTCATCGCCGTCGCTGGAGGTGAGGCGCGCGAGCCAGCAGTTGCCGTGGAGGTGTCTGCTGAGGCAGACGTAGTACTCGAGGCGGCCCTCGTAGGTTCCCAGCCTGCGGCATGCGCTACGCGGCGCCATGCTCCAGACATGCGCGCCGCAGTAGGGGCAGCGCACGCGCATCTCTAGCAGGGCCTGCCGCCCCACCAGGCACGCGAGCGTCCGAGAGCGCATGAACCCGCGGAACACGCCGCGGTAGGAGCCCATGTCGTCGTCGGCGCCCGGCACAGCGTGCTCGCAGGGGTCCGACATGTAGAGCAGGTCGCCCCGGCATCGCCGCGACAGGAAGCTCCGCCCGGACATCTTGGAGAAGCGTGACACCCCCGTGAAGTGGCCCCGCACCGCCGCCGCCGCCTCGCCGCAACAGCTTCGCCAGCGCCGGCCACCTGCCCACGACGTGCCCTGGGGCCGGGGGCGCGCCGCCTGCGCCTGCGCCCGTCAGCGAGGCCACCATCCGCGGCGCATGGGAGATGCAGAGCTCCCGCCACAGCACGCGCTCTGCGATGGCCCGCAGCCACCGGCTGACGCAGCAGACGGTGCACAGTGCCTTGGGGTCGAAGTTGAGGGACCGGAACACCAGCGCCAGGACGTTCTCGTCCAGGATCCCCGTGTTCACACCGTTGGTAGTCCGCGCCGCCGCTCCGATAGCTCGCGCTGCTACTCCCGCTACCGCCCGCGCCGCTGCTCGACGCGGCGAGGAACTGCCGTGTGTTCCGCACGCCCTCACTCATCGCTCGGCAATCGGGCAATCCTGTGGGGCGTTGTGGGCTTCTAGCACCGTGCTGCAATGCACAGCTGCAGGTACATAGTACTCTGGCACTGGCAGCTAGGCGACGCAGAGGGCAGTGCCAGCCGCCAGGGGCACGGTCGCGACGCGAAGCCGGTGAGGCGGCGACCACTTCGCGTGCTCCCTGAAAGGCGTGGGTGTCGGGGCAGGGCGGGACCGGCCAGGGTGTCGTGGCGCCATCGGCCGCTTGACAAATGGCCACTCCCCGGCCTCGAGTGCCAATAATTAGTCATGGGGCTTAGCTGGATTGCAGGTGCGACCAACACGAGAACCATCCCGTCAATGGTCTCCCCCCGTTCCTCCTCGATCGCCCAAAATATCTGCTCCGTGCTCGCGGTCGCGCCGCTAAAAAAACAAGCAACTAGTACAGCCAATTCACGTAAAGATGGATCTCAGCTGATGTGGTGCGACGCGGCATCTCAATCACAGACATCACCTACTGTAGTACCCAAAGGGGTACTGTTGGGTGCTACCCGACAGAAGATCTGGCGCGCCATTGCCATTTCTAAACGCGTCAGATGCTATTTTACGGCGTCACATCGCTTGACGGCTCTACGATATCAATCAGGCTCCCGTTGTTTATAGCAGGAGGTGTATCCAGATGATTTGTTTGAAGTCTTAATCCAGCCACCTTTCCAAATCGAGCCATACTGCCGCCCCTCAGCGAGCTCCAAGAGGGGAAGACGACGAGCAGCCGCAGCGGGACACGTGGCGGGGAACCAGGCCGTTCTTGCCTCCTCGGTGCACGCGTGTCCTACCGGATTCCCGGAGCTCGACGCGTGTGCGCTTGTGGGACGCGTGCCGACCCTCCAAGCAACGGCCTTTTTCGAACGTCTCCTCCGCGCCCAAGTTTTGATTTGATCGTCCCCGCAGTTCTTCTGCTTGCGCGTGGTGTCTGGCGGATCCCGCGCCGTCAGGTGCTGGGCGCAGAGAGCGACACGTGGAGCCCCGTCCCGCCCTGCTCTCGGGGCATGTTTGGTTGGAAGCCTGGATGACTTGCCTGGAGAAAAGTGTTGCCTGGAATTTTGATAGAATCTGCCTGGCCAGGCAAGTTGAGAGTTATTCGTTTGGTTAGATGCCTGGCCTGAGAAAGCTAATGAATAGAGATCATGTGTTTTCTTCTCTGCTGGAGAAGTAATTAATTCATTTTCTTAATTAATAATACCTCAAATATACACAAATAAACATACGGTGACAAAATAAAAATAGATAAGTGAGTTTTCTTAATTTATAATATGCTTAAATTAATGTGTTTTTTATTTATCTCTGTATAGTTAACATGTATTTTTATAATCTGATTAACCAAAATATATAATTTAGTAAATTGTTGTCACGTGTTTAATATTAGATAATCACGTTTAATAAGATTAAATAGGAAATATATTGATAAATTATGTCTTTTAGTATAATATATGATTTTAATACTTTTGATTAAATAATGTGAGGATAAATAAAAAATAAGTAATCAATATAAGAAATCTTAATCTGGATTTGAAAAAAATAATGGTTATGAACAGTAAAAGATCCTTTCCATGCCTCTGTGATAATAACGTGGATGTAATTTTTTTTAGCAAACCTGTGTATCTTTTGTGAATAATAAAAGAACAGAACAACAATAGTTAATAATAGAACAAAACATGTGTATCTATTGTGAATAATAAAAGAACATGACAACAATAGTCTTCGATCCTGAAAAGAAGAACGTAATATGTTTCTAAAAAACACAATATGGACTTCTCATTAGTTCAGGTTTATTGGTATACGTTTTTTTTTCATGGAATTTCGTGTACACAGTACCAGCTAATACAAAGAATAGCAGTAAATAAGACAACAAGTGATTAGATGGGTGATTAGTCTAGGCAAGCCAGCAGCTGCACCCCAGGCGACCGTTTTCGTGCGCCTGAGCCTAGGGGCTGATGCCTGGGACAGGCAGCTCACCAGGGCTGCATCCAAATACCGCACAGGCATCATCCAGTCACGCTAGAGGCCAGGCATCTTCTATCCAGGTTTCAATCCAAACACGCCCTCGGCGCGGGGCGCCAAAGTATCTCGCCGGCGGGGGGATTTCGGGGGGACACGTGTCGGCTCCATGGAGAGCTCGTGCGGGGGTTTGGTGGGGTGTGGTGTGGCACGTACGTGTCCGCGCCGCTTTGGAGCCGACTGGCTCTCGTCTCTCGACGGCGACTCGGTTTGTTTAGTTCAGGATTTTGCCATCGTGCTGTGCTTTTCATTCTTCTCACTTGTGCTCTGTCCCTGACGGAGTAGATCAAAACGAGTGTGATGTGGAAACTACCTAATGTTGCATTGCTGCCACTCGTGGGTGGACACGCGTTAGGCAACGATATTTTTCTCTTACACCAAACCAGCCAGCAGTAAATAATCCACGATCGTTTACGGCCTGCCGAACAGGCTGATAACGTAGATATGGAAAAGCACACGAGGAATGCAACACGTAAGGTGGAAAAAAGTTACAATATCATTTTTTCGCAGGAATACGGTACATCTTGGCGAGGGCTACCTAGCTCTATTGACCATTGTAACTTTTGATAGGTACGTTAACGGTGGAGGCGGCTCTGTTTTCTTGCCATCGTCGAGGTACAAGAAACCGTTAAAACTCGGTCTCAGTAGTGTCTGATAGAGGAGTCACGGATTCCAATAAAAAAACTCAGTCTGTGATGGGCAGACAGCCCTCGTAACTTTGTGCTTAAGAAAGAAGATCTCTCACATAGACCGAGAAAATCCTCGAACCCCTATCCCGTCCTCACATAGGGGCCCGTAGCCCTATGAGTGAGACGGTCTTTTTTACCTATGCTATAAGACGCGGAATAGACGAGGAGATTTTTTCGACTCGCAGATAAAGTGCGCCACCTTCGGTGGACAAATCCGCCCCCGAGGGGATCGGGCCGGTAGGGTGCAAGCTGCACCGTCCGACCAACCGGACAGGCGCTCGATTGGGTGAGAAGCGCGCACCGTGGCCACGTAAGGGCTTCTCCAAAGCGTCTGCACCAGATGTCCATGTCGCATTGAAGTGTAGCCCTATGATATGTTAGAGACACTTGCAGAAGCGTCGACGGCTTGATCTGACAAACAAGCAAAGGACCTACTGAGGCATGTGTTGTGGCGATGAAGCATCTAGCATGTGGGACAGAGAAACGCATAAAAAGCTATTTCAGGACAGAGTTAGGGGCACAACGATCAAGAAGAACGAAGATGGATGTGTGCCTTGCCGTTGAAAAAAAAACTTAGCTTCGTTAGGGCAGTCCCAATGATGAATTGATGATGGTTTCTATCCTCGTTAAATGACTTGCCACGTAGGTAAAACGTTGACATGGCAACGTAATTAATGAAGAAAGAGAGCAAAAATCATAGAAATTGTTTCTTCATGAAGAAATCAGGTCTACTCTTGACCCAATGCACAAAGAAACCATGAAATCGTCATTGGGGAGAAACCACCAGTTTCTAGGGAGCTCGTGTCGCACTCCCATTGGAGAAAGAAGATAGAGTTGGGAGAGAGAAAGAGAAAATAATTATTACTCATAGAAATCATGAGTTGAAAAAAAATACTTTTTTGATGCGGTATCCTATGTTATAGAAACTACTAGTTTTTTTCATTGGGACTGCCCTCGGTACTTTTCATACATAGAGTGCCCAAGGCAACCCTACGACTGGTCAGGAGTCTCAGCGTCCACCTTCATATAGGGTCAGTTTAGTTGCTCAGCTAGCCTTGCCTCACCTCACTAGATCAGGTTAAACCTTGCTAAGGTGGGAGAGCAAAATTGGCTAGCTCGGGGTAGCAAGGAATTTCTTTGCCAGCACAGAAAACAAGAAACCTGCAAGAGATCCAAACACTCACCTATATTTGATTTCCTCGCCGGACAAGGTGAGGCAAGGTTTGGCTAAAGATCAATGTCTAATCAGTCACTTCTACAAGGTAATTGGGTCTACTACTTGGTTTCTAGAAAATTTTGATCGACTGTCTTGCTCGGCAACGGCAACTGTATGCTAAGTTTCTAAACTCTTACTCTATCTGACGACCTAGAGTATATTTGGATCCTTTATTACCAACAAAGGCTAGGTAGGCAAGGATTGCCTAACCTTGACAGGCAAAGGTAGGCAAGAAAACACAAAATGTTCTCTTCTCTCGTGAAGAAGGGGCTCTAAGTGAATAAATAATTAATATTTTAATGACCGGAGATCCAGGAGGAAGGCAAGAGGTTTGCAGAGTTTTGTGCCGCTCGTCCTTCGAAAAAAAAAAACTGAAAATCGCTCACCTCCGAAAGTGAAGATGCAGCCCAACCCAGCGAGAGTGAGCTTTTGGAGTGTGTTTGTCAACTTTAGATCAATGCTGATGCGCTCATATTCTAGAAGAAACATCGCATTTCATTGTCTGGACGCCCTGGTTCTGTTGATTTTTGGCGAGTTCGGCTGATCAAGTTGAAGCTTGTTAGCTTATTCTCTCAGACAGAATACTATTGAATCAACTGAAATCTGGTGAAACTGTATCAGCCCAAACAGGCCGTCACGGGCAGGCTCACGGTCACGGTGAACAGCTTTGCACTTGGCCGACGCCCGACGGCCCGACGGCCCGACAGCGCCTGCAAGGCTGCAAGCGGGAGAACAGCGTGTGCCGGCGTGGGCGGGCGTCGTGTCATCCTCGTCCCGTACGGACACAAAGCTGACTGACTCACTGACATGTTGCGATCGCTAAAAATCACCGCCAAAGCCGAAGGCGAGCGGAGCCGCGGACGCCGGACGTGCGCACTGCGGGGTGCGGGCAGATCGTCCGGAATAGAAAATTCGCCTCCCCATCCCACCCGCCCACCAGTCCACCATCTTTTCCTGACCCTTTCGCCGTTCTGCCCGAGTAATGGCGGCGGAGGCTCAGGCCGAGGGTCCCGCGCTGCCCGCAGCGCCCCCTCCGCCCCTGGCGCACGGGACCTCTTCCGCTTCCCCGGAGAAGCGCGGGCTCCCGATCCCGGGGAACGACGGCGGGGCGGAGGAGGAGGAGCGGCGGCTGCCCGAGCCGAAGCGGCGACGCAGCGTCCCCAGCTCGGTGGCCGAGGAGGCGGAGGACTCGCCTGGCTCGGGCTGCGGCGGGGACGGGGACGGCGCGTCGTTCTCGTTCCAGTACGCGCGGGGCGGCTTCGTGGCGCTGGAGACCACGCCCAAGTTCGGGTCCTTCAACCCGCCAGGGGAAGCCGAGCTGGCGAGCCTAGATCTGAAGCCCGCGGGGTACGAAGCTGACGCGGAGGGCTCGACGGAGGCGGACGACGAGGTCCCCGCGGCGTCGGCTCCTGGGGCGGAGGCCAAAGACGAGAGCTCGCAATTACTGGGCGGCGAGGTTGGCCAGCTCCAGGCATGAATTGTGTCCTGGTTTTGACTAGCCACGGATGTTGCCTGTTGATTGCTAGTAGTAGTAGGCTAGTAGCACGCAGATAAGCAATTATCACTACTGTCTAGTACGTAATCACTTGTATTTACATTGGTAACAGTTGAGAAATGAACAGTCCATTATGTCAATTTGATGGTCATGCTATCACTCGCAAACAAGAAACTTCACCTGGAGCAATTCAACTCTTGTTGACAGAAAACAAGTAACCGTCTGTTACACAGAAATCATGGTTGCTATACTGAGAAAATGATAAGGCTTTCACGGGATCAGATTGTGTAATGAACAAAGTTAGATTTTCGTGAGGCGTTTCTCTTCCTTGACACACTGTATAATAGCTCAAGCCGGCTTCGCAGACGGTGGTGGCTTTCGATGAGATTGGCTCCCTTTACCATCGTTCTCGACGCGAGCGAGGACTGAGGAAGCAAAACTTCCGCCCCAAAACTCCCTATTACTTTTGTAGACTCCATCTCAGCAAACTTTGGACTGGGCTCAAGGCCCAGGGCCCATACGATGGCCCAACCATGGCTAGTCCCTAACAGTACATTGACCAAACAAACAGTGATGAACAATGTCTAAACAGTTGTAGAGGTACTCACAGGCCTTCATTTTATTCCCGGTTGAGGGAGTAATATAGTACTATTTCCCTTGTTCATTTGATCCTAAATACATCCACGGAGTAAACTTCTCCTGGAGCCATTAATCTGACTGTTGGTCAAATCGATAGTCGCTATACTGAAAATGATCAATTTCAGAACCAGATTGTCTTATGAGCAATTGCCGATACCGTAGAATTCTTTCCTAACATGGCGTCGTGTTGATCAAAGCCTGTATCCGTATAACCACAAATCTGATACAGAACCTGACTTAATCAGTCAGCGACCGAGGCTTGCAAACCATCTTTGCTAGACGTGGCATTGGACGAGATTGGTTCCCTGTACCACTCGTTCTCATCGCGAGTGAGCAAGCAAGCCTCTGCACAGAAAGATATCAACCATTCAGAATGACGGTTCCAAACTTCCAACTTGTTAGGATAATAGGATCACAACTACATTCTAAGCACTTCAGCTTGTGTTGTGTTCGGAAAATCAACCATGAATCCTTCTTGACTGCACCGAAATGGAAATGATGTGCAGTACAACAATCGAGCATACCTGACCAAAAAACATCCTTGTAGTCTTCATCGTCATACACGAATGCAGGAGGATCCGGGGAACCAATCCCAACAATTGTGCTTCCACTACAAGAGATATACAATTGTTAGAAGATGTATGGTTCCAAACGCACAGAAAACATGTATGTTCCACTGCAATCGACATCAGAATGAAACAATATTGAAACATGTACAGTTACAAATGCAGAGAAAAGAAGCACACAGAGGGATCTGTTCCCCCCAATTCGCTATAGTAGGTACACAGAATACAGTACCACTCATCAAATATGGCATACACCAATTGACATGCAGAATGCTTGGCAGTTCCTATGTGGACAACTCTACGGTTCAAATTCATAAGTGGATCCCTCCATACACTCCCTTTGTGCTCATTACAGGAATCAGCACCAATGCCACTGTCTTTGAGAACATGTGTACAGTGTACTTGGAACAAACAGATTCTTCAAAAAGCTTGATAGAAATATCCCTCCTTACCTTCCTGACATAAAAACAGCACTATAATCATCCCGGCTAGCTGCAATAATTCGTTTCTTCAACCTCTTAAGTGAAGGCAACACCTCAAAAGCTGGAGGCTCTAGAAAACAAAAAACAGAAGCACAAACACTGTTTAAACTTAAGTTATGAAACAGAATATGCTGAAACAAAATAAATTATCTGCAGATATGCATACCTAGGTCATTAACACAAACATCTTGTGATATCCCATTTTGAGTTATTTCCTTGAGCAAGGTCAAGGGATCAGCTTGACTTGTTTGTTCCAACCTGAATCGCTGCAGCACAAGAAACTTATGAGCAAAACACATGAATTTCAAATTAAGAAAGCAAGTGTTTACTAGTTACCTTGTAAACTTCAGCAGTTGAGCATGCTTCAGACGGCTTTATAAGAACCATTGGTAGATTTTCTGGCAAGGGATTTGGGATATCTTGGACAATCTACATTTCAGTTCAAGCTACAGATTATGATGAGACACTGCTGCACAAAACTAAACGCTGCACATGGATATACATGTCACCATCTAGTACGTAGTTAACTAAAAGAGGTAGCTTGTCAATTTATTTTGAAGAGCACTGTTAAAGTTCAAATAAGGTAACTTGTATGAAAAAGAAACAAGAAAAACAGGACAAGCTAAATGGGGGTAGCATGATCAGCTAAATACTCTTCACCCTGGTAAAGTATGATATATGATTATAGATGCACTTGTATTTAACTTTGGAGAACTGTCAGCTGATTTGGAAAAAATAAAGATACTTCCTGCTGTAAGAAGAATAAATGAAGTATATATAGTGATCAATATTTGTGAACTAGACTAGAAACCACGGGAAACATACCTCTCCTCTACCAGTACAATATGCTGCTCCTCGTGAAAAGAAAAAGGGGATATCTGATCCAATCTCACCAGACCACTCTTGAAGATCGTTCTCTGAAGCTATACAGCCAGCAAACTGGTTAGCAGCCCATAGTGCAGTTGCAGCATTACTGCTTCCGCCACCGAGACCAGCACCAGTTGGGACCTTCTTATCAAGATGTATCTACATTTGAATGGAAATGGCAAACCTTAAAACTTAAATAACAAAAAAAAATGAATCACTTTAATGCCAAAAGAATGAGCAACTTCTCAAGATAAAAAGGCTTGTGTAATTGACGGTACCCAAAAAAAGTTATTAGTCCCAGTTTTCTGTCGGTAAAGATTGAGTGCCTTGATGATCTGCAGGCTCATGAGACAATAGTTAAGTTAGGGAAGTTGAGAATAACAAGTGTGCAGCTATTTGTATATAGAGCCATCATACCAAATTGCTTTCATCAACTGGGACACCTGGAACATTGGTTGACAGGCGATCTCTGCTTTTACTTGGTGACAATGAAAATTTGATCGTATCACCCAAACTTATCACCTGGAAGTTTATTATTAGAACTAGTGAGTACAGATGATAATTCTTGGCAGTCCAAAGCATGTGTCGTTGCTTTTAAGTAAGACTTGATATTGGTCAGATAATAGTCTATCATGCAAATTGGTATTTGGAGCAGTATGTCTAAATGGAAGTTAACCTTAGCCCGAACATCAAAACATATTTTCCTTGATCAACAGTATTGCAAAGAGAAGAATAAGAGGTTCATGGAAATTGAGTGGATTGCAAACATCCACAAACATAACAACTTCATTTGAAGAACTATTAGGTATATTATTTAAATGGTGTTTCCTTTGCTGTTGATAATAGTGCTATGTATGCTTTAACCTATGTCCTTTTAATGTGTTGAATCGCGTATATATTCCAAATTACTGCACACGAAATCTATTCCAATGTTTGAACATAATAAACATTTTTTTTCTTCCTGAAAGGTCTCGAATGTTTTTTTCCTAACTGGTAAGACTCCATTAATAAAAGCTAGATGCCATATAAATTGACAAAAAACATTTTTTAAAAAGACACTCATGCAGGAAAAAAACAAAACAGGCACAGAAATGCTCACATGAAATAGAGAAGCCAGGTCATGGAACCCATCTGGTCTCTTACCCGTTATCCTCAAGAACACATTAATCTGCATCGCAAACATATGCACAAGTCTTAATCCGAAGCACAAAAGAAGTAACCAATCATCAGAAGAAAGATAGTAACATACTTTGCAAGGTGAAAATAGGTTAAGCCGTGTCATCCCAGCATCCTTGTCAGTTTGGTCCGCTATCTGGTTAAACCTTGCTTGTGGGTCATAAGAGACCTAAAACATACACCATTACAATAGTAAGAAAGTTGCAATAGATGCTCTGGATTTCCCTAGCCAACAAAAGAATTTTCGCAACTCTATGTGGAAAAAACAAGCATGGAAGAATTTAGGAAAACTAGAAATAGAAACAAAAGAGAGGAAGTAATTAAATAATCAATCAACCCCTTTAAGAAATCAGTGATGGAATATAATAACATATTAATGCGGGCCTTATTTCTTTCAAGGTTGCATATTATGGATTTTTCATTGATATATTTAGCTTAGTTGAAACGAAATGTGAGGCCTAAACATAGGAAACATTTTGGATGCACTACAGGAACACGGAGCCTTATAGAAAAAAAAAAAGAGCCTGTAAACGAAACAGCTGGAAGCTGAACACGTTTCTTCATGGCCGCAAGAAAGCACATTTCCCTGTGGTTTGGTTTTGCTGTGCTGTGAGGGACGGGACGTGACGGGACGCTTCGCGCGGAAGAGAGGAGACGCCCGCTTTGACACAAGGCAACGGTGGCATCGCGCGACGTGGGCGTTCGGCTGGTAGCTTTGGGCTGATTTTGGATGTGTGAGAGGGCTGAGCTGAAACAAGCCGGGACATGACCAGCCGAAAGCGCATAACAGACGAACAGCCCATTCCCGTTCATAATTGAAGGGTTCAGAAAGGCGCTTACCTCCACTTGCCTCCTCCCCTCCTCGAACGACGCGGCGACCCTCAGGCCGACACCCCGGCAGCCCCTGGCCCTCGAGGCGGGCCTCGCAGCGGGAGACGCCCGTGCCGGCGGTCGGCCCTTGGAGCGGAGGTTACTGGGCCCGGCCGGACTGGAGCAGTGGGACGAGTAGAGGCTGTGGGACAGAAGGTGCGCGGAGCAAGCCATGGCTGCTGCCGCCGCCGCTGCCCGGGGTCCGGGGATTAGACGAGTAGTGCGCCTGCTTTGGAGTCGGATAGATTTTGTAGTGGGATATGACGACGGCTCCGAGCGTCAGCTCCGGTCAAGGGTCGCGTTCCTCGTCATCGCCATGTGTTTGGAATTTGGAAATTTTGCTGCGGTTTTTGGTGGTTTTGCCCGTCTGCTGAGCGGCAGAATGGACGCGAGATGTTGCGCCTTCTCCCTCGTGTAAGGTGGAACTCGGCATATGTTTCTTGTTTTCTAGCCCAGTTCTCCGGTCTATTCAACAGAATATATCGTTTAGTTGGCTTATAAGCCAATACTGTATCATAGCTGATAATCATGGCTGATACGATCAAACGAACTGAGTACATGTTTCTCGTTTTCTAACAGGTAAACTGACAAATGATTAATAGTCACAGTACGAGGGATTTGGCTTCTAATAGACTATCAGAGATGGTATCAACTGAGGCATCAAAGTATTATAAGCAACAACTTGCAAGGAGTTGTGGGCAGAAAGCTTGAGATCAGCTACAGGACCCCCAAAAATGTATAAAATAAATGTATCGGAATTCTTTTAGTTTCAGTATAGTCCGAACAGAAGACTGATGCTATGTTTAGTCTAAAAAGACAACCATGTAATGTAATGTAAGTATAATCAAGTTTATCATGACATGATATTCTGGATGCATTCAGTTCACTTATTACTGCACATAAGGGATTATGTACTATAGCTTTACACTTGATATACCAAAACAGGAATATATACGGGCATTACAGCAGAGTTCATTGCGCCCAGTTCTATACACAGCTGACAGCTCCACAATGGACATGCGGAGCAAGGGTATGCACTGAACACGAGACAACAGGCAAGAACCATCCTTGCCTTTTATCTACGGCAAGCAGCCATTACAGCTGATGAATGCTTCACCAGAGCTGAAGGTTCAAGGAACGAATTGCAGATAGCTTGGACTTACTGCAGGGTTTCAGTCAGGGGTCATAGTGCCACTCAGAATATGCTATCTGGTTTGGATCGTATACTGCAGGCTCATCAACACTTTCTTGGTACTGGTAAGAACTGGAACTGGAACTCGACGTGCCAAATGGCCAGAGAAACGAGGAGCTGTGCCTTTCCTGGCTTTCGCTGCCGCTGTTTCTTGGAGCAGGTTCAAGATCTGCTCTGGTGACCCCAGGAGCATCAGCGGCTTCGTTGTAGTAAGCTGAAGGCACACGGGCGCTACTGGTACTGCCTGATCTCTGTGATGGCAGTGGATGGCGGCAAACAGGGCAAGAATTGTGCTGAACCAGCCAGGGGATGATGCAGTCAGTGTGGTACAGGTGCTTGCATGGCATCTCCCGTGCCTCTGCTCCAACCTCAAATTCGTCTTTGCAAACTGCACACTGCGCATCGTCGTCAAGATGCCTGCGATTTATCTTCAACACAGGCATGGAATCAATAGCTGACTGTGGAGCAGGTGCTGGGCCTTGACGGTTGTTCTGGAGGAGTAGCTGCTCAAATAGGGCTTCCAGACTGGGACCAATAACTAAACTACTGAAATTTGGATGGACAGCACCAACTCTGCGGCCTCCCCTGAGGACAACATTAACATCACTGCTACCAACTCCAGGAGAAGGGATGCCGCCAAATACCAGCGTAGGAACAGCAGTTGGCCTCCTTCCATATTCAGTACCTGTCCCTTGTCTACCATGAACATCAAACAAACTATCTTCTACCATTTCTTCCATCCGTTGCCGCATAAGGGAAGACATGGCATCCATCATTCCAAATCTTCTAGCTCGACGCTCTTCAAAGTCCGGTTCAATTAGCCCATAAGTGTTCAATCGGCCACCCATCTCACTGATTTCTTGGATAAAACCATCATTGCAGTTGGGGCATATGATATCCTGCCCACGGAGACGAATTGGCCGCCGACAGGCATAACACCAATGTGTGGCCCTATTGGACATTTTGTTCCTGTGACAAATTAAGCATTCAGCATAGAAGAAAGTTTCCATAAACAAAGCACTAGGGACAACAATTATAAAACAAAGTGCTTCTACCACACAGACCCACGAAACCAATAAACTGGTAAGTGTGTTTATAAGTATTATGCATCTCATGAGGTGAAGCCGGTGCATATCTGCTTCAAATGGTATACCAACTTATGATACGTTAATGTTATGGGCGTGCCTCCAAATAAGGAGGAAGTTCCCAAGTTGTTAGGGTCAGCTGCATGCTAGTAGTAACTAGCAATTAAATTAGGGCTAATTAGGATGTTATCAGGTTTTAGTCTTTTAGGTGTCACCTCTATATAAACAGAGGCAGAGCAGTCATTAGAACAAGCAAGAAGAAAATATTCAGAGCCTCCAGAGGGAGGGCGACTAACTGGTTGTTTCTTCCTGCTATCCCAACCAATCTATATCATTATGTTTTCTAGTTTCGTGTGCACACTATCATGGAGTCTTGGTACCAATACATCTCAGAAAGGAGTCTAATATTTCGAACTTGCTACAGATAGAAAAGTAGATTGTTTGGACAACAAGGTATATTAGCAATAAGTGGAGCTGTCCAATTAGAAGTTTAGAACGGTGTAATTTTTACTTATTTCGTGTGTGTTTTTCAAATGCCTAAGCCTCTACTCTTGATTAGGGTCTAATATAGTATTACCTTCAGCAGTGGTAGATTAACAGCATGTTTGGATTGTGGCACAGAGTGATTCCAGAGTAATCCGATCCTAAATCAGACCCTACCATTTTATTTGGATTTTGCCACTGACACCCTTCCCCAGACCCCACACAGAGCGGGAGCTCTCTGCACTGGGTACGCCCTTTTTTAGTCAGCACATGGTTCCATCCTCCGTAATTAATGTTTGGAACCTTTGCCAGTTCCACCTTGCTTAGCCAGCCTCGCCTCGTCTCGCTCCACAAAGGATGATGAGATTTGCTTGCTCTGTTTTGTTCCCTTGTTGGGTTGCTCTCCCCTCCCTCCCTTCTCCCCACATACCATGAGCTCTACATGGGAGAGCCTAACACCAACGCCGACAAGAATGATTGGGACAGAGGCGCTCGATACAACAGCAGGAAGCTCAATTTAAATCCTACCAAGCCGATTCTATTTGACAAGACGTTGATTCCAGAGGAGACGAGGTTGATTCAAGGCAAGATGGAATGAGCAGCTTGATCCGCGTGGGGAAGATGTCAGGAGAAGAACCAATTTGGGCATCAAGGATCTCTATTGGGCACCACGCGGAGCTTGAACTAGATCGGGAGGAGGTTCAATTTGAGGATTAGCAGTCGATTTGGGGCAGTGCGGTGCTTCTACCAAATACCAATGGCCGCTCGGCCACTATTTGGCTGCATCAAAACTTGATTATCCTATGCATCCTAAACTTGGCTGGTGCTATGGCTTGTTTCACTTGCATGTTCTCAATCCGATGGTCGGCAAGAAGATTCAGAGGGCAGATCGGAGCGTGCGGTGACGTGCCAGATTGGAGCGCGCAGCGATGTAAACACGAGCGAGCAAGACCTTGCTCATGATCGGCTCTCCTCCATAGGCAAGGAAATCCTTGTTGAGCCAAGCAAAGTGAGCTTTCTCAACACTACCAAATGCTTAACCTCACCCAGCAAGGCGAAGCAAGCGGCAAGTAAAGAAACCAAACAGGGCCCAACACTGCAGTGCAATTCATTTCGCCGGAGCCGGACCAACTCACTCTAGGGAGAAGCGCCTCACCACCATGTACAGAACTGACTTGACCTAATGACTCCGCAAATCATCAAACAGACCATAATATTTCAACGATATTATAGAGGTCCATTTTCTCAGGGGTAAAAAAGAGGTTGCAGTTAGGCACAACACAGATTTCTGACTAAACTTTATTGCACTTAAGGTTTACAGAACTTAATGCAGTGTGGTGCTCATTACTATTTATTTTGAGGTGGACTATCACCTGGAACTGGACAGTTCCAGATAACAACCCCAGGAATTGGTAATAAATAATATACTTTAGGATTTAGTTTTATCATGGTTCATTTATCAGCAACGGATCAAAATTTTCATTGTTGGCACTAAACAGAGATTAGTTCATGGTGTTCTCCCAGTATAGGAGTAAACTGAAAAGGCCAGAGGATCCGAAGATTCCCCTTGTAAACAATTGAATCAAAGTGAAACCAGTTTTTGCCCAAACTTCAATCAGGCTTTGATTACCTCCAAAAGATTGACGATTGGTTCTTGAAATTCCTACCAAAAATATTTCAGTTCATTCTAAACCGCAGTCCACAGTTACCTTCAGCAACAGGTTGGAGCCACAACCACCGACGTGGATCTTTCCAATTGATACTTGCAATTTCACTCATAGAGCTAACTCGTGCTTGAGTTTCCTATGTTGGCACAAAGCAGGAGGTGGATGTACCAGTTAATCGACTGCTGATCCTAATCGACTGGATTTTACTGGAAGCTAAATGGAAATAGGTTTCTTGTAGCACCAGGTTAATTTCAACATCTAGAAAATCGCAGTTATCTAATAATCTCGCATATATAAAATAAAAGAAGGGGAAAGAGGAAAGCATACCGGCAACACGTCCTTGCGGAGTGCGCCCAATCTCGGAAGGAACATTTCTCCTAGCGCAATAGAAAGGGCGAGGGAACCCAGAACTCAGTCCGGAATCACAACTGACACACATTTCTTGAGGGTTTCCCTCGACTCCAGAAGAGCGGAGAAAATTGCTACTACGAGGATACGGGAACGGCCATGGATGGATCTACCAAACCACACATCCACCCATAACCCGATTCCACAGCAATCCCACCCAGTTGCTAGCAATCGGACACAGAAGGGCGATCGATCGATCTAGCGCACACAGCCATCCACCGAGGAAGAAGGAAGGAACGGGAGCATCGGGGGGTAGGTCATTGAGTACCTTGCTGCCAGGAGCGCCGTCGGGGAGGATGGGAGATGGGGTTGTGGGAGGGTGGCGAGGGGCGTGACACACCACAAGTGCAGTGCGCCCGATCGGGCGCGGGGAGTGAAACGGCCGCTGATCTCTCGCTCTCATATAATCCCGCAATCTTGCGGCAAATGCGTGTGCAGGTGTGCTGCTGCTAACCCGGAGTGGGCAGCGCGCCGCCCGGCGTGTGCGCGCGCACCGGGCCCCGCGCGCCGTTGGGGTTGTGGTGGCGTGCCCGAGCCCGGAAGCTTCGAGGCGGCGTGGCGCCTCCCGCGCCGCACGCCCGGGCGCGCGCCGTTATGGGCTCGGGGTGGGGGGTGGATCCGTGAGGTGAGATGACCGTCCGTCGGCACGTTTGCTGGGGGCTGGGGCAGAAAACTGCTGGCCTGATGGGGTTTGGCCGTTCGCCCGTTCGGGTGCATCGGGCGGGTCGACGCTGCACGAAAGTGCGTGACACCCGGCTTTGGAAATTTTTCGTTAACGGAATCGATGTCACACTTTTTCAGATTGTAATGGTGATCATTGGGCACACACATGTCTTTTAGCATCTGGAAAACAACCGATAAAAATTTATGTAATTAAAATTCTAGGCAAAATTTAGGAAACAAACACGTTATTGGTACTGTCATTTCCACAAACAGTTGATAGGTGTACGCTACTGCTGTTGCCTTTAGCTCAAAAGCTACAAGCAAGCTCCTGCGGTCCTGCCAACGAAACCAAGCAACAGGACGGAGCACATTTAGAGAGACGCCTCTTGCCCTTGCTGCCTGCCGCCTGCGGCTTCCCTCCCTCGCTGGAGGGGCGGCGAGCGACGAACCTCGACATCGATGGAGAACGACCGGGCGTTTTGAGGCAGAAAAGGGTAGCTCCTGAAAGAATATTTATATGCCTCGCCAACCTGCACCGGCCAAGACTGAAAAGGGTAGCTCCTGAAAGAACATCTAGGAAGAAGTTGCTTGATACGTGTAAAGCCCCCTTTGACACGGCTCATCCAAAACGGCTTCACCGGTGAAGCCAGAAAAACTGGCTTTTTCTGGCTTCTAGTTCATTTTAACCCTGGCTTACAAAACGGCCGCTACAGTGGCTCGATTTGCGCAAAATAGATGAAGCCGAAGCCGGTATAAGCCGTGCCAAAGAGGCCCTAAGTAAACACGCTGCAAAGTATTGTTGATGCTAAGCATTAGATGATCAGTCGACGAAAGATACAGTCTAAAAGCTTGACAAATAAATATATTTAGTAAGATATAAAATAGTGTTGATCGAGATTTTGAGCTCTCATCATTCCAAAATACTCGGTGCACCATGGCATTTGACTTGCGAGGGCAATCTGCTTACAGTCAGCACAAGTACCATCCGCAATTACATGTTTTGGAGCTCCATAATGTACCGAATATTAACTGGACAGCGAGATAAGAAAAACTAGATAAAAAAGTGTAGCGGCTCTGAAATCACTTAAGTTTATAGATACAGAAAACACTTTGACAGACAGTGGTACGTTGTGCTTTATTTAAACAAACTATGGTAGCAGCAATGCCCACCTATATAGAACTATGTCTGGAAAACAAAATTTCGAAGCAAACTACATTTTGAAAGACGATGCTGAAATGCTCATTGTCAGGGGTCTCGACCCCTCCTGTTCTGTCAAAAAAAAATGCCCATTGTCATCTCCCTGCAGCAAGTGAAATACTATTCTAACAATGAAGCGCTGCTGTCAGTACAGCTGCATACATACCAAGTGTCTCAGATCAGGAAACATTTTGGGCCAATACTGCATTAGCATTGCAATTCTGCAGGTATTATCTTGGGAAAATTTTGATGTGCAGCTACCCCCAACAAGAGCCCCAGTGTCTGGCCGGCTGGTGGGAGGACGTGGCAAGCATGATACTGAAGCAAGAACGACAAACGTTTAACGGAGCGCTTATTTACATTGTGTGGAACATATGGAAGAAAAGGAATAGGAGGATTTTTGAAAATGAGCACCAATGGGCAGAGCAAGTCGCCTATCTAGCCAAGGAGGACATTGTTTAAAGGCGTAGGTCCACGTGTATTGCGGGGTAAAACACATGCGTGGGGTAAAACACATGCGTGAGCGGTGGATGTTGTTTCTTGGTCCTATGGCCGGTGTTCTTAGGCACTGTGGATGCCATTGTACATAAACCTCATTTTCCCTTCTTAATTGAGCGGCAGAGCAGAGCTTTTACTTTCAAAAAAAAAAAATCCTGCAGATAACAGAATAGAACTTCCTCCATATACTAGTATCAGATAAGCCCAGTACACACTGAGCAGTTACAAGTAGAATTAGAACTTACATCCAGCAGGCTTCTAGACAGGGTATATCATCAACTTCACAAACCTGCCCATATAGCAACCAATTATTCAAAACTAGGGTATAAGTAACAACATTATACCAACTAGATAACAACTTCAAGCAAACCAAGCTGGGATGTATCTGAAAATGGTCAAAAGCAGCTTGGCCAAAGTCATTCATTCAGCCAAAGAGGCTGAGTTCACCAAGCTTGCAGCAGCATCCATGGAATTAATCACTTCAGGAATATCGAGTTCACGTGAGATACTGCCACTTTCATCGACCTCAAAATCAAAAATTGTTGGCCCGGAGCTCTCTTCCCGGGCTGCAACCTCTGCATCATCATCATTAATAAAGCAAAGAGTAGGGTCTGTGCAGATAACAGAACCAAAGCTCCGATGCTTTTGGAACGGGAAGGCACCGATCTCTGCATCGATCTTGCCTTGCACATCAAACAAGAGGCCTCTTAACCTCGCCACCTCAGCCTCAAGTGCTGCATGCCTCTGCAGTCTCCTCAGCAGCTGCTGGTTGGTGGCGCGCAGCTTCTTGACCTCCTCCTCTAGGAAGGCCGCGTGTGCTTTCTTCTTCTCCCGGTACTTACGCACAGCCTCTCTGTTTCCGAGAGGTTTTCGAGGCGTCCTCAGCTCTTCGCTAGAGGCTATGACCTGCCTGTGCGTGTGGAGGCATGTGTGGATATGCATAGCGGCCGATGGACCCGGCGGATTGCAGGTGTGTGTATGAGTACATGCAGCTGTACTCTTGAGGAAATCGTCGAATCCATGAGAGATCTCAGGGTGTGGTAACAGAAGGTGGTGGCTTGGAAGGTCTACTCCGTCGTCCATTTGTGACAAAAGGTGCCAGTAAAATTCTTCCTCTATGGTTAACTGAGCAAGTTGAACAGAGGTGCCAAAGCACTTCAACAACTCAAGAATTTTTAAGTTCCAACAAAATCGAAAGAAATTTGAGCTTTTTCGGTAGCTGAAAAATTCAAGTAACCCCTAGATTACTGGTTAATGATTGTATAGTCAAGAGAACATGCAAGTACCAAATATTCATGGTGGCCAGGAGCATGAACATATGGACAACTCTAGGCACTAAATAGCAGAGCCTCACGATATCCCAACCAGGACGAAAACCTTCTGCATAAGTGATCAGCACCCGGATCATTATTATCTAATATCACAGATTAAACCAAGAGAATGAACTTGTTCGAAGAAGAAAATACCCAGTCTGCCGAACCGCATCAAAATCTCATCTTGATGTAGGAGGAAGCGGCGGAACCGAGGGAACGACCTCCCGAGACAAGCTGCTCCTTGCAAGAAGGCGTCCTCTTGGCCGTTTCACTTTCGGTTCGTCTCCTCTCGCCTCTCGGCCAATCTTTTTATTCTTGGCGTTTGCTCACCTTTTTCCTTTTCTTTCCGGAATCTCGGTGGGAGGAGAACCTCAGGAACAGAGAGAGCAAGGGAGCGGCGAGGCTAGGACTAGGAGAGTGACGTTATCGGATCGGGTGCGGCCGAGAGGATAGAAAGTGAGCTGTGAGGGCATCCCTAGTTCGTGACACTATTCTCTTCATATTCATTTTGGTTTGCAATATTTGGCCCGGTGGATTCAGCCAGCATTCGAGCAAGTTGACTAATAAAAGATCTTCGACAAATGTTAACGTCAGCAGTGTGGCGGGAACTTTGTATTAATGCACTAATTTTCATGTAACATTTTTTCCTTTTCTTTCCAAATTATCACAAATCCAAATAAACTCTGTTTCTAGCCTGTTAGATTTTGTTTCCCAGTGATCATAACATGACACGACGGTGGTCTGTGTATCCTGGAACCGTGACTTGTGGGCCTTCGCTGGAATTTAACTTATGCGGTTGCTTATGCTAATGTGTTGTGAGAGGAAAAATATTGTTTGTTCGCTGAAAAATACTGTTGAAGTAGTGCTGAAGAACATGACGGTTATTTGTTAGGATTAAGTCCACTCTTGGCCCCTTAACTCTTGATTTTATCTATTTTTATTTAATCCTCAATGACAAAACTGTCTAACTTTGGCATCTCAACTATCACAACTGTTTAATTTTGACCTCAGAGCATCTCAAAACCAATCAAACCCTCCCCGGGGTTAAAATTGAGTAGTTTTGATAGTTGAGGTGCTAAAGTTAGACAAAAGGGACTTAATCAAGTATTTTAGTTTTTTTAGATATTTATGAAAAATTTATATATTAAGTTTACTTATTGATAAATACTTATATGTATTAAATATATATCTACTCTTTTTTGGATTTTTATATCCTGGATATTTTATTTTGAGTACGAATTAGAATATATTTAAAATATAATCTATAAGTTTGAAGTTCTCATATTTTGAAATTCATTTTTTAATTGTTCAAAAAGAATTTGGTCGGAGAAATGACTAATATAAAGTCATAGATCTCAATGAGACATACAACTTTGTAGATGATGATTTTTTTTCGTTCGAAATCATTTACAGTCCTGAAATTTCACTTGAAGTTCTCATATTTTTAAATT
Source organism: Miscanthus floridulus (assembly GCF_019320115.1). Taxonomy (NCBI): domain Eukaryota; kingdom Viridiplantae; phylum Streptophyta; class Magnoliopsida; order Poales; family Poaceae; genus Miscanthus; species Miscanthus floridulus. The sequence goes on along the minus strand of NC_089585.1, from coordinate 117,144,870 downwards.
CAAATTTTTTGAATTCTTTGAATGGACTCGGATGGAGAAAATGACCAAAACCAAACTTATAGATATTGATGAGATATACAACTTTGTAATTGTTGACTATTTCAACTACGTCCCAAAATTCAGTTTGAAATTCTCATATTTTGAAATTAATTTTTTTTTGAATTGTTCGAACAAACTTAGATGGAGAAATGACCAAAACCAAACTCGTAGATCTTGATGAGATATACAACTTTGTAGTCGATGACTTTTTTGACTTTAAACCATTTAAGGTCTTTATGTTCGAATTTCTCATTTTTAATTTATTTTTCTAATTGTTCGAATGAACCTAGATAGAGTAATGGCCAAAACTAAACTCGTAGATTTCTAAGAGATTAACAACTTTATAGTTGGAGACTGTTTCATTTGAAATTATTTATTGTCCTAAAATTCTATTTGAAGTTCTCATGTTTTAGAACTCAAAGTTTTCGAATTGTTGGATCAAACTCGAATGGATAAATAACCCAAATCAATGTGATAGATTGTTTTTTTTGAAAAACTTGGTACCAAAGTTTAATTTATGATAATTCTAAAACTTCTTTTTATGATAAAAATCCAATAAAGTATAGATAAATAGTTTAATACATACAAATATTTATCAATAGGTAAATTTAATAGACAAAAAAATTCATTAAATATATAAAAAACTAAAGTACTTGATTAAATCTATTTTTGCCTATCAACTCTTGTCTTTATATAATTTTAGCACGTCAACTATCAAATAGTTCATTTTTGACCCCCTGAGGTGGTTAGTGGTTTTGAGATGGCTCTAGGGTCAAAATAAAACGGTTTTGACAGTTGAGATGTCAAAGTTAGATGGTTTTGTAGTTAAAGAATAAAATTAGACAAAAGCCTAACTTGATGTATTATTTTGGTTGATCAAATATATTCCATTTGGCTTGTTCATATTTAATCTTAAGTTAATCATCATGCCAGAAAAAAAACTTGATCTTAAGTATTCAATCCTTTTAAGTACTTCGCTTGGGACTTAAAAAAAGATAACATGAACATCGGAAAGACCGAAAAGGACACTATTTATTAGCTTCAACCTACCCCACAAGATAAAAATTTTCTCTTCCAACTACTTAGTTTTTTCTCAATGTATTCCTCAGTTGCCTTTTTGGTCTTTGTTTTGTAACTTCATAAAGTGCATTTTGGAATATCCAAATACCTAAGGTGACGTTTGGATGGTGAGGGGGAAAGGGAAACGGAAATTAGGAGGTATGGGTTATGGATTGAGAAATAAGATTTAAAGCCAATCCGTTGTTTGGGTTAGCTAGGTTTGGGTTTGGGTTTAGTGGGGTCCACAAGCTTTAAAAAATAAATAGAAAATCCTATCCCCACCCTATGGCTGCTGTTGTTCTCCAAGCTCGGGAAGGTTCCGCCGGCGCGCGTGCGAGGAGATCGTAATCCGCTCATAACCCACCTCCATTGATGGGATGGCATATCCCTTTCCCTATCCCTCTCTATTTCCTTTTCCGTAAAACCAAACAACGGATGAGTTATCCATCATCCCTTATCTCCCTATCCCACCCCCCTATAACCCAATATCCAAACACCACCTAAAGGGTAACAACCCATTTGCATCGGAAGAGAACTGGGTATTGGTACTCATATTCCTTCGCTTGACAAAGCAAAATAGTTCAGTGAAAGTTAATTTTTAAACCCGATAACTGCTCATATTCTTTGCATGTTTAATAGCATGGTCCATAAAAATAATTATGTCATCCTCATACCACAAGACAAACAGGCTATCTTCTACTAGGTGTAAAATAACCCCTTTAACCTATTCTTCCCTTTAGCTCTAGACAATAATGGCTAACATGTCCACCGTAAAATGTTGAACACGATTGGTGACAAAAATATCACCTTCCCTAAGGCCTTTTAGTCGGGAAGAATAGGCCTAATTGTTCATTTACTTAATGCTCACATTATCACTTTGAATAAACTAGTATAGGGCGCGCGCCCTCGCGCGCGTCGATGGGCAGAGGAAAAATTTTACATTGTAGTGCATAATCTGTCATTTAACACATTTAATTTGTCTAGCAACCATCGACATGGTGGATGATGTAATAATAGTTTGAAGCTCTGTTATTGATACATTGTCATGTAACACATTTACTTTGTGTAGCAACCATCGACCGGTGGATGATGTAATAGTCTGAAGCTCTGTTATTGATACATTGCCCTTTTGTGACAGCATCTGATTAGCGACAAACAATCTCGCCAAAGAAAGAAACACTCAATTTGAGTATGCAAACCACTCTAAGGCCTCACATATGGATGTCACGTGGCTGCAAAGGAACTGAGGCAGTTTGACGTTAGCATTGTGGATCTTTGTTGTTTGTCGCGGTCGATCAAGAGACAACATGGCCTCGATTGGATATGTGCTGGTTCCTAGAAAGGAACAGAGAATTTGCTAAGTGTTGTTTTCACATAGAACTGAATTAGTGAAGCTAAAATTAAGAAACAATGTAACATAAAGCAACATCTTTATTAGGATACGGAAAACTATGAGTCAAATTTTTTATTGATCTATATTTCAACCAAATAAAACTCATAAGTAAATTTACCTTTTTTTCAACATACTTGGTAAGCACGACCTATATAATTTCGGAACATGTACAAAAGATCGCCAGTCAACCCCAGGAAACGTTGCCCTACTTAGGTTTATACAGCACGATGAGTATAGAGCATGATCAAGGGAAAATGTCATTAGCCAACATGAGTCCAATCAAAGATTAGAATGCAGTAAACTTTTTGAAGCAATGTGAACAAGCCAGACCATGTCACCTCTCCTGTCTCGCTGCGCTGTGTGGGGTTGGCCCTGCCGGCTGCCTGTCGGTTCTTCCTCGCCGTCGGCGGCGGTGCCTCAGCTCGACGGCCGGATCTGGCAACACCTCAGCATCAGGCCCTTCGCCTTTTGGGAATCGCTGGTGACCTAATGGAACAACAAAGTAATGACTCTGTAGAACAAAAGGAAGAGTTGTAAAAGCTATTCCTCACCATGCACATATGGTATATTAAATAAAGTTAAAAATTGAAGAATTTCAATCAATTATGTTTATCCTTTCAAAACAATACAGAGGAAGATAAAAGGAGTTGTTCCATGCTTATCGGATTGCGTCCATGGGATGAGGGAGCATGTCAGTACCTAAGATTTAGTATAAAATTGAAAGCATGATAAATAGCAGGTTTATGGCGTGTTATATTAATCTGTCGAACTAAATATGTCCAGCTAAAAAGAAACACCCGTATTTGGTAACAGAAGCAAAACTGTGAGCTAATTATTTGGCAGTACATGACTACTATGGAAATGTATGACCTTTCAGCATTATTGGCCTTGATGGGACTCCTGCAAGTTAAGCCAACATAGGCATAGGATTTGCTAGGCGCTATCTGCATGTTATATCTGTATGAGTAAGGAGTAGCAATATTCACGGAAAAAATTAACCACGGTTTTGTTATGCCTAGTTATGTTTGGGAGAAATTGTATAAATGGGCTTTTTGCAGGTGTGAGGTTCACCATGGCCATGTAATCCGTGCAAGGATTGGCATGCAAGTGTAAATCCGTGATTAAAAAGGATGACATTCTGGATGTAACCACTCTGAGTTTAATTCAAGAATATGTAATGCCTATAGAAGGAGGCTATGAGAATATTAGATAGCCACACTCAGTTTAATTCAAGAGTATGTAATGCCTATAGAAGGAGGCTATGAGAAACGATAGAGGCTATAAAATAAAGCACATACAGTGCAGGAAGTAGTGATCAGTATGGAGCCCCAAGAAACAATTATAGCAAGAAAAGTGAGAATCAATATATTAGAAAGTAGGATGGTCTGGTTTCTCTAGAGATAAGCTTCATGAGGAACATGTACGTAAAGTAAAAAAAGATCAGATGACAATGTCTGAGTATAAGCAAAGTGGGCAATTATAGCACAACTTTTTTAAGTTTGAAACGTAAAGTCATCATGCAAAGTAGAAGGTGATAGTGGAGGCCAATTCTGTTTATGGCTGAGGTACGTGAGCATTCATGTAAGAACGAGACAGATATAGTAAAGGATATTCATCTTCTTAGGCCTCGTTTAATTCCTCCCCCTAAAGCTTAGTCCTTATCCCATCGGATGTTTGGATACATGTATAGGCCCCATTCACTTCGCTGAAAAAATAAGCCGAAACACTATTCCGACTGATTTGTTGTGAGAGAGAAAACACTGTTCCGGCTGAAAAAACAAGCTGAAAAGTATGGATTATAAGAGAAGCATAGAGTATTAAATATAGACTAAAAAATAACTAATTGCATAAATTACGACTAATTTACGAGACGAAATTTTTAAGCCTAATTAGTCTACGATTCGACAATGTGGTGTTACAGTAAAGCTACAGTAAACATGTGTTAATGACGGATTAATTATGCTTAATAAATTCGTCTCGCGGAGTACTGAGGACTTCTGTAATTTGTTTTATTATTACTATCCGAACACTCCCATATGACACCCCGATGTGACACCCCTAAACTTTAGCCCCTGGATTTAAACACTACCTTAATTGTGCAATATGCCTAGCGTAGTATTGTATGCATGTTATTTTAGCTCTGCATATGACAAATTTGGGAATAACACGGTACCAACAGGGGGCATGGGTTGAATGAATTGCAATGGAATTTCAAGTTCATTTGTAGTGATGGTGATAATGATAGTGGCATACCAGAGGCTTAGGTAGCTTAGAGATGGTGATCACCGTATTGAAAAGAAACTAAATCTTCAGCCTGTTCGGTTGGCTGGTTCGTATCGTTGCTGGTTCGTTTATGTGAGAGAGAAGTACTGCTGGCTGATTCATTGGAACAGTGTCCATGTGAGGGGGCTGGCCAGCCCCAACCGATCATGCTGCTTGACTATGAACTGGAGGCAACATTGAGGAATCTGACACTGTGTTCATATTTAAGGCGGAGCACATATAGTTCTCAAAGACTTGGGATGTATTGAGTGCAAAAAAAAATTCAGATCAGGTTATCATTTATATTTAGTACTATATATTTGGAAAGTAAAAATAACTTTTTAACACATTGTATGCACGTCTTGGCATATATGCTTTGGCATTTGGACTTGTAAAGGTGGATGATTCGGAGCATTCTATAATGGAAAAGGATCATTAACAACAAAGCAATTTAGATCTAAGTAATTTAATATTGCAAGGGGCTAAATAAATTAGCAGCACAATTTTGCTGCGGGAAATTTTTAGTAAAGTTTCCTTGTCAACATTAACATGAAATCTATTAAGCGAATGAAGGCAAAATTAAGAACCTCTATCTTGAAATTGTACGGACAAAAATGGAGGCATGAACATTACGTAGCATTGTAGCGTGATTAGTAAATAGAACAGCCCAAGCTAAGAGCAGGTGCAAATATGCAATACTACATTCATTAGAACATGAGGAAACCTTACCATTCCACGGGTATTCTAGGGGAGAATAAAATCCTCCGCTCACACCGCACTGGGACAAAATCTTTCATTCGCAAAGCTTGCTGTAAAAACTCAGTCTATCTTATCATACGGTTTGTCAAAAGCTTTCTTAAAAATAATCCTATGTTGATTTTTACTATATGTAGTTTGTGTAAAGTGTCATGCAAAATGACAAGCGCCCTCCATAAAAATTCTCCCTGGCAGAAATGTTGTTTGGGACAGCTTAACAATGCGTCATGAAATTGTTAACAATTCGGTCAGTAGCTACTTTTGTAAAACCCAAATACTTCTTTCCGGCCGCGCACGCTCAAGCACACTAAATCTACGGTTGATTTCTTCAGAAACCTCCGTCGACCGTCCATCTACCATGAGCTCTTCGGTCTCTGTGACAGAACCGTCCAATTTATACAAGATCAAGTACGGTTGTCCCCGCTAACACGTTGACACACCCATACTTTCACTCATATAAACCCGGTAGTCCGCCGAGTGTCCCGAAAGACCTCGGTAAATCAACATCACAACCAAGATCGCGTGATTAAGCAAATACACATCACATACATCGAGTTGCAGCGGAAATAATATTACAAAGGGGTTAACAAATAATAGTACAAGTTTGGGTTTCAAAACCGCTTAGTGAAAACAACATAGCTTTCAAATGATTACATTAATATAAGTTCCAAATATAGTGCTAGCATAAGTGACATCATCCGACAAAAGCATATAGATGAGAAGTAAGTATAGAATCACCGAGCCCACCGGTGGTTAGCCACCATCATCAACAGGTCAAGAACACCACCTACAACAAGGTGGGATAAACCCTGAGTACTCGAATGTACTCAGCCAGACTTACCCGTCGTAAACCAGAAATAAAGTGACACCAAGGATTATGCATGGCTTTCTTTAGTGGGTTAGCTGACTCGTTTGCGAAAAGCATATGTTATCATGAATAAACCATTTGTAAATACTTTGCATCATCTTTATTATAACCTATCCATCTAGGTAAGCACCTGTACTATAGCAATCACTTGGTTAACCAATAACATCCAGTTACCAATTTAGATTTAGCATATCCCGTACCATCCAGATAACCATCATTGTTCCATAATGATTACTACGATGAAGTAACTCGAGTCAAGTGCTCACTATCCAGGAGCGATGGCGATTCGAATCGATTCCTAACCAGCTGGTGATTTATTCCTTACACAAACCTCACTCACCCGCTAAAGTGAGATATTGATCACCGAGTCAACTTTCCAGGAATCTCGAGTTTGCCAGGAACCACATGTACCCGGGGGCCGACCGACTGCACTTTGGCCTTATCATCCCGCCCCCGTGTCCTACCACACCTGCTCCGGCACAGTGCGTTGCGGGCAATCTACTCGGCCCGAAAAATCTCCCAGCTTCACGGTCGGAAGGTACTTTATCCGGCCAGCTAAATGTAAGGCATGCGTTCAACATGACTCGAGGCCCAACAACGGTCGGTCCTTAATCGACATAGACGGAAACTAACAGCACCCCAGAACCCTGTCTGGTTGCCTCCAACTTTTTCCGTCCGGTCTCCAATTATCCATCACACATGGTTAATTCCAGGATATCATTCTTTCCATAGCTAAATTCTTCCAGTAACCACCTATAATGTAGGTGACCGAATATCACCGATCGCTACCGGTCTAAGCAAGGCTAAGCAGTTATTCGATCCTGACCTAACAGGGTAAAAAGGTAATAAGGTAGGCAAGGATAGTAATAACTGCATCAACGGTTTCAATCAACTCCTACAACTTAATGCAACAATATATAACTCATATATAGAAAGAATTGCTTTTATAAATTAGGAGACTTATAATGCTCCGGGGCTTGCCTGGGATCCGACACAAGTCAGTTCAGTTAGCTTGCACCGTCCTGGTGACGTCTCCGGTCCTAGCACTCGCTTAGTCCTTCCATCTTCGGGACAGATCCATCAAACACCGTCTTCGGGTTTGGCTCCAACATCGCATCCTTCACGTGGTTCATCTAGCGTACCTAGATGAGATGCAATATGCATGTGTATGAATGTGATGAATGGTAACACAAGATGCATCACACATAAGCATTTAAGACAAACACAAGATTATGCAAGACATAGACACCGATAGCTATTTAACTAACATCACACAACTAACTATAGAGAGCAAGCACATCAAGCATGACACAAGTTTAACAAGGTCACCAGTATCATAACTTGATCACCAACAAAGCCACACTTAGCAATATACAAGCAAACAACTATAATTGGAATCTGTCAATTTCTGGACATGCAAACAGCAGCTACAAGATTTAGCTATAACTGGAGTTATACAAATCCAAATGACTTGCAAGAAGACATTATGGAAAGCTTATGAAATTTTCTACAATTCATATTAAATCATCTTAGCATAATTCTCAAGTTAACTAAGTCAAATATATCCATTTACAGAAACTGGTCTACAATTGACAGAAAACAGCCATTTCTGAAACCCAACTTTAAACAGCTATAACTCTTAAACCACAAAGCCAAATACCACCAAATTTTAACAGCAGCTAGATACATGAATTATCTACAACTTTTGTATAAACAAGTTTCACAACAAAGCACATTATCATAAAGAACTTTGCTAGGTTCCCAGATCTGTCCGGAAACCACATTTGCAAGAAAATAAATATTAACTTATGTTGCAAACACATAATTAGGCAAAACCAACTTTACCAACATGTCACACATGACTAAAGAACACCAGAAAACCTAGTGTCCATGACCAAATAAATTCTTTTAATGCATTTCTTAATTTATTTTAGATAACAAGGTGACTTAATGAACATATACCAAAAGTATACAATAAATTCTACAAAAATTACAGTGGCTCACCTATCCTCTCAATAGTATACTGTACAAATTTCACTCCATTTGAATATGTATAGCAACCTCTATGAAAAAGACAAGTTGCTAAAGCAAGAAATCATGTGAGAGCAAGATAAACCAATAACTCACTCATACTTCATCCAATACTCATGAAATTTTTACCACACATCAACTATCATATGAGTAGCATGCCACAAAAATTTCACTTCATTTGGAGCCCTAGATCTACAGTTATGAAAAATAACAAATTCAACTAGCATTACAACCTTACTACACAATTCTATTTTTACCGCAAAGTATTTAAACTAAAACATGCCATATTATAGATCCACTGCATAGACAATTTCACAAGGATTCCAAAAAGTCCTCATTTACTATTTTACGAATTTTCTACGATTTACTATGAATTTCTAAAGTTCTTGCAAAATAATTACAAACCAGTCCTTACGGTACTATTCACATGAGTCACTGACTTCGCAGTTAGGACCCTGAACTTCGTCGAATTCTAGCAGGAGGTCCCTGACGGGATTTGAGCAGGGGAGGCCGTCGGAGCTCGCGGAATCCGGCCGGAGAAGGCACGTCGTCGGCGGCTGAGGGGCGGGGGAGCACTAGGGGGCCCTTACGCACCCGCCGGAGGCCTCGGCTCGGCCCGAGGTGGCCCACGGCGGCTTGGCCATGCGCGGGCGGCGGCTGCAGCGGCGGCGGCCGGAGCTTCCATGGCCACGGTGGCGGTTTGCGACGGCGAGCCCGAGCACGACGTGAAGGAGATGGCGGCGAAGCTGCTGGTAGTCCTCAGGAGGAGTGGAGAGGCGCGGAGTAGCGGGAACGCAGTGACCGCGGAGCTCGGCGGCGGCGTCCATGGCGGGCGCGCTCTGGCGCGCGCGTGCAGCGCAGAGGGCGAGGGAGGAGGAGAGCAGGGAGGAGTGGAGAGCGTCTGGGATAGCTCGGCCTCCATTATGGAGCAGCAGGGGCGCGGCAGGGCGGCCGGGACACGCGGCGAGGAGGTGGGCGCGTGGTGTCCATGCGCGGCGACCACGTCGGCAAGCGGTCGAACAGGTGGCGGGCACCGGTGAGGGCGACGTGGGGAGCCAATTTGGGCCACTTCCAGGCCGAACCAGTCCTTGGGCCAAAAATGAAGTTTGTAGCCCATGAACTGCTCTTCATTTTTCATTTAGAGACCAAGGTCATTAGAGCTCCTCAACAGCGGGTAATTAGGCCACAAACTGTCAGTGTCAGCGCCTTGATAATGGTCACGGAAATTCACTTTCGGAGGTCAAAACTCGGTCAAACTCAGTGCAACTTTTTGCATGCTCTTCTCCATAGTATAACCTTCAACTTCTCTTTTTGGACCAACTCAAGTTGCTTAATGAATTTCGGAGAACGCGGAATGCCAACAGCGATGACAATGGATTCCAGACTTAGAAAATTTTCTAAGTACTGAAAACAGCTGTCAACTCAAAGTTCGAGCCTCGATTTGACTTAGTTCCAAGTTGATCTGGCTCTGTGTCCAAAAACAAAGTTTGTTCTACTCCACTCAAACTTCAACTTTTATTAAAGGCCCAACTTCATAACAGGTGCAGAAGCTATAGTTCTACTTTGATCAAAGAAGGACCACGATAAAGCTTAAATTATCCGTTGTGACCCATTGTGGCATTTTCTTGGCATTTGCTCAACATGAACCTTTCATGACTTTTGTTGTAGAGTTAATCTAGAGTCATTTGGGCAAGGTTGCAAGGTTTGGTTGATGATCGAGAATTCCCTTTACTTTATAAATAATTCAAGCAACGACATAACTCGCCATTTCATGTGACTTCTTGATTCCAAACTTCACGAAACTTTTCCACGGATCAATATAGGTGGTTATTGATGTGAGACACACGAAGATATTCCAATAACACCACCCAAGCATATATCTTGAAAAGGGGTCTATAGGCGAGCAAAGGTGCAATCTCCAAGTTTAGGTTGGGGCTCGTTTCTATAGGTTTGACCTTGACATCTTCATCATTACTTAATATACCATGTTTTAGCTCAAACCCATTGCTTAACTAGTGACAAACACCTGGGGTGTTACAGCCCTCCCCCCTTAAAGGAATCGCGTCCCGAGATTCGATGCGAAAGACTTTTAAGGGAAGAGAAACATGTCATCCAGTTTCCAACATTAGTGATAGCATTAGGCTACTTAACTTCGGAGCATTAGAGAAGCTAATTTGGTCATGACACTTTCTGATACTTGCTCTTCGTCGTAAGCTGTTGTCTGAAGAATTTCCTTCTTCGGCCTTCATGAAGTATTGTTACTTTGGGAGGAATCCAAGATAGCAATGTCCTACGTACTTCGTCCTTGATGTACGAAGAGCGATACAAACGTAGACTAAATACTTGCAGCATCTACTTCCCAAGTGGATATAGCATAGACCATATGGACTTTGCACTAGACCACCGTCGGTTGACGGATATTCCTTGCAACGGTGCTATATTTGCTCCCAAGGTTTGAAAAGCAGTTCTCTATTAAAGTGGCTTGAGCACAACTTCTCATAAAGGATGTGATCATAAACGGGTAAACGTCCTTTGAGGGTATGAGTAGCTAGTTAACCAATATCCAAACTGGTTGTAGCGGTGCAATCACTTAGATGTCAACTGATGGAAAGCTACATAATGTTCCATGTGCGCAGTGCTCTTTCTTTGATAACAATATTGTATGGTTTGAGTCTGCTGAGTGAGTGGTAAACATAGTAGCTGACTCTGTCGGCTCAACGTTCTCGATGATCATTCCTTAGGGAGCCTTCGTATCCAAGTTGCAACAGTGATCTGGGTTGAATCTGATGCAACCTCTTGGATAAAAACACATATAAGGCACCAAAGGCATGTCAGCATTAGAGAACCATTGACGCAGAAGGATGTTAGCGAAGCTTGGAGGACAACACAAATTGCAAGTAATCACAAAACTAGGGACTGGTTCACTACCAAGCAGGTTAAGTACAAATTGCATTCGTGGTGCAGTTGCACAGCAAGTTGGGTTGACTTGCATCATAGCAAAACCAGCTTCTTACTACATTTGTCGTCGAGGCTTCCATTCTAAGGCCAATCAATATCTCAAAAACCATAATCCAAGAAAATATATGGTTAGACACCTTTCCAATCGCTTTTGAATTGCAAGGGCAAAATTTTGACTTCTAGAACACCTTGACTGCTCACGCATTGCTGATCTAAGAGGGCAAAGGCAAGGCACATAGGGGTGCAATTAGTCTTCTTAAGGGTATGGAGGGTTGTCTAATCAGCAATACACCTACAAGTTGTAATTCCTTGGCCAGAATGACAAACACAACCGTCTAATGCAAATGATGAACGCAGTCATAGCAAAATTGCAGATTCTGTACCCTTTTGTTTTATATTCATATCTCACAAACTACTACTCCAATATACACAAATTTTGGTGGCCATGTAGATCCATGGGTCTTCTAACTACTCACCAAAATTCAACTCAACCAAACACCGTTTGACCATCCAAACAATTCCTCTACCAAAACTGTTGTGTTCTAAAATGGCAGTAACCGAGCCAACAAGGTATCTCTCAAATCCGATGTTTTACTCAACTAATACTCAAACCAACTTAGGACATTGAAGGGTCCTAAGCAAAGAATGAGATCACCAAGTTTGGGGTCAATTCAACTTCGTTTGAGTCGCTAATCGCCGGCTGGAAGATAACCGGTTTAGTGCCACAAAATCTGGACAGATTTTGTGTTCTCCCTTTTCTTTGCTTCACACATTGAGGTGTGTGTTTTGCACTCTCTACTTTTCTCATAGTAGCAGCAGCCTTTCCCTAGCTAAGGATGGAGGCTAGAGTTTTTCTTACATGCTTCTCTGGTAACAATTTTCGCCGTTGATCTAGATACCAACTTGACGATGCACAAGCATTGGACTTGTGGCTGTTTTCGTATGGCACAAAACATTATTCCACATGTAGGGCATTTCTACATTGACAAGGAACCATTCCTATATATTCTTCGGCACTTCATCCAATAGAGTCCGGACACATGTGTAATTGGCACCTTGGGGCACAAAGATGCTGACTAAAACTAGGGACGTGCTTTCGCTAGCTCCTACCTAGCCGATACAGCGTCTTGTACTATATACGTGATTGTCCAAGATGGAATTGACTTGATAGCATATTTGGAGAAGAAGTAGCACTTGCATTGCGGGGCCAGGTTTGCTATTTCCTTGATCAACATTGTCCTGTGAGATTTGGCCTTCATAGTTATCAAATAGTTGTTACCTAACTGAAGACTAACTTTCCTACTGGTAACAAATCAGTTGTCCCTCAACACTAAAAATGTTCCAAATCTTCACTCTTGATAATAAAAATTGTGGTCGAAGCCTACAGATGGTCGCCATTAAAGTCAGCAGAAAGGGGTCACACCAAAGAAGGTTGGTTGATCACCTTGCACATAAAGTTCAAGACTTGGACAGGAAGCTCATGAGCACTAGGTGACCTACTACATCACATAATATCCTAGTCCATTTACCTTCCGACTGATAACTTGTTCAACCTTAAGTGTGGTGCACCTTTCTGATCCAATGAAAATGACATAAGTTGCTCACTAGATGATCGACGTCATTACAGGGACAGTCACGTCGAGTAGAGTCACTTGTCTACCCTCTTGCAATCTGTTTAGGTTCCTATTAGTGACCTGCTCTTCAAAGGTTAACCGTTGGACGACTTCACAAGGGAGTCCTATTGCATCTAGTTCGACATATATAACTCTTGACATGATAAGGAGAGATAACCAAGGAAGAGCTCAAGTGAGAATAACATATCGGTGCAGTTCTGTAATGGATCATGACTAGAAACCTCGATACCAGCGCGTGCCGAGCAGCACAACCTTGTGTGCGCGCCCACAGGAGGCTCTCGGTTTCATCGCGGCACCATAGATCGCTAATCGTGGCACCATTACTGAACATATAACCTACAAGAAATCTCATATGGCACAAATTGGGTTGCATAGGAGCAAGCACTATGCGAAGGAGGGATAGCAAACAAAGGTAGTCACAAGGTTAGGAGTCAACAAGCAGGGGATCCGAAAATCAAAACACAACGCAAGAGAGCATAGCTTAATTGCCAAAGACAACTGAGCAGGGGACTTCTTGCCAAATTTCCATATACGTCTTGTGTCCACCAAGTGATTACCAAAACTTGGATGTGGTTCTAAGATAGCGCTCTCCAACACTCGTATGCTTACCGAGGACAAAAGGATGATAACTATGGCACTAATTAGATAACAAGCATACATACCCACCACTTGGCTAAACTAGAGGACATTATAGGTTAAGCATGTAACCACAATTATTTCTAGCAAGGCTAAGCACACACTTTTCTCAAGCACATCCTATTCAAGCAACATGGAACAAGGCATTCTTGTTTAACTCCACACAAGGAAGATAGTGCAATACATCGATCACAAGTTACTTAGTACTTAGAACAAAGGAAGGGAAGCATATTTATGCACAAGCACAATCATGATGCATGCTCGTCCTATTCGTCCTCACGAAATTGCCAGCCTAAGGTGGCAATCACGTTCTATGTCGGTGGCATAATACGTACTCTCTCGATATATAGCTAGTCGTCAGCTACATTCAATCTACGCATTCGTGGTTAGCGTACCTGCAGGTAAATTCATTGCAGCCCATTCCCATAAGAGATAAATAAGCACATAATGAAGGCAGTAAACTAAGATACTTTCCATATATACATCCCCAGATATATATACTTCGGTATCCATAGCTACCCGATAGATATACCCACAATTAAGTACCTTCATATATCATGTGTGTAACATGTAAATATTCCAGTAACCACAGCTAACTCTCCCCTAGACCGATAGTTGGACGGTCATGCTCTCACAACTCACACTTACCTGGACGTAGAGGCAATTGATCCATACATTACCATTCAAGTGAATGACATCCATACAATAGCACGCCGTATGGACGACGAAAGTAAAAATTGCAATAAGGTACATCCCCCAAAGTTAGTACTTAGATAGCCACCTAATAGTCCTTAACTGGGCATAAAGGAAGATGTCGCTAGCATAGTTTTACAAATAAGTTTTGACAAATTTGCCTGTAGCTAAAGTTTTAGTTAAAATAGACTTTTTAAAACCAAAACTTGGCTTTTAAAATGACGTACATGACAGTATTATGCTTAACCATGCTCTGATACCAGCTATGACAGAACCGCCCAATTTATACAAGATCAAGTACGGTTGTCCCCGCTAACACGTTGACACACCCATACTTTCACTCATATAAACCCGGTAGTCCGTCGAGTGTCCCGAAAGACCTCGGTAAATCAACATCACAACCAAGATCGCGTGATTAAGCAAATACACATCACATACATCGAGTTGCAACGGAAATAATATTACAAAGGGGTTAACAAATAATAGTACAAGTTTGGGTTTCAAAACTGCTTAGTGAAAACAACATAGCTTTCAAATGATTACATTAATATAAGTTCCAAATATAGTGCTAGCATAAGTGACATCATCCGACAAAAGCATATAGATGAGAAGTAAGTATAGAATCACCGAGCCCACCGGTGGTTAGCCACCATCATCAACAGGTCAAGAACACCACCTGCAACAAGGTGGGATAAACCCTGAGTACTCGAATGTACTCAGCTAGACTTACCCGTCGTAAACCAGAAATAAAGTGACACCAAGGATTATGCATGGCTTTCTTTAGTGGGTTAGCTGACTCGTTTGCGAAAAGCATATGTTATCATGAATAAACCATTTGTAAATACTTTGCATCATCTTTATTATAACCTATCCATCTAGGTAAGCACCTGTACTATAGCAATCACTTGGTTAACCAATAACATCCAGTTACCAATTTAGATTTAGCATATCCCGTACCATCCAGATAACCATCATTGTTCCATAATGATTACTACGATGAAGTAACTCGAGTCAAGTGCTCACTATCCAGGAGCGATGGCGATTCGAATCGATTCCTAACCAGCTGGTGATTTATTCCTTACACAAACCTCACTCACCCGCTAAAGTGAGATATTGATCACCGAGTCAACTTTCCAGGAATCTCGAGTTTGCCAGGAACCACATGTACCCGGGGGCCGACCGACTGCACTTTGGCCTTATCATCCCGCCCCCGTGTCCTACCACACCTGCTCCGGCACAGTGCGTTGCGGGCAATCTACCCGGCCCGAAAAATCTCCCAGCTTCGCGGTCGGAAGGTACTTTATCCGGCCAGCTAAATGTAAGGCATGCGTTCAACATGACTCGAGGCCCAACAACGGTCGGTCCTTAATCGACACAGACGGAAACTAACAGCACCCCAGAACCCTGTCTGGTTGCCTCCAACTTTTTCCGTCCGGTCTCCAATTATCCATCACACATGGTTAATTCCAGGATATCATTCTTTCCATAGCTAAATTCTTCCAGTAACCACCTATAATGTAGGTGACCGAATATCACCGATCGCTACCGGTCTAAGCAAGGCTAAGCAGTTATTCGATCCTGACCTAACAGGGTAAAAAGGTAATAAGGTAGGCAAGGATAGTAATAACTGCATCAACGGTTTCAATCAACTCCTACAACTTAATGCAACAATATATAACTCATATATAGAAAGAATTGCTTTTATAAATTAGGAGACTTATAATGCTCCGGGGCTTGCCTGGGATCCGACACAAGTCAGTTCAGTTAGCTTGCACCGTCCTGGTGACGTCTCCGGTCCTAGCACTCGCTTAGTCCTTCCATCTTCGGGACAGATCCATCAAACACCGTCTTCGGGTTTGGCTCCAACATCGCATCCTTCACGTGGTTCATCTAGCGTACCTAGATGAGATGCAATATGCATGTGTATAAATGTGATGAATGGTAACACAAGATGCATCACACATAAGCATTTAAGACAAACACAAGATTATGCAAGACATAGACACCGATAGCTATTTAACTAACATCACACAACTAACTATAGAGAGCAAGCACATCAAGCATGACACAAGTTTAACAAGGTCACCAGTATCATAACTTGATCACCAACAAAGCCACACTTAGCAATATACAAGCAAACAACTATAATTGGAATCTGTCAATTTCTGGACATGCAAACAGCAGCTACAAGATTTAGCTATAACTGGAGTTATACAAATCCAAATGACTTGCAAGAAGACATTATGGAAAGCTTATGAAATTTTCTACAATTCATATTAAATCATCTTAGCATAATTCTCAAGTTAACTAAGTCAAATATATCCATTTACAGAAACTGGTCTACAATTGACAGAAAACAGCCATTTCTGAAACCCAACTTTAAACAGCTATAACTCTTAAACCACAAAGCCAAATACCACCAAATGTTAACAGCAGCTAGATACATGAATTATCTACAACTTTTGTATAAACAAGTTTCACAACAAAGCACATTATCATAAAGAACTTTGCTAGGTTCCCAGATCTGTCCGGAAACCACATTTGCAAGAAAATAAATATTAACTTATGTTGCAAACACATAATTAGGCAAAACCAACTTTACCAACATGTCACACATGACTAAAGAACACCAGAAAACCTAGTGTCCATGACCAAATAAATTCTTTTAATGCATTTCTTAATTTATTTTAGATAACAAGGTGACTTAATGAACATATACCAAAAGTATACAATAAATTCTATAAAAATTACAGTGGCTCACCTATCCTCTCAATAGTATACTGTACAAATTTCACTCCATTTGAATATGTATAGCAACCTCTATGAAAAAGACAAGTTGCTAAAGCAAGAAATCATGTGAGAGCAAGATAAACCAATAACTCACTCATACTTCATCCAATACTCATGAAATTTTTACCACACATCAACTATCATATGAGTAGCATGCCACAAAAATTTCACTTCATTTGGAGCCCTAGATCTACAGTTATGAAAAATAACAAATTCAACTAGCATTACAACCTTACTACACAATTCTATTTTTACCGCAAAGTATTTAAACTAAAACATGCCATATTATAGATCCACTGCATAGACAATTTTACAAGGATTCCAAAAAGTCCTCATTTACTATTTTACGAATTTTCTACGATTTACTATGAATTTCTAAAGTTCTTGCAAAATAATTACAAACCAGTCCTTATGGTACTATTCACATGAGTCACTGACTTCGCAGTTAGGACCCTGAACTTCGTCGAATTCTAGCAGGAGGTCCCTGACGAGATTTGAGCAGGGGAGGCCGTCGGAGCTCGCGGAATTCGGCCGGAGAAGGCACGTCGTCGGCGGCTGAGGGGCGGGGGAGCACTAGGGGGCCCTTACGCACCCGCCGGAGGCCTCGGCTCGGCCCGAGGTGGCCCACGGCGGCTTGGCCACGCGCGGGCGGCGGCTGCAGCGGCGGCGGCCGGAGCTTCCATGGCCACGGTGGCGGTTTGCGACGGCGAGCCCGAGCACGACGTGAAGGAGATGGCGGCGAAGCTGCTGGTAGTCCTCAGGAGGAGTGGAGAGGCGCGGAGTAGCGGGAACGCAGTGACCGCGGAGCTCGGCGGCGGCGTCCATGGCGGGCGCGCTCTGGCGCGCGCGTGCAGCGCAGAGGGCGAGGGAGGAGGAGAGCAGGGAGGAGTGGAGAGCGTCTGGGATAGCTCGGCCTCCATTATGGAGCAGCAGGGGCGCGGCAGGGCGGCCGGGACACGCGGCGAGGAGGTGGGCGCGTGGTGTCCATGCGCGGCGACCACGTCGGCAAGCGGTCGAACAGGTGGCGGGCACCGGTGAGGGCGACGTGGGGAGCCAATTTGGGCCACTTCCAGGCCGAACCAGTCCTTGGGCCAAAAATGAAGTTTGTAGCCCATGAACTGCTCTTCATTTTTCATTTAGAGACCAAGGTCATTAGAGCTCCTCAACAGCGGGTAATTAGGCCACAAACTGTCAGTGTCAGCGCCTTGATAATGGTCACGGAAATTCACTTTCGGAGGTCAAAACTCGGTCAAACTCAGTGCAACTTTTTGCATGCTCTTCTCCATAGTATAACCTTCAACTTCTCTTTTTGGACCAACTCAAGTTGCTTAATGAATTTCGGAGAACGCGGAATGCCAACAGCGATGACAATGGATTCCAGACTTAGAAAATTTTCTAAGTACTGAAAACAGCTGTCAACTCAAAGTTCGAGCCTCGATTTGACTTAGTTCCAAGTTGATCTGGCTCTGTGTCCAAAAACAAAGTTTGTTCTACTCCACTCAAACTTCAACTTTTATTAAAGGCCCAACTTCATAACAGGTGCAGAAGCTATAGTTCTACTTTGATCAAAGAAGGACCACGATAAAGCTTAAATTATCCGTTGTGACCCATTGTGGCATTTTCTTGGCATTTGCTCAACATGAACCTTTCATGACTTTTGTTGTAGAGTTAATCTAGAGTCATTTGGGCAAGGTTGCAAGGTTTGGTTGATGATCGAGAATTCCCTTTACTTTATAAATAATTCAAGCAACGACATAACTCGCCATTTCATATGACTTCTTGATTCCAAACTTAACGAAACTTTTCCACGGATCAATATAGGTGGTTATTGATGTGAGACACACGAAGATATTCCAATAACACCACCCAAGCATATATCTTGAAAAGGGGTCTATAGGCGAGCAAAGGTGCAATCTCCAAGTTTAGGTTGGGGCTCGTTTCTATAGGTTTGACCTTGACATCTTCATCATTACTTAATATACCATGTTTTAGCTCAAACCCATTGCTTAACTGATGACAAACACCTGGGGTGTTACAGTCTCCGTCCACACGGTGGGACCCGGCAGCCGCATGTGCGGCGGCGTCAGATGCCATAGGGATCATCGCTGCTCGCTGATGGCGTCATGTGCGGCGCGCGCGTACAGATACGAGCGGATGCTTGCGTTACGACTTGGACGACCACAGGTTAATTAGGGGATGAGCAGTTAGGTTAATTGAGCTGCTTCTAGTTATGGTGTAACGGTAGTAACTTAGCTAAAAAAAAGAAAGGAGCGGAAGCAGCTTACCAAAAAGGTAATGTGCAGTCAGGATCGTTCAAAACTGCACGCGCAGGCTGTAGTAAAATCCTTTGTAAAAAAAAAAATCTGAAACTAACGTTCGATAAACAAGTTTACTACAGTCAGAGATAGGGACTTTAACATGAATTATTCCATAAATAGTGGGAGAAAGCATAGCTTGACTTTTAAGTTCTACAGCACCAAGCAATTTGATGTGGACCAAATTAACTGGGCCGCCCAGGCCAGGCCAGGCCTCTGTATGATTCGCTCTGCCCAGGCAACTCGCCTACCATTGAAACCGCGGAAGGGCAACAGCCCACTCGAGCCAGCGGAATCCCAAAATGTTCGTCCTCCGCAAAACCCTCCTCCATGGCCACCTCCCTGCGCCGCCGGCCGCCGCCGCGGCCGCGTCCTCTCGGATCTCCTCCCTCCTCCGCCTCCTCTCTTCGGCCTCCTTTTCCGGGGGCAGCGGGGGTGGGGACGAATGGGGCGCCTCCTCCTTCCCCGGAGGAGGCAGCGGCGAGGGCGGGGGCGGGGGTGGGGATGAATGGGGCTCCACCTGGTCCACCGGCCTCACCAAGGACCACTTCGACGGATCCTCGCCCTCCGTCGGCCGCCCGGTCCCTTCGCCTTCCGTCGGCCACCCGGTCCCTTCTCAGTCCGCGCCCGTCTCCCGTGTGCGGGCGGCCGTTCGCTCCATGGACGAGTGGGACGAGATGATCCGGGACCTGGAGCGTAGCAATGTCGAGGCGAAGACGTTCGTGGATTCATGGGACGACCGGATGCGGGAGACTTGTGCGCTGCTGAAGCAGGTGCGGGAGCCGGGCGCTCGGGGCTCGTACCTCAAGGACTCGGAGAAGCAGGAGATGTACCGGCTGCACAAGGAGGACCCGGCGACTTACACCGTGGAGCGGCTCGCCAAGGACTTCCGCGTCATGCGACAGCGCGTGCACGCCATCCTCTGGCTCAAGGAGATGGAGGAGGAAGAGGAGAGGAAGAGGGACCAGCCGCTCGACGACTCCATCGAAATCCTGCTCGACAGCTGCCCAGAGTACGTCAAATAGTTCGTTTGATTTGGTTTTCTGTTTTTATATAAATAGTCCAGGTTCTTATAGTTTAGGCCTGTTTAAGTTCAGGAAAAACTGAAAGTGTTAAATAAGCTAGAAACATACATAAACTCTTTTGGGTATCGGTTGAAGACATCAATTTGTTAGAAATGCAAAGAGAGTAAGGACACTGAATTGTTGCACCATGCAAATTTCCATCGATGGAATTATCAACTGCTCCAAACCGTAACCACACTTGCAAGGCTTAGGTTAGAACTTAGAACTAAACCATTGAAGGAAAACAAACCTGTATCTCTGTTTCGAAATGGATGCTGTCTGTCTTGAATATATGATTAGATGTGTAGTCAAAGAAATGAAGTGATTGACAAATTCTTTTCAGGGTATGAGGTGCACTCAGTTAGATATTTGACATATATAAAAACTTGATGAGTTTGATCTTGTCAAAATATTTTTTTTAAATGTCTCTGTACAAACCGTACATATCTGATCATATTGTGGAGTTGTTAATGGATGTATTGGTTTTCTGCAGCGTTTCATTTCTCATGTGATATACATGTGCGTTTCGTCATTAGTGCTTGATAGATATCGTCATATCAACAGCTCCAGTATATTTATTCTTTGTATTTCTCAAATGAGAAGTGATAGTCAATATGTCATTGTGGAAGATAAATCTGCATTTTCTAACCGTAGCCATTTTAAATATTAAGATTGTGTAGAGGTAATTGCATGTGATTGATGTGCCACGAGTATCTTTCCTTGTATTTTTTATTGGGGCTCTTGCGTTTGTACCCTTGTTTTGTATCGAAATTGTGATTTTGCCCCTATTTTTTTTACTTTGTGAATTTACCCCTACTGTGCCATTCACGAAGCACCAGTTTGCCCCTGCTCCGTCATCCACCCCTAACGGTGTTAAACTTTGTACAAAAGACATGAATGCCCATGCGATTTTGCCCCTTGTTTTTATGCCTAATTGTGATTTTGCCCCTGTCTGGCCGAGGCTCGGTTGCGCGCGGCGCGGGGTCGACCGTCCGGCCATGGCGTGGCCACCGGAGATGCGGTGCTGGGGCCTAGCCGCTGGGGCGCAGGGTCAGGCTGTGGCTGCTGGGGGTACGGGGACGGGGCGCGCAGGGAGCGGGGCCGGACCGCCTGTGCGCTGTGCCGAGGACGCGAACGCCGCCAGGGGAGGCGCGTGGATAGCGCACGGGCAGCTCTCGATCTCGTGCTCCGGTCCATGAAAGCGCGAGCAGGGCGGCTCTACAGCACCAAGGCGACGCCGTGAACTCGGTTGGCCGGTTCTTGGCGGCGGGAAGTTGGCAACGGCGGCGGTCCACGGCATCAAGAAAAACGGCGGCAGTCCAGGGCACTGGCACAGCCGTGGGGAAGGCAAGGGCAGGCTCGCAGCCGCGTGCACGAGTCGGCAGGTCGGCCCCGTGGTGGCTCCTCGCCATCGGCGCGTGCGCGGGCGCGGGAGGGCGACGGCTCCGGGTCGTAGGCAGCACCAGCACGATCGCCGAGTCGGCGGCGCCGTCCGAACGCGACGCCTCCACTTTCCTCTGCTTCTGCGGTCTGGGCATGGGAGCTTGTGTGGGGAGGAGGAGCGGAGGAAGGAGGGGAGGAGGCGGCGCAGAGACCCGCTGCCAGGCGCCATCGGGAGCCGCGGCCAGGCGCCGTCGGGAGCCGCATCCAGCACCGCACGAGACCGCGGCGCCCTCCTTGCACGCGGCCGCTCGACCGCCCGCCACGCCACGCCACCGGCCCCTGCCCCGCCCTCTGTTTGCTGCCACCGCACCAGCGTCGCGCGTGGGAGACTCGTCCGAGCGGCGGGCCAGGGAGGGATGCCGGATCCACGCCGGTTAAGGGCCTCGTCCGAGCGGCGGACCGGGGAGAGAAGCCGCACGAGAGGGCTCGCCTGCCTGCACCGGATCCGTGCCGGGAAGGGCTCGCCTGCCTGCGTCGGGAGGGGCTTCGCTAGATCCACGCCGGGGAGGGACTTCGCCAGATCCCGCGCCGGGGAGGCCTCACCTGTCTGCGTCGGGGAAGAGAAGCCAGGGACGCCGCCGTTGCCACCCGGACTCGCTGTCGCGAGCAGATAGCAGCGAAGAGAACAAGCGGATAAGAATGAAGAGGAAGGGGCATTTCAGTCATTTCGCATTTGATTTTATGTGTTTTATTTTTTTTAAATCGTTTAATCAGCCCCTAAATAACGGACATCCAAACCAAGGGCAAACGGCTCCTTCGTTTCAAAATAACAGGGGTAAAATTACAAAGTTGAAAAAATAAGGGTAAAATCACAATTGAGCTTCCGGACAGGGGCAAAAACACCGTTTTCCCTTTTTTATTCTAAATGATATCAACATATGCAATTAGGGCACGTTTGGTTGCTGCTGTTCTGTGCCCTAACTATTAGTTGGCTAGCCAAATTTAGGTGCCCGAATCAGCGGCCCAGGAATCGGGCTGCGCGTTGGCTGCAAAGTGAACTGCACATTGGCCATGTGGTGCTGAGCAAGCCGAAACGTGGCTGGGATCCAAACTATTATCCTGCCTACGGTCAATGACCAATTTATGGCCAGGCATGCGAGGGCGTCTATCCAAACGCGCCCTTAATGTGTACAGTATTGTTTGCTATACTACCTCTTGTTACAAATACATGTTTGACTTGCACGATCTTCAATGCATATCTTTGGCCACTAATATCTTCTAGAGCATGTTCTTAAAATCCTCCAAATTTATGAGAGTTTGCAAGTGTTTTTTCATACAAATATGCACATCATGCGTGTCTCCAAACTAAAAAAAATGAAGTTATTGATGTTTGTTGTTTTTATGGTTGTTCTAAACATGTCTTTTGACCTGAGGAAGTAATAATTTTTCTGAATGTCAACAGTATGCAATATCTGAACCTTCTTTTCTTTTCTCTTGCAGGTTCTTCAATTCTCATGACAGGGAATTTCATGTAGCAACCCTTCCATATAAACCTGACTTCAAAGTGATGCCTGAGGGCTGGGATGGCACAACACGAGATCCTGATGAGGTTCTATATGAAATTTCAGTGAAGGAAGATCAAATGTTGTATGAGGAATTTGTTCAGCGCTTGGAATTCAACAAGAAGAAGGCAAGCACTTTCTTTGATCTCCATCATCTATTGGACCTGCTTTACGTTTCTGATGAGCAATCTGATCTGTTATAGTTCAGTGCGAATGTGCGTTAAAGTTACACTCCTGGATCTTATTATTTATCTATGTCATGGCCACAAAAAACCGTAGCTGAAACTGTCTCACTGTTGTGGATTGCATATATGACTTCATAATTAAATTTTGAATGGTAAGATGAAACAAATCATATGTTGGACTGCAGGTGGCAGGGGAGGTTAAGTGCCACAAGTACAGCCGGCGCCGGCCAGACAATGGATGGAGCTACATGGTCGAAAAGCTTGGTTCTCAGGGAAAGCGTGGTGCAGGAGGGGGCTGGAAGTTCATCAGCTTGCCTGATGGATCAAGCCGGCCACTAAATGATATGGAGAAGATGTATGTTAAGCGGGAGACTCCAAAACGGCGAAGGAGGATAATTGCACCATACAAGTGACGTGGACAACCTCAGTTTGTCGAAATTCAAATTTTCTCAACTGTCTTTTGACATTCTCCAGGGAGGCTGAAGCTGAAACTGTGAAGTTGTTTGGAACCCCCAGAATTGGTCCTGTGTTTTCGCAGTACAGTAGATGGTTTGATGTTGCTGAGTATTGTATTTTGTAACATGGATGATTTTCCCATATTTAGGCAGCTGAATAATCATCTTTTGAACTGTTGGTGTTCCTCCCATCTCTATACTTTGCCGAGCAACATTTCCAAGCCACGTGCTTCGTTGCCGGAGCTGCAAGGCAAAACACTTTGCATATAGACATTTTCTGATAAGCTGAAACTCGAGATTTATTTTCTTGTGCGCTCAGTGAATAGCTTGGTGTAAAATATTGTTCTGTGTCGTTTCAGCTTCACGGGCATACTCTCAGCTTAAATTTAATTTCATGTTTTTTTTAAAACATAAAATTAATTTCATGTTTGTTTAGAGTGGCAGGTGCTCTTTGTAGTAATCAATTAAGCGGCAGGTGCTCTTTGTAGTAAACTGCTAACATGATTTAGTGAACGAAACTTTAACCGACTTGGGAAATTGGAAAATCTCTGGTTTTCTGAAACGGGACATCCAGTGTCTCTTGTGAGTAGTTGCAATGGAGTAAGTACAATCAGTATCAACCACTCTTGGAACTTGGTTCTTGGCTGTAGATTCACTCACATTGTCTTGACGAGCGAGGTTGGCGAGGGCTTCCCCAACGCGGTGGCGGTGGCTCCAAAAGTAGCCCAAAATCCATGTAGTATCCGATGACATTTTGCAAAAAAAAAAGTAGGTGATCTAGAGTTATCATAGTTACTCAAGGTATGCTTAGGAGGAGAGAAGATGGTCCATGCAGGCAGAAGAAGGAGAGAAAATAAAAAACGACACATGATGGAAGAAGAGTGCACTCTTGAGACCCTAAGAAATGATAGTTTGCATTGTGTAAATAATAATCTCAATATTTCTTAGTCTATATGGACTACTTTATTTATACTGAAACTATTAGGAGTGTTAACCTCCATTGCCCGTGCTCTAAATAGGCGTATGCCGCTCCTTGTATAAAAATTCAGCTTGTTCGCTGTAACTTATTTGCAGAAAAAAAAACAGCCTGTCGCACAGTGCCAGCAGAGAGAAGCTACAGTTGCTGGTGCTGCAAATAAGCTGCAATGCTCGTGCAGCCGAATCATTTCGCGATATATCAGTGTTTGGATCAAGTTCGTTCTGCATTTTTAATGCGGCTAATGGGCCCCGACCATATTGCCTCCAAATTCCTACTTGTACCTCTCCAGGGTGCAGTTGATTGAGTGTGGAAACAAACGCTGCCTGTTTTCGTGCAAGTTCCGCCTTTGTCTTTTTTTTTTTTGAAAAAGTTTCGCCTTTGTCGGATCGATGTTTACGCACAGCATTTCGTGGGTTTTTTTTATTTTTGGCGAGTGGATCGGTTTCTGTTTAGCTGACATGCAATTTCTTCAAGAGAGAAAATCAGACTAGAATGACGTAAAAAAAACTGTTGCAGAAGCATCATTTCCTGTGTCGTGATGGCCACACGCCACACGCCCGACGTGCCCGCGCCGAGCTGGGCAGCTGGCGCCGGTGCCTTGGCCTGGCAGAAGCTCCCAATCTGCCGCCGTCACCCACCATGGTGATGATCCATCATCATCATCAATCAATCAAAATTCAAAATCCTCGAACCGGTCTACCCCACCAACCCCCACGCGTGCCCCCGCCCCCTGCTCACCAATACCTCTGGACCTGCCACAATGCCACCTCGCCGTAAAACCAACTCGCTTTCGCACGGCCGAGCCGTACCTCACTGTTCTCTGCCTCGTCCCTCGTGGGCACTGGGCAGGCGCCGATCTGGCCGAGCCGAGAGCCCGAGGCGAAGGCGACGTGTACCGGCGCACGAACCCAACCGGCAACCGCGACAGAGGCGGCCGAGCCGGCAGCAAAGCCCCGCCTCCCTCGGGCTCTCCGGCCGTCGCTTTGTTTCTGCCACCTCGCTGCGATTCGGCGGCCAAACCCACCCGAATTCGCGTCGATCCGAGCTCGTTTCTGCTAAAAGAAAAGCCGTCCGCTCCTTCGTCTCCCCGGATTTGTTATTATAGCTCTGCTTTCGTCGCGTAATCCAGCCCTCCCCGTCTCTTCTGCCGAACGAGTCAGACCGGGCGGGTTAATGTAACCTGCCTTGCTTGCGGCGAGAGGCGAGACTGGAAGAGGCGGAGGAGGAGGTCAAGGGCTCAAGGCAATGGGCGGGGCGGAGGCGCTGGGCCAGCCGGACGGCCATGCGAACGGGGCCGTGGTGGAGGAGAAGCTGGACGCGCTGCGGCGGCAGCTGGGGAAGGCGGACGGCGACCCGCTCCGGATCGTCGGCGTCGGGGCGGGCGCCTGGGGCAGCGTCTTCTGCGCGCTGCTGCAGGACGCGTACGGCCACCTCCGCGACAAGGCGCAGGTCCGCATCTGGCGCCGCCCGGGCCGCGCCGTCGACCGCGCCACCGCCGAGCACCTCTTCGACGTCATCAACGCGCGCGAGGACGTCCTGCGCCGCCTGATCCGCCGCTGCGCCTACCTCAAGTACGTCGAGGCGCGCCTCGGCGACCGCACGCTCTACGCCGACGAGATACTCAGGGACGGCTTCTGCCTCAACATGATCGACACGCCGCTCTGCCCGCTCAAGGTCGTCACAAACCTGCAGGAGGCCGTCTGGGACGCCGACATTGTCGTCAACGGCGTGCCGTCCACCGACACCAGGGAGGTGTTCGGGGAGATTGGGAGGTACTGGAAGGAGAGGATCACTGCCCCCGTCATCATCTCCCTCGCCAAGGGAATAGAGGCGTCGCTGGATCCACTGCCACGGATCATAACTCCCACGCAGATGATTAGCAATGCAAGTGAGGTTCCTCGACCTTTCGTCTAACTAACCATTAAATCGTGCTATTTCTTTATTGAATTCAAACCGGGCTCTGTTTTTATTTGTGGCTCTCCTCGGTTATATCGAATTTGGATCTCTGCCCTTAGCTTCTTCAGTCTGGTACCTCAATATTCAATTGCAATTATAGGTCTTCGCTTCAAATTTCATTAGAACTAGTATTTCAGTTATGTTGTCAAAGACAACTCACATGTGAATGGAATTGTCTTCATTTGGTGTCTACCAGTAGAAAGTTGTAATTGCAACAATGGTTCCTGATAACCTCTGCAGAGTGCTGTAGAATCATCATCTAGACATCTACATATTCATTTTATGGCTAGACTTCACATGATATTCTCGATAAGTTTCTTCAACAATTTGACAAAGACACTTGATTAACCATTTAACCTAATTGTTCATCCAATCATCCTGCATTGAGGTCCATTAAGTTTTCTATTGCGTTAGCGATCCTGTGAGCCAATTGATAGGGCTTCACCAGACGCTACCTGAATCATATTCTAGTTTCCTGTTTTTGCATACAAAACATTGTAGTGTTTTCATACATATTTATCCATATCAAATCAGATACATATTTGTTTCATGCTTCCTTCTAATATCCAAGTATTTGTTTTCCCCTCTTTAACTTTGTATGATTTATTATGGACTATTGGTATAATGCAGCTGGAGTTCCATTGGAGAACATTCTTTATCTTGGTGGACCTAATATTGCTTCTGAAATTTACAACAAAGAATATGCAAATGCACGTATTTGTGGAGCTGACAAATGGAGAAAACCTCTTGCAAAGTTTTTGAGGCAGCCTCATTTTATTGTGTGGGATAACAGTGATCTCATCACTCATGAAGTCATGGGTGGCTTAAAAAATGTCTATGCTATTGGTGCTGGTAATTTCTATTTGTCTTTTTCACTGTTTCCTTTTTTTCTCGAACACGGAGGAGAGCTGCGTATATCATTATATTAAGAAGAAAACGAGGGGTTAGAAACCCTTGCAACACCACACATGCCACCCCACCACATTCTTCGTTGTTTCCTCCCAACTTGAATTAATGTTCTTGAATCAGTGCCTTGCTTCATAGAATTTTCTGATGCCCTGCTTCATATGAATGTGTTGTCTTAAAGGAAACTAAAAAAATGTTAGCCGTAGCATCTTATAAGAAAGATTCAGTAGACAATAAGTGATGAGAAATGCATGGTGCAGTGAACTTTATTCTATGCACATAGCACGGCGCTCAGTGACACCCCAAGTAGGCCTATGGTTTCATTAATTTGCTGAACATTCTGATATCTTGCAGGTATGGTAGCTGCACTAACAAACGAGAGTGCAACCAGCAAATCCGTTTACTTTGCACTTTGCACATCTGAGATGATCTACATCACACACCTTCTGGAAGAAGAACCTGAAAAACTTGCTGGACCCTTATTAGCTGACACTTATGTCACATTGTTGAAAGGTCGTAATGCATGGTATGGGCAGAAGTTAGCTAAAGGCGAATTGACATTAGAAATGGGTGACAGCATTAAAGGAAAAGGGACCATTCAGGTATGCCCTTTTAATTTTGATTGACATCTAAACTTCGAAGAACTGCATGAATATGCCTAAATGGTTCATGTAATGAATTATCCTATTGCCATTTGATTTCAGGGTGTCTCTGCAGTTGAAGCGTTTTATGAGCTTCTTAGTCAGGATAGCTTAAGTGTCATGCATCCAGAAGCCAACAGATCTGTTGCCCCGGTTGAGATGTGCCCGATCCTAAAAGCACTACATAGGATTTTGATCACGAGGTTAGGACCTAAGACCAACTCAACATACTCTACACCAGTTACATTTTTATTGGATTACCTATGTCAGTAACCTATATTACTAACCCATACATACTGATAACTTGATTGTCATGGTTCCTTCTGCCCCTGCCTTTGTGCGAGCTATTCTACTTTATGTTTCAATAGTTTGGAAATAATTCAGTGAACTAAGGTTTTCTGATATTTGACTGAGTTGGTCTGTTTACATATAATGCACAGGGACCGTCCTGCTGATTCGATTCTTCAGGCTATAAGAGATGAGACAACGTATGATCCGCGTGAAAGAATTGAGATGGCACAAGGCCATTCACTCTACCGACCATCTCTTCTTGGTCAACCAAAAGATGTCAAAACCTAGAAGTTATTTTCTTTCCCTTTCCCTTATTGGTTAGAACTTAGACGATCTTGTGAGTTGCTATATGTTTATGCACGGTGTAATTGTTGTTGTAACATTAGTTAAATCTGAGAAGGTATTTATTTAGCTTGGTAAATATTAGTAGCCTTGTATGATGCAGGGCATGATTTCAAGGAAGAAAATAAAAATGATTTCATATTTTTTCTGAGTAAAAAAAAAATCTATGAATTTTCTTAGATTAAATCATATTTTAGTATTTTTAAATGCATATTTTCAGAAAAAAAAAATATTTGCATATTTTTTCGAAAAAAAATTTCTACAACTTTTTTGGTAAAGTATAATTGACTCCTGAATTATTGCAAGGGTGGCTGACATGTGTAGGAAGGTTGACGTGATTCTACGTCAGCCAACATCAAAACTGTTTTTCAATTAAAGAAGGTAAATTTGATTTTCGCAACTGTTTTCGTGGGGCAAAATGAAAGAGCGTCGGCCCATCTTTGTGGGCCGTTTTTTTTTTGAAATTTGTGTCGTTTGTTTGCCAACAGAAGAGCTTTTTCTCCTTGATCACACGTGTTATGAAAAATGGTAAAACGCCTGTTTTCATTTTTCTTGTGGAAGACACAGTTTTTGTGTAAAATTTGCACTGATATTCACAGTTTAGTTGGCAAAATCGGACCATTCCGCGATCTGCGTGTCAAAGTGGCTCTAGTCAATGTGTCGAGTGCTGTAACCATAGCAGACCACCTTTTAAAGTTTCTCCAAAATTCCAGATGTTCGCAAGTTTCGCTTTAATATAAATCCTTATATGGTCCAAATAAGGCATACGCACGAAAGACGCGGGAAAATTTTCCTTTCAGCAGATTGCATCCCAAATGATTGTTGTTGTTGACCATAATGGAGAAGTAGAGTTTCCCGTCGAAGCACCGAACCTGCTGAATCTGGAGGCAGACCAAGCACGGAAAGTCCCGGCGGCGGACGTGCAGTTTCCATCAGGCATCAACCGCATTGCGACGTTCAGGCCGTGCGTTTCGGTGCCCGCCTGACACACGGGCACGCGCGGGCCTATTGGGTCGTGGCCAATCGGTGGTTGCAGGGCCCGCCCATATATATAGCGAACCGTGCGTGCCGGAGGTGGAAGGCTCACAAGGAAGCAGAGAAATTTTTGCAGAAAAAAAGAAACTGCCTGATGCTCCTCCAAGCCTGACGAGGAACCGCGATGAGGATGGCCGCCGCCGCTCTGTGGATCTCCGCCTGCAGCTGCAGCTTGCTGCTCTCGCTGTCCTTCTCAGGTGATGAGCGCATCGCTTCACAGCTGCTAGCGGGTGAATTTGGTTTACCTTCTTACTATGTGTCCATCTGTTCCAAGGTGTTGCGATATTGACTGTCTTGAGTATACGCCTATACGGTGCCGTAGTTAGAACGTGCAGTTGCTTCTTGTTAGGAACATGAGAACAGACCCAACGTTACATAGGCTGATTTTTTTTTCTTTCGACGAGTAATTGATTCTTGCAAATGTCAGATATTGTCGCTGTTTGGTTTCTGTTATTATCTTTTCTTTCTCAACAGAAGCGGCAGGAGTTCTGCCGAGGCATTAAAAGATTAGTGTCTACTTTCACCTGTACCTTTCCGTTTCACGAGAGCTTTTATTCTTTGGATAACCTTTTAGCGTGGATTGTTAGCCACTACAACCTGTTCTGGTTCTGGCTCTGTTGCTCTTACCTGTATACCTCTGTTTTGTACCCAAGTCGAGAAATCATTTACGCAGTAAACAGCATCCTTTATTTTGTTTGTTATAAGCTGCTGCTGGAGGGTTGCTTTCACTGTTCTGTTCTGAACGACTTCACGTTAATGCATGGCCGGGCTCTCTCGTCTAACCCTCTTGACAGATGGTCTCCTTCCTCCATGGATCAGCTAGCCATGGTTGGTTTAATTTCTGTACGGGTTCTTGTTGCCATGTTGGTTTGCCTGTCAATCTGAAGTTATGTGTTCAATTATGATAGTGAAACATCAACAGAGATACATAGCCCCTTATGAAGAGCAGTAGTAGTACTGCAATGCACGCCTTAATTGGCGATAGCTACAAAGGAGCGATCCAAAGTACAATTTCTATTTCAACCTGTGCACTTTCCATTTCAAAGTTACTGCTCCTCCCTAGAGGAAATCAAGGAATTCAAAGGATCCATGTCCATACATACTAATAATAGTGATGAACATTTCCCCCCAGCCTAGTACACAATTTGCAAGAAATCTCCCAACAAATTGATACGAGTTGTATTGTACTCCTACCATGTTAGGAGGTTAGATTCAACAGGATAAATTAGCATGAATTGCATTGCCTTTTTGTTAAGTTAGTTTTAACAGCTCGAAGTTTCATGCATGCTTTGATCAGTCGTTCTCTGCTTACTGTTCAAGAGTTATGTGTCGTTCAGGAGTCGAAGGCATCGGCGTGAACTATGGCATGATCGCCAACAACCTGCCGTCCCCCGACAAGGTGATCGCGCTGTGCAAGTCCAGGAGCATCACCGACGTCCGGCTGTTCCACCCGGACACCACCGTCCTCGCGGCGCTCCAAGGCTCAGGCCTCGGCGTCGTCCTCGGCACCCTGAACGAGGACCTCGCCCGCCTGGCCTCCGACCCCTCGTTCGCCGCGTCGTGGGTGCAGGCCTACGTGCAGCCCTTCGCCGGCGCCGTCCGCTTCCGCTACGTGGCCGCGGGCAACGAGGTCATTCCGGGGGACCTCGCCTCCTACGTCCTCCCGGCCATGCAGAACCTCGAGTCCGCGCTCTGCGCCGCGGGGCTCGGCGGAGACGGCGGCGTGCCGGTCACCACGGCCGTGTCGACGTCCGTGCTGGGGTCCTCGTACCCGCCGTCGCAGGGCGCCTTCTCGGAGGCGGCGCTGCCGTCGTTGGCGCCCATCGCGTCGTTCCTGGCGTCCAGGTCCACGCCGCTGCTCGTCAACGTGTACCCGTACTTCGCCTACTCGGCCGACCCGTCGTCGGTGCCGCTCGACTACGCGCTGCTGCAGTCCGCGTCCGCCTCGGGCGGCGCGGGCGGGGCCGTGACCGTGACGGACGGCGGGGCGTCGTACGGCAACATGTTCGACGCCATCGTGGACGCCGTGTACGCGGCGCTGGAGAGGGCCGGCGCGCCGGCGGGCCTGGAGGTGGTGGTGTCGGAGACCGGGTGGCCGTCGGGCGGGGGGCGCGCGGGCGCCAGCGTGGGGAACGCGGCGGCGTACGTCAATAACGTGGTACGCCACGTCGGGAGCGGGCGCGGCACGCCGCGGCGGCCCGGGAAGGCCGTGGAGGCCTTCGTCTTCGCCATATTCAACGAGAACAAGAAGCCCGAGGGCGTGGAGCAGCACTTCGGCCTGTTCCAGCCGGACATGACCGAGGTGTACCACGTCGATTTCACGGCGGCATCTTCCTCGTAGAGTCGTAGACGAACAACGAACTACGTACGCTGCATGGATTAAGGACGCATTGGCATTTTTAAAGAAAATTTATTTAGACCCGAGTGTGTTTTAGCTTTTCCGTTTATGTACTGTCGCATCGACATGATCTGCTTTATCATTATTAGCTAGTACCAGTAGGGTTCACCGAATGGTTGGATCGGCGATGATTGGTGGCATTTGCACATAGGACTATATGAGTGCGTCTTAAAGCATGAATCAACGTCAGTAACTCTGCAATACTGCATGTATTGTTAAGATAGTTTTTTATGCGCTGCTTGGAGAAAATTTCTGGATTTTCTTTGTTTGTATAACTGCATATATATAGTGCCCGTTACAGAAATTTCGTGACAGCCGACAGTTGACGACTTCGCACCTGAAATGCTGAAACAGATCAACGTGTGTATTTGTGCTGTCTATGATACACGGGCGACACCATTTCGCTCTTACCCGTGCAAGTGGGCCTCTTACCCTTGTAACTGGGCCCTACATTTACGGGCCTATTTATCCCACGAGCTGGGCGTCAATATGGGCCACGGCCTCACACATTTCATGAAGTGTGTAGAGTCAGACACGCCCACGCACACACAACCCCTGTAGCCGTGTGGGCGAACTCGTGCCAGCGTAGTGGGCTCGTTTGGCGCAGCTCCTTGGGCTCCTGCTCCTCACATACTGTAGATACACGGCAGGATACTGTAGCACGAAGCTGTTTCGGAAATCGAGTAAAAAAATGAACTAAGGAGAGAAGGAGCCGGAGAAGCCACGATTTCAAACTTCTAACTTCTCCGACTCTGTGCTACAGTGTTCGGTGGCTAATCACTTCGAAGGTTCGGTGGCTAATCAGACGACTAGACATGAGTTAATTATAAAACTAATTACAGTAACCCTGAACTAATTTACGATACGAATCTATTAAGTCTAATCAATCTATTGTTAGTAAATATTTGCTGTAGCACCATATT
Organism: Miscanthus floridulus; assembly: GCF_019320115.1. Classification (NCBI taxonomy): domain Eukaryota; kingdom Viridiplantae; phylum Streptophyta; class Magnoliopsida; order Poales; family Poaceae; genus Miscanthus; species Miscanthus floridulus. The sequence continues at coordinate 117,111,316 of NC_089585.1, read as the reverse complement.
GTCAAACTATGAACTAATTAGACTTAATAGATTCGTCTCGCAAATTAGCAATATCTGTATAATTAGTTTTATAATTAATCTATATTTAATACTCTTAATTGATATCAAAGATTGACATGGCTAAAGTATTTACATGTACTCACTCGGTCCTAAAATATTTATTGTTTTCGCTTCTCCAAAATTTTGACAAAATATATATTAAAAATATTAATATTTATGATATATAATTGATATTATTGTAAAGATCTTTAAATCTTATTTTTTAATAAGTTTATTTGAAGATATAAATATTACATGTATTTTCTTCTAATTAAGTTAAACTTACGGTACGAAATGATAAATAATACGGGAGAGAGCGGGAGTACAGCAGAGCATGGCAAGTACCAAAAGTCCTCATCGCTGTCGCCCAGTCGACATCGCCTGCTTTATCGGGTGGCGCGCACGCGAGTACTGTACCATGGCTTCTGCCTTTCCTCCTCTCAAGATTTTTGACTTTCAGGGGACTGCGTCTTGTTTCGTTTTTTTAATAAAAGAGGTTAGTTCATCACACTGTGCTGCATTAATTCTCTTGGACTATTGCGTGGACAAAGAAAAAGTCCCTATTTCCTTGGCTTGAGCAGTTCTCATCATGTCAACAAATCTATCGTCCTCACAGAGTGTCATTTTCATCACTTTCTAAAAGAAGATAAATATTTTCAACTTTAACCAAAAATGAAAATATTAATATTTATGATGTATAATTAATATTATTAGATAAATCATTGAATATATTTTTATAATAAAATTATTTGAGATACTAATGTTGTTATTGTAAATCTTAGTCAAATTTAGAAAAGTTTGATCGATACAAATCTCATAATGATATTTCTAGACAGGGGAAGTATTACTAGTAGAAGCAGAGACATCACATGATGCAAAGTTGCGGACCTCCAATGTTTGTCCCGTTCGCTTGACTGATAAGCCATGATTGAAAGTATTGTTGGCTGATTTATTGTGAGAGAAAAATACTATTCGTTAGCTGAAAAAGTACGACTTATAAACCAGGTGAACATGACGGTTATCCGGTAGAAATATTAGTTGTAACAGACACATGGACCCACGTTGTTTATTACTACTTCCTCCATCCGGAAAAAAGAGCGCAACTGTAATTTGCATGTCAGTTAAAATGTTTCTCGCTTCATCAAATTTCTAATAACTGATATTCACATTTATGATTCCAAATTAATTTATTATAAAAATACATTTTATAATTAATTTAATGATACTTATTGACATCATAAATATTCATAATTTTTATCTATAATTAATCAAATTAAGATAATAAAATATGATATTGTGTTAGAATTATACTCTTTCTTGGACAACGAGAGTACATCTGTGGCACCTCTGCCTGCTTTGATACCGGCAAACATTGACGTGCCTGGACTATCGCGTAACATCTATTTTGTTTTGTCAAACAGTTCATCAAAATAACTTTAGCTCCACCAATAAATATGTTGGTGGAGTTGAAACTAAAAATGGCTTCACCAGTGAAATAGAATTGTGCCAAATAAGGCCTAATATTAGTTGCTCCTTTCATTCTAAACTATAATATTTTGATTTTTTTAGTATGTACCTTTTGCTATACATTTATCTACATTGTGTCTAAATACAGAGAAAAAAATGTAGGTAAAGCCAAAATTATTCTATAATTTGGATTGAAAGCGGTATAAGCTCACTGTCAGGGACCAATATTAGGGAACCCAAAGATGATGAGCTAATGAACATCAACATTGATTCATTCGAGTTGTCAAGAGCGCGACTACAGCTCCAACCGACCCCAAGCGTGCAAGCTCCGCCTCGTCCGACCTCTAGGTGAGGGCTCCGCCTCACCCGACCCCTGAGGGAGGGCTCCGCCTCGCCCGACCCCAAGGCCGCACACTCCGCCTCGCCCGACGCTTGCGCTCTGCCTCACCGGGCTCTGAAGGAGGGCTCTGTAACACCTCGGTGTTAAGCATACATTAACCTTTTGCAAATCATGAGCATAATCATTATTATGCATTCATAAGCATGATATGAAATATAGAATTGAAACATACTAATGAAACATGTATGTTGCATAGTTTTGTTTTAATAGATCGGATGCTATGTTTGTTTTGCCATGTGTGTATCTTGGTTGATCACTTAGACCACTTAGAAGTAATTAGGATGCAATTTGGAGCAAGGAGTATATTCAAAGTTTTCTCAAATTTTGCTTTTAAAAATAATCTTCTAAAATAGGGTTTTTGTGATACTTTTGTATAGGGTTTTATTTTATTCTTGTATTTGCTGTTATCTTAGAAAATATCTAGTAAATAGAATAATTATCAGAAAAATATGGTTCCAGTTTTGTTAATCTCCTTTAGTGATGTACTTTGTAGGAAAAATATATGTCATGCATGTTCTGTAGAAAAATATTGATGTGTAGTTCAAGTGCCTTTAATTGATGATTTTTGTTATTTTGATAGAGAGCAAAAATTGTATAAAGCATGTGTATGATAATTTTTGTGCAGTGATTGTTTACTGTGTAGAACATAGGAAAAATATTAAATCTGTTGTTGGATACTTTTCATAATACAAAGTATTTTCATGCTCATATTTATGCCATAGCTTGTCATTTTTGTGTAGGCTATTTTACTTATCTAAATGTCACGAAAATTTTATGGTAGTCTACTTAGAGTAGTACTATGCTATTGTAATTTTCTCAGATTTTTCTGTGCTACCAAAATAGGTGTTGCTGTTCAAACCTAGTTTCAATTAGGGTTTAATTAACATTTTTAATGCATGTTTAGTTAATAATGTTTGTTTTGGTGTATCTTTGAAGCATCTTAGCTTGCTGTGGTGACTTGGCATGTTAGTACAGTGGTTGTAGTAGTAGTATAGTAGTACATGTTCTTGGATGATGTTGCCTACCTTGTAGAAGAGCTTTACTTCTACTATGTCCAATAAAGTTAAACATGTTCATCTACATTCCATGCATCATGATCATTACATGTCATCTCTCCGATGCACCTATGCATGAGCACTTATACATCTGCATTATACAGGATCACAGGAGGAGTTGCTAGTAGCAGTTCAGGAAGAGCAGACTGGGACAGATCCACAAGAAATCCAGGCACAGGAGGTGCCAGAGGAAGAGGAGCAAGGAGAGGACTTGCCCGAGTATGTAGATCATCAACCTAGTTCGTTCGAACGATACAAGCCCCGGAGCATTCTAAGTCTCCTACTTTATAAAAACAAATTCTTTCTATATATGAGTTTATATATTGTTGCATTAAGTTGTAGGAGTTGATTGAAATCGTTGATGCGTTTATTACTATCCTTGCCTATCTTATTACCTTTTTACCCTGTTAGGTCGGGATCGAATAACTGCTTAGCCTTGCTTAGACCGGTAGCGATCGGTGATTTTCGATCACCTACATTTATAGGTGGTTACTAGAAGAATTTAGCTATGGAAAGAATGATATCCTAGAATTAACCATGTGTGATGGATAATTGGAGACCGAACAGAAAAGTTGGAGGCAACCAGACAAGGTTCTGGGGTGCTGTTAGTTTTCCGTCTGTGTCGATTAAGGACCGATCGTTGCTCGTCCCTCTTATCATATTGAACGTATGCCTCACATTTAGCTGGTCAAATAAAGTACCTTTCGACCACAAAGCTAGTGACACTATTCGAGCTGGGATAAACTCGGATTGGCAGACTGGTACTGAGGGGGTATGATGGGGATGCGAAGAGTGGGCCCAAGGTGCATCCTGGCTATCGGGCAGTCCCTGGGTAGTGCGGTCCATGACTGTTATCCCACGGTTACTTGGAAAGTGTCATTAGTGATCTATAGCTCACTTGATCGGTGAATGTGGTTTGTATGAGGAATAAATCACCAGCTGGTTAGGAATCGATTCGAATCACCATCGCTCCTAGATAGTGAGCACTTGACTCGAGCTACAGCATCGTAGTAATTATGATGGAACACTGATGGTTATCTGGATGGTATGGGATATGCTAAATCTAAGTTGGTAACTGGATGTTATTGGTTAATCAAGTGATTGCTATAGTATAGGTGCTTACCTAGATGGATAGGTCATAATAAAGATGATGCAAAGTACTTAAAATGGTTTCTTCATGATAGCTTATGCTTTTCGCAAAAGAGTTAGCTAGCCCACTAAAGAAAGCCTTGCATAATTCTTGGTGTCGCTTTATTTTGGTTTAAGATGGGTAAGTCTAGCTGATTACCTTCTCGTACTCAGGGCGTTGTTCACATTGTTGTTGTAAATGGTCAAATGTACTACGACTATTGCATTAACTGCTTGTACCCGACGATGGGCGACAACTAGGACCAAGGGCAATGGTCACTCCGTATCTCTCATCTGATGCTTTTGTTGGAGATGACTACCTACTGGCACTGTATCTGAACCAAAAGTGTGTGTGTGGCTTTAAAACTATTTGCTTCCGCTATTTTAGTTTGAACTTGGGTTGTAATAACTTTATGTTCTAAACTCTGATGTATCCAACTGTCATTGTGAACTTTATGTAACATGTGACGGTGATTGCTAAACTTGTACGATCTTGGTTTGTATGTCGATTGGTTTGAAATCCTTCGTGGTTTCACGGACTACCAGGTTATATGGGCTTAAGTTTGCTAAATTATCTGCTTCAGCGGAAGATTTCCTTACTTAATCTCGTATAATTGGTCGGTTCTGTTACAGCCGGTATCAGAGCAAGGTTTAGCAGGTTACTGTTCCCACGAGTATTTAAAACCAAAGTTGTGTTTAAAACTGAGTTTTAAAACTTAATAGTGTGCCAGTGGTCATATCCTGTATGCCCAGTTAAGGACTCTAGGTGGCTTATTTAAGTACTGACTTGGGGGTCTTTGCATCATATTTCTATTTCGTTGCTCATACGGTGTGCTATTGTATGAGTGCCATTCACTTGAGTGATAATTTATGGATCCATTGCCTCTACGCCTCAGTAAGTGAGAGTTGTGAGAGCATGATCGGATACACTGCCGATCTAGGGAAGTGCTTATATGATGCCGGATTATTTACATGCCATACGCGTGTTTATATGAAGGTATCCAATGTGTGGGGAATTCCGTCCTGTGGTGACGATGCCGTCGATAGGTCCATGGTTCGGGTAGTTGCTACCGTTGTACGCGTATCTGGGGATGCGTGTAGAGCGAGTAGATTACTTTACTAATTTCGTGCATATTTTTCATACTGTCAGGGTTTGGGCTGAAGTGTATCTTTTGTAGGTACATAACAACGCTATCGTGTAGTACGTATTAGCTACGTTTATGAGAGACCGTTGTATGCCATCGTCTATGCCGCTAGCAATTGTTATTTTTCTTGAGTTTGTGAGAACATACGGAACATGCATGCATCATGTTGTTACATATCATCCATACCCCCCTTAATAGTACGGCCAAAGGAAAAACAAAGTCCTAAACTACTCTAAGTGTCTCTCTAACTCCAATCGACACTTAGAACTAGTCATCCTTAACCTTGTCGTCCATCCTTTGAAAACCAAAATGATTTCCATCATAGGGGCATGACAACTTTGATTGCCCAATCGATCTCCATTACCATGACCTAACTTAATTGCATCTGCAAAACACACGTTAGTCATAGTAATCTTGTATTGTCATTAATCACCGAAACCCAACTAGGGGCCTAGATGCTTTCAATCTCCCCCTTTTTGATGATTGATGACAATACCACCTCGAGTATGTGAAAGAGTGAGGTTTTTGACGGGCTTGGTTCATATAAGCTTTTGTCGATAAGAACAAAAGTGTTAGTCAAGCTTATATGACCTAAGCCAACACAATGTACTCAAAGGATATGAATTAAGCATGAGTACGAGTAACAAAGCTCATTTGCATCGGAGTATAAACGCAGAAGTAAAGGCAAATAAGCATAACATAAGTGATATGACATATAAATAATGTAAAGTAGCGAGCACACATGTCATATATCACAATCACATAGATAGCACTATCACATAGATATAATAGTATGCTTGAAAGTAACACACGAATGCATAATAGTAATAGTGTATCACATAGATAAAACTCCAAATGTATATAATAAGCTAATACTAGATAACTAGCTCCCCCTGAAAGTCGCTCCCCCTAAGTCTACATACTCAAACCCTCTCCCCCTTTGGCGTCAAACACCAAAACCTAAGGGTCGGTCGGTGGGGCTGCAGCGGATGAGTCAGGCGCTGAAGTACGTGGATCAAGCTGGAACTGGGCACCCTCATCATCTGACCCTAAACTCTGAACAAACTAACCCTCTGTAGCAGGAAGTGTCGCTGAAGCAGTCTGGGTCTGAGCTGGGGTAGGTGCTGCCTGTGAAGCTGCTAGTACGTCTGTCGTAGGATCTAAAGAGGCGATAGACGAGGGGAGCCTCTGAGTAGTCACTGCGATTGGGGCTGCTGTAGAGGGACCGATGGTATGCATATGAGGCAGTGTAGGCATGCCGGTCAGCTCGCTGAAAGATGCTCCAAGACTCCTAGAGACTAACGTGTCAGGCACAAATAGCGAGGGTGACTGCTCCGGTGAGAAACCCGTGTGATATGGAGTGAACTGCGGGGCAACCACTGGTGAGGACAACCACTGGGACACCTGAACTATAGGTGAAGCAAATGGAGCTAGAGGCAGTCCCCGACTCTGAAGCCCACTGGGCTGTACAGCTGGAGTCGTCGTGGTAGAGGCAGGCTGAGCAAGCTGGGGCGAAGGCTATGGTAGTGGGGCCCCAAGTGTTGTCACTACATGCTGCATAAATCCCATAAGCTGTTGCTGCATGAGTAACTGCTGGTGATGCATCTGCTGCTGCTGCTGCTGGAGGAGCTGCTGTTGCCTCTGGAACTCATCCTGACGAGCCTGGAACTATGCGAAGTTGGCAGTAGTCTCCTGTGCCTGTCGTGCCTGATCCTGCTGCATCCGCTCAAGAATGGCAATCAATGCGGGGTCCGTCTATGGTGCTGGTGGAGCTAAGCTAGAACTACCGGCCTCTGTATCATGTCTGTATGGAGGCATCTAAGGAATCAGCAGATAGTCATCATCCGAACTATCACTAGACTCGGTCATCCCCTGCTATGCCTCAAGCTGCTCCTCCTCTATAGCAGCTATGCCTCTAATGATCTTATCCTACTGAGCTGCTAACTCTAGAACATCTGGACGATGACTGGGCTAAGCGGGTGCCTGTGAAGTGCTGTGCCTGATCCTCTGTGCCATGTTATATGCGGGAAACTTTGTGGTGGCACCCTTGTACTCTGCAACCATCTCAGGAGTCCTGACCTACACACACTTGAGCATCAAGAATGTGACCCAATGTGCATAAGGAAGCTGTCTATGACCCTTGAAGCCCTCAGCAATAGTATCCTCCATCTCTGATAGAAGGAGGTCCCAAATGTCAAACACGGTCTGCTGCATCAGGGCATTAAGGAGCCAGAGCTATAGGCAAGTCAGACCCTCTCTGTAACCTAACCTGGGAAGTAGTGTCCTCCTAATAATAGCCTCTAGTACTCGAGCGATAGGAGTCAGGTCACTGGGGTTCCTGCTTGACCCCTCACCAAAGGGCTCCTTGAAGCAATGTCGCACCAGATCTGTAGGGGGCACTAACCCTCCATGAGGATGCCTGGGAGGCTCCTGCTGTCCATAACATACCTCATGCAATTTGACAAGCTGATCCTATAGCCTCAGTATCTCCCGGGCCCTGAAACTCATCACCCTATAATCTCTGCCATTGAATGCAAAGTGAATGAAGTTGTGATGCGGATCAATGTAGAGTGAAGCATAAAACTGCCGAACCCAAGATGGTACATATACTCCTATCCGGCCAATCAGATCTGCGAGCCCCGGCAAATATGACAAGTAGGGGCAGATATGCTCTCTGGCTGCTGCCACAATAGACTCTAAACTACATACCCACTGAGATCTGAACACTGCCCCACTGTTGAGATAAGCGTTGTAGAAATCCTCCTGCAGTGGCGTGTAGAAACCCTCAGCTGCTCTCTCATCCCTCCTCAGAGGAAACCACACATCGAACTCAACAAACCTCAGCTAGCGAACCTGTCTGGCTGTGGCGGCCCTCAAGTCAAGGTGTACCACTGGAGGCGGACCCTATGGTCTGGGCGGTGGGCGTGAATCCCTGTGCTGTGTAGCTAGCCTCGATGGAACTATAGCACTGGTACGACCAGAGCGGCATAGCTGGGGTGCCGGCTCGGTCTCCTCGGCCTGCTGGCCCTCCTGAGTGTCCTGAGCTGGCTGAGGCTCTGCTGGTGGGGGCTACTATTGTGACTCCTGCTGAGACTCACCCTGACGCTGAGGCTCTTTAATAGCCAGACGACGTCCTGGCATCATGACAGTCCTAGGTGGACTACCATGAAGTCGCTCAATCTCCCTCAGTCTGTCCTGTGCGTCTGGTGCCAGCTGATCTGCTATGACAACACCACTATGGGCATCGCCTCTCTCGGCATGCTCTGTGGCCTCAGTGACTGTAGCTGCTCTTGCTGTCTCTGCATTGGGGTACTTGCGCTTCTTGGATGTCACCTGCTTCGTTGCTTTGCCTTTCGGTCCTATAGGCTTACGAGGCGGGGGCCTCCGACCATTATCACCTGGGCCACCACCAATGTTCTTGGTGCGAGCCATCCGATCTGACAAGAGGATGAACTACCGCTGATGAAGATCAACTGTCAAACTGACACTCCCGAGGCTTGGCCTCGATCCTTACTCATGAGCTTGGCTCCGAGTTGACTACCAACTGCCACAAGAACCTCAACGGCACCGACTCGCTGCATGATAGAATAGATGGATATACGAATAAATACAATATATCTAATAGATGCGAAAGACCTAGGAAGAAAGCAATGTAGGTGCGAAATTGAGACGACAGGCAAGCTACCTGATGAACTGGCGATCCAAGAAAGGAGAGACGTGTCACGCGGGGGAAACCTCGGAACCGATTATGGTTAGGGTAGATCGAAAGCCCTGAATGATTTGAAATCAGTGCATAGCCATGGAACTAGGTCACAAGCAAGGTAAATTCAACACAGGAGTTAGGCCTTACCAAGCAATTGAGGAGGCAATAGCTAGGGCACTGGAAATAGCCTTGAATGGCGCTTGGTGCCTGGGGAGCCGACGGCGGCGCTGGCACAGAGGGTGCGCGACGGCTTGGATGCGCGGAGAGGCTCGATGGCGGCCTTGGCTGTAGCTACGGGAGGTGTGCGGATCAGGCTTGAGCACGCGAGGAGGCTCACTGGCAGATGGAGCCGGGCGCACGGTCGTGGGAGACGGGAGGCTCACGGCCACGGTGGACTGGTGGCGCGTGGAGCAGGACGGCGGCATTGGCGCGAGAGAGCTGCGGCGGCGACCTAGCGGCGGCTCGGGCTAGGGCAAGGTGACTATGGCGATTAGGGTTAGATGCTGCTGGCTGAGATCAAAGATACGGACGGTTAAAAGGAGATCCCACGCGTAACGGAGAAGGAAACAGGGAAAGAGTTCAGAAACCGCACGTTCTCCATTGACCGGATGCTCCGGTGGTAGCGACCGGACGCTACCACCCAGCGTCCGGTCAATTCCAGAGAGGTCCAATTCCTCTGGAATCGTGACCGGACGCGTCCGGTGGTCCATGACCGGACACAGGTAGGGTCCGGTCAGTACAGCCTGTTTCATCTTCAAACGACCGGACGCTGGAACCCTTCCTGATCGGATGCACAAACACAGCATCCGATCACTCCTTCTGCAGCAGTTCAGCTCCCGTGAACTGACCGGACGCTGGACAACAGCGTCTGGTGCAGTGTCCGGTGCACCTTTTCCAGCAAATCTTCAGAGTTCCTTCGCGCTGCCTATTCCCAATCAAGTCCCAACTTGAATAAGATACAAATAAACACCAATTGGGACTGATGTGAGTGACCTCTCTCAAACCCTCATATTTTTCAAAATATTTTGCCTTAGGCTATAATTCTTTTTAAGAAAATAGGCAATAAGAGGGCAAATGGAACAAAACGACAAAACAACATCCATGTATATGCAATACTATGTAAGTAAATCTAGTTGCTTGTCAAGTTTGATCCAAGGTTAAGCTTCTTCACATGCTTTTCGGCGGTTATCTTAACCATGTTAGACAAGCCCTATATGCATTGCCAAAAATTAAACATGTTGTATATTACAATGAATGCAAGGGACAACACAAGCTCAATTTTTAGTGAAGTTACTAAAATCAAGCACATTGAGCTCATTCCGCAATCTACGAAATGTAGCCTCATCTAGCGGTTTAGTGAAGATATCCGCTAATTGATCTTCGGTTCTTACACCTTCTAGTGATATATCATTTTTAGCAACATGATCTCTTAGAAAGTGATGACGGATATCTATGTGCTTGGTGCGAGAGTGTTGAACCGGATTATTTGCAAGTTTTACCGCACTTTTATTGTCGCACAAAAGAGGTACTTTTTCTAGAACTACACCATAGTCTAGCAAAGTTTGCTTCATGTATAAAATTTGTGCACAACAAGCACCCACGGCAATGTATTCCGCTTCGGTGGTGGACAAAGCCACACTATTTTATTTCTTGGAGGACCAAGACACAAGTGATCTATCAAGCAAATGACACCCTCCGAATGTGCTCTTTCTATCCACTTTGCATCCGGCATAATCCAAATCGGAATAGCCAACTAATTCAAATATAGCTCCTTTGGGATACCAAAGACCAATGCTTGGTGTGTGCTTAAGATACCTAAGGATTCTTTTTACGGCAATTAAATGTGTTTCCTTAGGATTAGCTTGAAATCTAGCACACATACACACACTAAACATGATGTCGGGCCTAGATGCGGTTAAATATAACAAGCTACCAATCATTGAACGGTAGAGAGTTTGATCAACCGGGTTACCTCCCTCATCTAGGTCGAGATGTCCATTGGTGGGCATTGGTGTCTTGATTGGCTTACATTCATCCATCTTGAATCTCTTGTGAAGATCTTTTATATATTTCTCTTGAGAGATGAAGATGCCTTCTTTCATTTGCTTGACTTGAAAACCAAGAAAGAATGTAAGCTCACCAATCATTGACATCTCGAACTCCTTCGACATCAATTCACAAAATTCTTTGCATGAATCTTCATTTGATGATTCAAAGATGATATCATCAACATATACTTGACAAATGAAGATATGCCCATCAAGCTTCTTGGTGAATAGTGTGGTGTCGACCTTCCCAATGGTGAAGCCCTTCTCAATAGCCGTTAGATTCATCAAATTCCACATCATATGTTTCTTCAACCAAGCCGGTGGCATGATTAAATACTCTATATGCTTTGGACTTCGATGAGTAACCAACAAGAAAACCAATATCACAACGTCTTTGGAACTTCCCTAGGTGTTGCCGCTTCTTGTAGATGTAGCATTTGTAACCAAACACCCTAAAGAAGGAGACGTCCGGCTTCTTCCCATTGAGCAACTCATAAGGTGTCTTGCCAAGGAACTTTTGAAGGAATAGGCGGTTTGATGCATAGCATGCGGTGTTGATTGCTTCCGCCCATAGAGCTTCGGGGGTGTTGTACTCATCTAGCATTGTCCTTGCAAGAGTGATCAAAGTCCGGTTCTTCCTCTCAACTACACCATTTTGTTGAAGAGTATAAGTTGCGGAGACTTCATGCTTGATCCCAACTTCATCACAATAGGCTTCAATGTTTGTGTTGTCAAATTCTTTCCCATTGTCACTTCTAATCTTTTTGAGCTCCACTTCAAATTCATTTTGAGCTCTCTTGGCAAACTTCTTAAAACAAGATGCAACTTTAGATTTGTCTTGAAGGAAGAATACCCATGTATACCTTGAATAGTCATCCACAATCACAAGACAATAGAGATTCCCTTCCAAACTCTTGTATGTTGTTGGTCCAAATAAATCCATGTATAGGAGTTCTAGCACTCTTGTGGTTGACATGAAAGCTTTGGTTGGATGAGTATTTGCAACTTGCTTGCCGGCTTGACATGCACTACAAAGCTTGTCCTTCTCAAACTTCACATCCTTTAACCCTCTTACCAAATCATTCTTCATAAGCTTCTTGAGTGAGCTCATCCCAACATGAGCAAGTCTTCTATGCCATAGCCACCCAAGTGTTGTTTTGGTGAATAGACAAGTCTTCAAATTTGCATCTTCGGAGGTGAAGTCCACTAGATATAAGTTGTTGTATCTAAATCCATTGAATATCACTTGATTGTCATCTACTTTGGATACAACAACCTCCTTCTCGGTGAACAAGCATTGAAAGCCAAGATCACACAATTGTCCAACGGATAGCAAGTTGAAGCTCAATGAAGCAACATAGAGCACATTGGAGATGGAATGATCATTTGATATTGCCACTTTGCCCAATCCTTTAACCTTGCCCTTTGAATTATCTCCAAAAGTTATTTTCTCTTGTCCATCTACCTCTTTGTCTAGTGAGGTGAACATACGAGGATCACCGGTCATATGTTGAGTGCAACCACTATCAATAACTCAATGACTTCCACCGATCTTGTAGTTCACCTACACATAAGAGATTCAAGCTTTAGGAATCCAAACTTGTTGAGAGCCCTTCACCTTCTCAACAAGTGACTCAGCCACCCAAATCTTCTTAGGCCTACTCTTGTTGGGGGGTCCTAAGAACATGACTTTCATCTTTCCACTAGAATCTTTTCTAAGCATGTAGTGAGCATTGAAAGGAAAGGGTCTAGCATGCTTGGGCAAGGGTTGTGGCGGTGGAGTTTGACACTCATGAGCAAAATGGCCTTCTTGTCCACACTCAAAACATCTCTTTGGCTTTGGCTTTGGCTTTGATTGTTGTTGTTGAGCTTGAGCCTTCTTCTTCTCTACACTTGCTGAAATGACCCCGATTTCTGCGAAGGGAAATCCACAGCGTCGAAGTGTAATAAGACCGTTGTAGATCATATTACCCAAATTCTAGTCGAATATCACATCCATACAATGATAATATCAGAGTACAAATAGTGTGGAATTACATAAATTATTACATCGCCGCATTGGCGAAATCAAAAGTAGCATTCATTCAGAACAACTTGAAGATAAGATCGCTAAACTCGAGCGTAGGCACAAACCCCTCAACCGTCAAACTCCTCAGAGCTATACTCCTCAGCAGAACCTATGTGCCAAAATTTATCAGTATAATTTGTACTGGCCACTCCCAACCCTATGAGCATTGCTTTGTGGAAATTGGATGCAAGTTGGATATAATCAAGGAACCTATAAGGCTGGGGTTTCCTATGCAGTAACATATCAGGTATATAATAATAGTTGGTCAAGTTTTAACACCATTCCCTCACACATCCCATCCCATTCCCATTCCAGAGCCAAGTTTCGATCCTAGGATTGATATACCACCATCTCCATACCATAACCATACCATCGCTCAGTCGATAGGCCAACTCCCTCTTAGCACTGTCTCAAGGCTCGTAGCCCCTGGCTACAACTGACACTCTCTTACAGGGGGAGAAAAGAAGGACTCATCTCCTATCTAGTTTAAGCGAAACCCAGGAAAGGTCCATAGCCGACAAGTCGGCACATGTATCGATCGATCAACCATACACTCTATAGAGGTTTTACATAACCACAAGATCCGCCTTCCTCGCTGACCATCATCAACTGGGCTAATTTTGGCCGCTTGCTAGCCTAGGATAATGCCACTCTACCATTCAGCCCTGGTACACCCCAAGTCCAGTCTGGGGTGGCTGAAACTGTGAGTCATGAGCCAGGTCCACAAGGTCTCCATGAAGTCTCGGAAGGGTGTGGGGGAATCCTCCATGCCCCGTACCTCCTTACACTGTCCGCTATCAACCTAGCAGTAGTGGCAATATCCTACCCAGTAGTCCGGCCGTCCCGCACCATATAGGGTGAGTGGTACGTAAGGCTTCCCGATGAATCTGAGTACTAGTAAGTCCTTAGGGATGACCAAGCTAGAATGTCTTCATCAGGGTTTCCATTTACCGTGCCACCACAGCACCTCCACCCTAGGCTCCTCCCTTCACAGGATCACACCTAGGGCCACCTCATATACCATTTACCCACCACAGGTATCTATTCCAGGGGTGCCCAGGTAGCACCCCGCGGCAAGACTTGCCCTAGGCTCGTCTTATACTCCAACTTGGTCGACACAACCCTCACCCTCCATGCACCCAAGTCACACACGCAGCACTCTCCCCATAGTCCAGATAACACCAGTTTCTACCACGCATCAATGTAGTGCAAGCGTAGTAGAAGTAATAAACAATGAAGTATAGTAGCAAGCGTGTGACTAGCCTAACAGCTGGGTGAGCAGGGGCAAGGTTGCATCAAGGTAAAGGCCACCAAGAAAGCATACTACTATGCAAGTCCGATCATAGTGTGATCATAAAAATAGGGTAAAGCAATAGCAGATCTATATTAGCCATGCATAATAGGTGCTACGAGATTGGGTGGGATGTGGCACCTTCATTGTAGTCGTCTCCATACTCCTCACGGTACTCACGATCCTCATCTGTCTGGTTCTCCTCCGAGTCTGTAAACGATCGCATTATAGTCACGTTAGCGACATCTATAGAATAGCACAAAGAAGCAATGAAAATTTAAAAGAGCCAAAAGCACTCAAACATGGGTTCATTGCATAGAGCTTGATTTTAGATGAATTTTGGTCCTAGTTTCGTATTTTTCCGAGGTCGTGTGAATTAGTTATGAATTTCCAAAGTTTAAATCATTTCTGAAAATGGAAAAAGGCTGAATTAATCTTGGGCTGACATGTGTCACGTAGTGGCTGGTCCATGTGGCATGCTGACATCAGCATGACATCATCATCTCGGTTTTGAGCTGACAGGTGGGGTCCAACTGACGTCAGCATGACGTCATCAACGTCGTTAGTTCCAACAGGTGGGGCTAGAGGCTATTGGGTCACTGACAGGTGGGTCCGGTCAAAGTCAACATCAGTCAACGGCGGGTCAACGGTCAATGGTCAATGGTCATCAGTCAGGGTCACTGACATGTGGGGCCTGGCTGCTGACGTTAGCATGACGTCACCCCGGCTGCGTTGGCTTCTGTCGTGTGGGTCCCGCGTGACGTCATCATGACGTCAGCATCTGACGTGTGGGTCCAGAGTGTCTGTGCCACTAACATGTGGGGCCAGGTCAACGGTCAACGGTGACCGATCAACAGTCAATACAGGCTGGGTTCAAACTAGGCCTGGACAGGGCTGGATTTGGGCCGGTCTGGGCCGGGCTGACCTAGACATGTGGCGTGCTGTGGCGCTGCCACGTGGCGCAATTGGGCTCTTACTAGGCTTCGTTTCCTAGCTGTGGGCGTGAGCACGGCTCACGGTGGACCCAAGTTCATGGTCCATGGACCTAAGGCAGGGTCCATGGTGGACCGAGTCCATCATCATTTCCCCTCGGCTTAGCTCATGTGCACCGGGTGTAGGGCTGCGCTGCTCAACTCGCCCCTTCTCCTCTGTTTCTTCCACGGCGCGCTCCCACCGGCGATGTGCTCACCGGTGAGCTCTCGCAATGGCTCAGGCATCCAATTGAGGTGGGGAAAAGCCTCCACGCGCCATGGCGGCTGCAATGGTGGGGTCAGGGCGACGGATGGTGCTTCCTAAGTCACTGGTCACAGCGAACGGCGGCTCGAGTAAAATCGGCATGCAGGAATGGCGCGGGTGCAGCGGCATTGGCTAGTTCTGTGGTGCGCGTGGGCGTCACAATGCTCCAGCGGGCATGTTGGGCAGGTTGAGGGGTCCTCCAGGGCCTCTGGTGGCTTTGGCCACGTTGGCGGCCTTCCGATCACGTCAGCGGCGTCGGTGTGGGGGCTATGGCCTCGGAGGGGCATCACAGTGGGGTGTGTAGGCTCCTACGGATCCGTGTGGATGCGGCGAGGGCGTCCAAAGCTCAAGGCGGGACTTCCGATTTCCAGGTGGCCGGTAGGGACTTCCCGGCGGCCACGGCAACATGGTGACGACGGCGAGGCGCACGGGTCACTACGGGGCTCCAACGGGGTGGTCACGGCGTGTGCGTGAGTTGCTCATGGCTTCAGCGGACAGGACGGGCGAGTCAACGAGACACTAGGCACCCCCAGCGGGCTTGGCTACGGTGGAGTCGATGCGGTGGCGGCGGTGCTCCGATCGTGGCATGGTGTGGCCTCTGGGGTCCTCCAGTGACCTACGTCTTCACTGATCGTGAGCGGGGCGTCTTCCGCGGTGAGAAGGAGCCAGCCAAGGTGGTGGCATCACTTCTACTATGGTGATGCGGCCGCGGTGGCTTCGCCATGGCCGTGCGCGTGTCTACGGTGTGTGCCTGTGCGTGCTCGTGTCCATGGGACTTAGGAGGGGTCTCAGCGGCATACGGCTCACCGTCGGTGTTGAGGGCGAGAGGATAGCGGTGCAGTGAAGAGTCGAGGCCGTGTAGCTCCGGAAGCCGTGCCGTGCAGTGTCGCCCACTCCAGCTCTGGTGATCTCTTGGTCTTTCTCCCGGCAGTGGCTCCGCCCTCTTTGTCCTTCTCCTCCCCTCGGCCCTCGTGCTGGGTGGTCTGGTGGATGGCCACAAGTGGCGGCGGGGCGATGGAGGGGCGCTAGGGCAACCGAGGGCCAAGCTTTATAGCCGAGCTCCATGCTCCTATGGTGGATGGCGATCGAGCGGTGGAGGCGTGTTCAGTGGCATCCAATGGCTCGCGTGAGGTTGCATGGGCGCGGCACAAGGAAAAGACAGGGCCATGCCCTGGGCGTGACCCCTGGCCTGCCCTGCCACCGCTGTCGGGCACCGGTCGCGTAGGCGGTTGAGGCGTGGGTGAGGAAGACGACACTGTAGGTGGGGGTGGCTGACATGCAGGGTCTAGCGGGCAGTGGCTGCGAGCGAGGTAGACGGGTGCGCGGGCGTGGGCGACGCGCTGGGCTGCTACGCGCTGGCGGGCCGAGCGAGTTGGCCGGCCTGCTACTGCGCGCATGTGGGCCAGCAGGGGGAAGTGAGGTGATGGGCTGGCTGGTCGGTGGCCTAGGCCGGTTGGGCCGTGAAGCTGAGCAGGCCTGGGCCGCAAGGCCTTCTCCTCATTTCCTTTTTCTTTTCTATTTTTCTTTCTTCTCTATTGTTTAAATTCAAATTGATTTGGAATTTGAATTCAAAATTGATGTACCTTATTCATTGAAGTTTAGATATGAGGCCCACCACATTCTTTTATATATATTTTTATATATTAGGAATTTATTTAGCTAGTTTGTATATCAATCATAGGTGTAGTTTGATATATATAAAAATAAGATTAGTTTTCTCTTTTTACACAATTATCCTTTGTTTTTGAATACTAATTACTTTATAGTGTGTTTCTTTAAAGGAGTTTTAGGCATTACATAAAGCAAATGAAAATCCAACTCACCATGTGAGTTAACAATATATGCTATGTTTCATTTGTTAGTATTTAAATAAACATGGTTAACAGTGGCATGCCATGCTGGTGTGTTGACTTAGGTTGGGGTTAGACCTAATGCATCTCTTAGGTTGGGTTTCTATACATGTCACTCATCATCACATGGGAGTTTTTGAGAAAAATTTTGTAGTTGGTATTATTTGGGTGTATGGATTTTTGGGTTGTTACACTTGCCACATATCCAATGCCACTTCTATCCATCTTCATGACGGTGTTTATGAGTAGCTCACTTTGGAGATGCTTGCCTCTAGCAAACTTGCTCAATCCCACCTTGAGATGCTCTTTCTCCATCTTGAGCTTCTTGTTCTCTTCCTTGAGAACATCATTGTTCTTCTCTTCCTTGAGCTTCTTGTTTTCTTCTTTGAGCTTCTCATTCTCAAGGATCAACTCTTTGTCATGATCAAGAGTTTCTAGCACAATGGTGTTGTGGCTTTTCATCTCTTCAAGATCTTTCATGAGCTTCTCATTATCACTCTTGAGCTTGACATACTCATCATAGTCATTGCACTCAACCACTTGCTTGCCTTTGCTACTAGATCCATGCTCAATGCTCTCATCAATTAAATCATCACATGAGGTAGCTATATCAATCTTAACAACATGGTTAGTAGCATCATGTGGCTCATTTGGTAAGAATTCTTGAGCAATAACAAGAGTATCATAGTTGATCTTTAGAGTTGTATATTCATCTTTTAGCTTGTTGTGACTAGTGATGAGCTCATTGTGCACCCACTCAAGTTTATCATGTTTATCTTTAAGCTCTTTCTTAGAAGATTTGAGCTCCTTGAGTTTGGACGATATAGCATCATTAGTTTCTCTAAGCTCATCATTGGCCTTTTCCAATGTATCACACTTAGCTAAGAGTGAATCATTTCTAGCATCAAGCTTTTCATTTGTAGCTCTACTCTTTCTAATGATCTTAGTGTATTTTCTTAGTATTTTGACAAGATCATCATATGTAGGTGAATCATCATCATCGCTATCGCTATCATCATCACTAGCATGCTCACCATCACTACTATCATCATTCTTAGTTACCTTGCGTTCACCCTTGGCCATAAGGCATAGGTGTGTAGAGGATGATGGCGATGGTGGTGGTAAAGATGCAAGATCAATAGCAATGGCGGCCACCTTCTCATTGTCACTATCATCATCGGATGATCCACTTGATGAATCAATGTCCGTGAGCCAATCATCGACAATGTAAGCCTTTCCACTCTTCTTCTTCTTGTAGAAGTCTCTCTTTTTGCCATCCCTCTTCTTGTATGGCTTGTTCTTCTTCTTCTCATCTTCATCTTCATTACTTGAGTCATCTTTCTTGCCCTTGTTCTTGTTCTTGAATTTGTCTTTCTTGGGCTTTGTGCATTGATGAGCTAGATGGCCAAGTTCGCCACAATTGTAGCAATCTATCTCAGAGATTGGCTTTCTTCTTGATCTAGTGAAGAACTTCTTCTTGCCGTCAAACTTGATGCCACTCTTGTTTAGCTTCTTTAGCATCTTGGCGGTCTTCTTCACCATGAGAGCAAGACTTTTTCATCATCTTCATCACTTGAGCTCTCATACTCAAGTCTTGCTTTGCCCTTATCTTGGCTAGCTTTGAATGCTAAGTCCTTCTCTTTCTTCTTTGTAGAGGATGAGCCATCTTGTGGCGTGATGTGCATGTACATCTCATGAGCATTGATCTTTCCCAAGATTTGTGTCGATGTAGCGGCGGAAAGATCACCTTGATGTAGCACGGTCACAATGTGCCCATATTTGTCAATGGGGAGGACACTCAGGATCTTTCTCACAACATCGGATGGTGACATTTGAGTAAGTCCAAGCCCATTGACTTCCTCTACAAGAACATTTAAATGAGAATACATCTCATTAGCACTTTCTTTGGGAAGCATTTCAAATAAATTTAGCTTTTTAATCACAAGATAATAGCATTCCTCACGCTCACTCTTGGTTCCCTCATGGAGCGCATAAATGTCCGACCATAGTGCATGGGCGTCTTTGTGGTTCCTTACACGGTTAAACATATCTTTGTAAAGGCCTCTAAAGATGGTGTTTCGAGCCTTTGTATTCCATTTTTCATAGTTAACCTCATCACCTTGTAGGTTAGTAGCATCCCGAGGTTTTGGGAAGCCTTGAGAGGCGGCTCTAAGAATACCAATGTCTAGAGCTTCTAAGTACGCCTCCATGCAGATTTTCTAATATGGAAAGTCATCTCCCACAAAGATAGGAGGAGGTCCATCCCCGTGAGACATCTTGCTCTAAGCGGTTAAGCTTAAAAATGTGAGCACAAGGCTCCAATACCAATTGAAAGGATCCAGATGCCCAAGAGGGGGGGTGAATTGGGCTAATTCTAAATTTTCTTGCAATAATCAAATCCTACGGATAGCCCAATTAACCCCTTGTGCCTAGAAAAGTGTTTCTATCAAACTAACGCACAATGGACTTGCAACCTATGTTCCAAACTTACTCTAGCATGGCAATTCTATGAATGTAAAGACAAGTATTGAATTGCTCAAAGTAAATACTCAAAGTAAATGCTCAAAGTAAATAGAGAGAGAGGAACACGGCGATGTTTTGCCGAGGTATCAAAGAGTTGCCACTCCCCACTAGTCCTCGTTGGAGCACCCGCACAAGGGTGTAGCTCCCCCTTGATCCGCGCAAGGATCAAGTGCTTTCTATAGGTTGATTCTTCGACACTCCGTCGCGGCGAACACCCAAAGTCACTCGCAACTTGAGTTGGGTCACCCACAAGCTCCGCTGGGTGATCACCAAGCTCCCAATCACCACCAAGCCATCTAGGTGATGGCGATCACCAAGAGTAACAAGCACGAACTCTCACTTGACCACTCAAAGCCTAATGAGAAGATTGATGCACACTTGACTACTCTTGATTCACTAATGAGGCTACTCTCTTGGATTCTCAAATCTCAATCACCTCACTAGGACCTTGCTCTTCTTGACACTCACAAACGTGTTTCTCAGCTGTTGGAATGAGCAAAAGTGACTCCACACACGAGTGGAGCTTCTATTTATAAGGCAGCCTGAAAAACGAACCGTTATGAGCTTCTGCGGGGTGACCGGATGCTCCGGTCAGTTCAACCCATGAACCAATGAAAATATATTGACCGGACGCTGGCAAGGTCTGGTCACCATTGACCGGACGCGTCCGGTCGCATTAAACCCTTACTGGAACCTTACCGGACTCGATCGGACGCTGAACCCTCAGGGTCCGGTCAGTACTGACCGGACACGTCCGGTCATAGATTCCCTTCTCTGGAACCTTACTAGAGTCGACCGGACGCTGCCTTTTAGCGTCCGGTCACTTAACCTCTCTAGCGTCCGGTCGCATCGAACACAGTCTATTGATCAAATGAACTGACCGGACCCTACGGCCAGCGTCCGGTCGCACCGGGGCCAGCGTTCGGTCAGCATTTGACCCTTCATTCACTTCCAACTCTCAATAATGTGTGAATGAAGTTTGCTCCAAAGGATCTTAGGCATTCATAGGAGCTACCTAGAGCTAGTTTTAACAAGTGTGCACCACACCTAACTCACTAGACTCAACTAGGTCAAGCTACCCATCCATACCCCCCTTAATAGTACGGCCAAAGGAAAAACAAAGTCCTAAACTACTCTAAGTGTCTCTCCAACTCCAATCGACACTTAGAACTAGTCATCCTTAACCTTGTCATCCATCCTTTGAAAACCAAAATGATTTCCATCGTAGGGGCATGACAACTTTGATTGCCCAATCAATCTCCATTACCATGACCTAACTAATTGCATCTGCAAAACACATGTTAGTCATAGTAATCTTGTATTGTCATTAATCACCGAAACCCAACTAGGGGCCTAGATGCTTTCAAGCTTGCTCCACGTACCCGTCAGCACCACACGTTCCTTGGAGAGTTTGGGATACCTACACTCTTGTGGAGAGTGCTCAGCTATGTAGGCTATCCTGATGAAATAGAGCCCCACTATTTCTAGACAAATGAGCAGTTGGGGGAAGGTCTCTTGGTTACTGTGGAGGCCGTTGTTCATCCCTGAGGTGATGGTTCTGAGTGGACTGGTTGGCGTTATGAGTCAACTGGCAGGACCACTGAAGAAGCAGCTGACAGGGCAGCCTTTGGGATACTGAGGGATATCATGGATTGTTTTCCTCAGGAGTTGGCAGGCACCATAGTTGGAGTCTTTCTGAGGGGCAACCCCTCCACTAACTCGTGGTAGCAAGCAAGAGGAAGATCTCTGGAGATTGGTGCAGCAGAAGGACAGAACAGTGATAACCCTGCTATGAGCGCCATGTTCACAGTGATGAAGGCTTTCGATGGAGTAGAAGGTAGCCTAAGACATGTGTCAGGTGCTCTTGGTTAGGCCCACGATGACCAACGTCAGCTTCAGAGGGATCACGACACCGAGATTGAGAGGCTCTATGCAGAGATGGCTCAGTTGACTCGTTAGAGGGATCAGGCAACCTAGAGGACTAGAGTCTATGAGGGAGACGTACGTGCACTGAGAGAGCAGGTTGAGCATCTGACCACCGCCAACAGGAATGCTGAGCGCATGTTGATCCATGTGCTCCACCAGAGGAATGAAGCCTGGTCTGCAGAAGATGTTTTGAGAGCTCGACAGGTTGAGCTGGAGCAGCAGCTGGCCAATGCAGAAGAGTACAACGACAACCTATATGAGGAGGTTCATCAGCTGAATAACTAGCTCCACCCTTATGTTCCTCCTAGAGCAGCAGAGATGGACCTAGATGAGGACGAGGATCCCGAAGAGCCTGAGGCACCAGCTGATGATGACAACGATGATGTGGATAGTGACAATGTCGACATCTCTGACTTAGACAACGACCACGATGAGTAGGCTAGTAGTTGTTGCGCTAGCTACTAGGGTTTTGTTTGCGATGACCTTTTGCATGGTTGGCATGTCTGGCATGTAATAATGAGTAGAAAGACTAAGACCTTGAGGTAATGTTGGAAAACTTGGATGTGTTTGTGGCAATAGCTGAACGTCAAAAGTCCAGTGTATGTATGCTGGCAATTTGGTTGTAATGGGCACGATGTGTGCGCTTAAGTAATCTAATTAATGATGTTGTGTCAATTGGAATGACTTATTGTGCCCCTATTTTATTGTATGAATTTATTCTCTCTAGTGAATTCAGTACGGCATAATTTTTCATTCACCTGCAATTTCTACAACATCGCCTAATAATTACTATTGCTGAAATATGCAGATGCCGAACACTCACCGTACCGTGTATGACACTGCTGAGGCAGGTGGCAGTGCCACTGGGAATGAGAACCGTGATCCACCACCACCACCTCCTCCTCCACCATACACCGCGGAACAGTTCTTCGCACAGTTCCTTGGAAGTCAACGCAACATGGAGGGCATGCAACAGAACATGGAAGCTGCATTGTGCCACATTGCTGACAACACCCGCTGTGGGTTAAACCCAGGTGGACATGAAGCGAATTAGTATAGCAGTTTCAAGGACTTTATGGACACCAGACCACCAATTTTCAAAGAAGCGGCAGAGCCATTGGATGCAGAAGAGTGGATAAACACCATGGAAGATAAGTTTTATGTTCTAAGGATGACCGAAGTGTTGAAGACTGAGTATGCAGCTCATCAGCTATAAGGCCCTACAGGAATATGGTGGAAGCACCACCGTACCACTTTTCCCCCAATGCCCACATTACTTGGAGGGAATTCACTGAGGCTTTTCGTGGAGTTTACATTCCACCTGGTTTGACAGAAATGAAGTTTAGAGAATTTCTAGCACTGAATCAAGGCACCAAGACTATGACATAGTATCTACATGCATTCAACAATCTAAGTCGCTATGCCTCTGACATGGTGAATACCGATGCCAAAAAGATCGCTAGTTTTAAGAGAGGTCTGAATCCCAAGATGATGAAGCATGTGGGTACCAACACGAGAACTGGTTTCAATGACTTTGTTAGTGACTGCTTAAAGCAAGAAAAGAACAACAATGTATATGCTATATCCAAGACTCACAAGAGGGCTTTTAAGTCAGGTCTGTCCCAGCCAAGGGCCCCGATGGCAAATTGTTCTACGTATCATCCGCCTGCCCCTGGTGCAAGGTTTAGGCCACCCTAGCGGAGGAATTAGAATGCCTAGCAACCTTAGAGGAACCAGAAGCCATTCAAGATGGCGGTGCCACAAGCCAAGACCGAACAAGGCAGTTCATCTGGAGCTGCTACTCAAGTAAAAGGATCGTGTTTCAACTGCAATCAACCTGGGCACTTTGCGAAGTTTTGCCCATATCCCAAGAAGCAGTAGAATCAGCACCAAGCTCGTGTGCACCACACCACCATTGATGACATCCCGGAAGGAGAGCCCATGACAGCCGGTATGTTTTCTATCAACAATCGTCCTATAGTCGTTTTGTTTGATTCTGGATCATCTCATTCATTCATAAGTCAAGCATTTGCAAGAAAGTATGAGCAAAAGATAGTTGAATTGGAATGTGTTTATCAAATAAGTTCAGCTAGGGCTGATCTGTTAACTAATCAGATAATCCAGGGGGTAACCCTGAGTATAGCAGACAGGCAGTATAAGCTTAACTTGATAGTTATGTCAGGGCTAGTTCTGGATGTGATTATGGGAATGAACTGGATGAATAAGATGGGAGTAGTAATTGATGTTGGAGGAAGAAGCATTTCTCTCAAGGAACCTGTTGGAGAAGGTACATTTCAAGTAACCTTACCTCGGAGAATAGATCTGGCCAGTACAACTTGTGCAGTCCAAACTACTCTTCTAGCCAAGATTCCAACTTGTGCAGTCCAAACTACTCTTCTAGCCAAGATTCTAGTAGTGTGCGAGTTTCTGGACGTGTTTCTAGATGAGTTACCCGGTCTCCTACCGGACAGAGATGTTGAGTTTGCCATTGAGTTAATCCCTGGAACACCACCGATCTCAAGAAGGCCTTATCGAATGCCTCCAAATGAATTAGCCGAGTTGAAGAAACAACTCTAAGATCTATTGACTAAGGGTTTAATTCGTCCAAGTTCATTGGAATGGGGATGTCCCGCACTGTTCATGAAGAAGAAGATGGATAACTCCTTACCGATGTGCGTGGACTACCGGCCACTGAATACGGTGACAATTAAAAACAAGTATCCTCTACCTCGAATTGATATCTTGTTTGATCAATTGTCAAAAGCCAAGGTGTTCTCCAAGATAGATTTGAGATCAGGGTACCATCAGATCAAGATTAGACCACAAGATATACCCAAAACTGCGTTCTCCACCAGATATGGTTTGTATGAGTATCTTGTCATGTCCTTTGGTTTGACAAATGCTCCTACATACTTTATGTATCTTATGAATTCGGTCTTTATGCCAGAGTTGGATAAGTTCGTGATTGTGTTCATTGATGACATTCTAGTATACTCAGAGAACAAACAGGATCATGCAGAGCATCTAAGAATTGTCTTGACTAGACTTAGAGATCACCAGCTGTATGCTAAGTTTAGTAAATATGAGTTCTGGCTAAAGACAGTTCCTTTTCTCGGTCATGTGTTATCTAAGAATGGAATCTCAATGGATCCTAGTAAGGTACAAGAGGTTATGGATTGGAAGGCACCAAGCACAGTTCATGAGGTTCAGAGTTTTCTTGGATTAGCCGGTTACTATCGTTGTTTTATACTGGACTTCTCGAAGATTGCCAAGCCAATGACAAGTTTGCTACAAAAGGATCATAAGTTCGTTTGGACAGAGGAGTGTGAGGCAGCTTTCTGCACCTTGCAGAATTTGCTAACCACTGCTCCTGTTCTGGCGCAACCGGATATAGAGAAGTTGTTTGATGTGTTTTGCGATGCATCAAGGAATGGTTTAGGATGTGTTCTGATGCAAGATGGAAGGGTCATTGCTTATGCCTCATGTCAGTTGAGGAAGCATGAGGTTAACTATCCTATGCATGATTTAGAGCTTGCGGCCGTTGTGCATGCTCTAAAGATTTGGAGACACTACTTGCTTGGAAATGTGTGCAATATCTTTACAGATCATAAGAGTCTCAAGTACATATTTACTCAGTCTAAGTTGAATATGCGATAGAGAAGATGGTTAGAGCTGATAAAGGATTATAATCTAAATGTGCACTATCATCCAGGAAAGGCAAATGCAGTAGCAGATGCCTTAAGTAGGAAGTCACATTCTCTTGCTGTGCAACCATTATTTGAAGATGGGTTCAATTTGTTGCATCCTGCTGTGTTGCATAATATTCAAGTTAGTTGTACCTTGGAGAGCAAGATCATTGAGGGTCAGAAAACAGATAAGGGAATATTCCATATCAAGGAGAAAATGAAGAAAGAACCGACCAAGCACTTTAGAGTGGATGAACGAGGAGTGTTATGGTTTAAGGACCGTCTAGTTGTACCTAAAGATCAAGAGCTCAAGAACAAATTGATGGATGAAGCTCATCACTCTAAGTTGTCTATCCATCCTAGAAGTAGCAAAATGTACCAAGAATTGAGACCTCGTTATTGGTGGACGAAGATGAAGAAGGAGATTGCAGCGTATGTTGCTCGTTGCGACATGTGTTGTAGAGTGAAAGCTCTTCACATGAGACCCGCAGGAATGTTGCAACCTTTGTCAGTACCAGATTGGAAATGGGATGATATAAGTATGGATTTTATCACCGGTCTTCCCACCACACCAAAGGGGAATGATTCGATTTGGGTGATTGTAGACCGCCTTACCAAATCAGCTCACTTTTTACCAGTCAAGAACGCTTTTCGACCCCCTCAGTATGCTGAGAAGTACATTGCAGAGATTGTCCGATTACATGGTATACCAAAGACTATCATGTCTGACCGTGGGTCATACTTTACTACTCATTTTTGGGAGCATCTTCATAAAGGTTTGGGTACTAGCTTGGTTCGTAGTACAGCTTACCACCCATAGACAGATAGGCAGATAGAGTGAGTTAATGCTATTCTTAAAGATATGCTTAGAGCTTGTGTGTTATCATCTAAGGGTTCATGGGAATCATGGTTACCTTTGGTAGAGTTCGCTTACAACAACAGTTACCAAGAGAGTATCAAGATGGCTCCATTTGAAGCATTGCATGGCAGGAAATGTAGGACACCGTTGAATTGGGTTAAGCCTAGAGAGAGAAGGTTTTACGAAATCAATTTTGTTGACGAGGCTGAGAAAAAGGTCCGTATTATCCAACAAAATAGGAAAGCAGCACAGTTATGTCAGAAGGGTTATGCCGATAAGAGAAGGAGACCGCTTGAGTTTGAGGTAGGTGACTATGTTTATCTGAAGGTTACTCTAATGAAGAAAGTACAACGGTTTGGAGTAAAGAGAAAGCTCGCTCCTAGATTTGTCGGACCGTATAAAATACTAGAAAAGAAGGGTCCAGTGGCTTACAAGTTACAGTTACCAGAAGCGATGGGTTCGATCTTTCCCGTCTTCCATGTATCATAGTTGAAGAAGTGCTTGCGTGTTCCGGAAGAGAGAATAGAACCTCAGGGCATTCGGATCAAATCAAACTTGGAATACCGTGAGCAACCGGTTCGAGTTTTGGACACTAAGGACCGAGTCACTCGGAATAAAGTGGTGAGAACATATAAGATATAGTGGAGTCATCACGATGATGGTGATGTGACGTGGGAAATAGGAGAATATCTGCAAAACGCTTATAAGGATTTTTATAACAAATGGTTCGTAACTCAAAATCTCAGGACGAGATTCTTATAAGGGGGGAGGGCTGTAACACCTCGGTGTTAAGCATGCATTAACCTTTTGCAAATCATGAGCATAATCATTATTATGCATTCATAAGCATGACATGAAATATAGAATTGAAACATACTAATGAAACATGTATGTTGCATAGTTTTGTTTTAATAGATCGGATGCTATGTTTGTTTTGCCATGTGTGTATCTTGGTTGATCACTTAGACCACTTAGAAGTAATTAGGATGCAATTTGGAGCAAGGTGTATATTCAAAGTTTTCTCAAATTTTGCTTTTAAAAATAATCTTCTAAAATAGGGTTTTTGTGATACTTTTGTATAGGGTTTTATTTAATTCTTGTATTTGTTGTTATCTTAGAAAATATCTAGTAAATAGAATAATTATTAGAAAAATATGGTTCTAGTTTTGTTAATCTCCTTTAGTGATGTACTTTGTAGGAAAAATATACATCATGCATGTTCTGTAGAAAAATATTGATGTGTAGTTCAAGTGCCTTTAATTGATGATTTTTGTTATTTTGATAGAGAGCAAAAATTGTATAAAGCATGTGTATGATAATTTTTGTGCAGTGATTGTTTACTGTGTAGAACATATGAAAAATATTAAATCTGTTGTTGGAAACTTTTCATAACACAAAGTATTTTCATGCTCATATTTATGCCATTGCTTGTCATTTTTGTGTAGGCTATTTTACTTATCCAAATGCCATGAAAATTTTATGGTAGTCTACTTAGAGTAGTACTATGCTACTATAATTTTCTCAGATTTTTCTGTGCTACCAAAATAGGTGTTGCTGTTCAAACCTAGTTTCAATTAGGGTTTAATTAACCTTTTTAATGCATGTTTAGTTAATAATGTTTGCTTTGGTGTATCTTTGAAGCATCTTAGCTTGCTGTGGTGACTTGGCATGTTAGTACAGTGGTTGTAGTAGTAGTATAGTAGTATATGTTCTTGGATGATGTTGGCTACCTTGTAGAAGAGCTTTACTTCTACTATGTCCAATAAAGTTAAACATGTTCATCTACATTTCATGCATCATGATCATTACATGTCATCTCTCCGATGCACCTATGCATGAGCACTTATACATCTGTATCATACAGGATCACAGGAGGAGTTGCTAGTAGCAGTTCAGAAGAGCAGACCAGGACAGATCCACAAGAAATCTAGGCGCAGGAGGTGCCAGAGGAAGAGGAGCAAGGAGAGGACTTGCCCGAGTGCGTGGATCATCAACCTAGTTCATTCGAACGAGGCAAGCCCTGGAGCATTCTAAGTCTCCTACTTTATAAAAGCAAATTCTTTCTGTATATGAGTTTATATATTGTTGCATTAAGTTGTAGGAGTTGATTGAAACCGTTGATGCATTTATTACTATCTTTGCCTACCTTATTACCTTTTTACCCTGTTAGGTCGGGATCGAATAACTGCTTAGCCTTGCTTAGACCGGTAGCGATCGGTGATTTCTGGTCACCTACATTTATAGGTGATTACTTGAAGAATTTAGCTATGGAAAGAATGATATCCTAGAATTAACCATGTGTGATGGATAATTGGAGACCGGACGGAAAAGTTGGAGGCAACCAGACAGGGTTTTGGGGTGCTGTTAATTTTCCGTCTGTGTCGATTAAGGACCGATCGTTGCTCATCCCTCTTGTCATGTTGAACATATGCCTCACATTTAGCTAGCCGAATAAAGAACCTTTCGACCGTGAAGCTAGTGACACTATTCGAGCTGGGATAAACTCGGATTGACAGACTGGTGCTAAAGGGGGTATGACGGGGACGCAAAGAGTGAGCCCAAGGTGCGTCCTAGCTATCGGGCGGTCCCTGGGTAGTACGGTCCATGACTGTTATCCCGCGGCTACTTGGAAAGTGTCATTAGTGATCTGTAGCTCACTTGATCAGTGAGTGTGGTTTGTGTGAGGAATAAATCACCAGCTGGTTAGGAATCGAATCGAATCGCCATCGCTCCTGGATAGTGAGCACTTGACTCGAGCTACAACATCGTAGTAATTATGATGGAACACTTATGGTTATCTGGATGGTATGGGATATGCTAAATCTAAGTTGGTAACTAGATGTTATTGGTTAATCAAGTGATTGCTATAGTATAGGTGCTTACCTAGATGGATAGGTCATAATAAAGATGATGCAAAGTACTTAAAATGATTTCTTCATGATAGCTTATGCTTTTCGCAAAAGAGTCAGCTAGCCCACTAAAGAAAGTCTTGCATAATCCTTGGTGTCGCTTTATTTTGGTTTAAGATGAGTAAGTCTAGCTGAGTACCTTCTCGTACTCAGGGCGTTGTTCCTATTGTTGTTGCAGATGGTCAAATGTATTATGGCTATTGCATTAACTGTCTGTACTCGACGATGGGCGACAACTAGGACCAAGGGCAATGGTCACTCCGTATCTCTCATCTGAAGCTTTTGTTGGAGATGACTACCTACTGGTACTGTATCTGAACCAAAAGTGTGTGTGTGGCTTTAAAACTATTTGCTTCCGCTATTTCAGTTTGAACTTGGGTTGTAATAACTTTATGTTCTAAACTCCGATGTATCCAACTGTCATTGCGAACTTTATATAACATGTGATAGTGATTGCTAAACTTGTACGATCTTGGTTTGTATGTCGATTGGTTTGAAATCCTTCGTGGTTTCACGGACTACCGGGTTATACGGGCTTAAGTTTGCTAAATTATCTGCTTCGGCGGAAGATTTCCTTACTTAATCTCGTATAATTGGTCGGTTCTGTTACAGGCTCCACCTCACCCGACTTTAAGGCCACGGGCTCCGCCTCGCCCGACCCTTGGGTTTGTGCTCTGTCTCGCCTGACCCTTCGGTTTGCCCTGCGCCACGTCCGACCCTTCGGTTTGCGCTCTGCCTCGCCCGACCCCAAGGCCACAGGCTCCGCCTCGCCTGACCCTTAGGTTTGCGCTCTGCCTCGCCCAACCCTTGGGTTTGCACTCTGCCTTGCTCGACCTATGGGGGAGGACTCCGCCTCTCTAGACCCTAAAGTCGCGGACTCCGTCTTGCTCGATGGAGACCCATGCTGCCACCAACCACTTTAGGTCCTAGCGTATGGGCCTAGGTCAAAGCTCTGACACAAGGGAAGAGACTGGCACATGCGCGATGTAACCTGTGGGCACGGGGGGCTATACTGGAGGGTTCACATCAAGAACAGCGTCGAGCATACCGGTGCTATTCTACCTAACCCCCGTACGAACACTAGTAGACGCATCAGCTCACCACGACATCCACTACGACGAAATGGAACACCATGACCGGCAGACGACGCTTGCGCATGGCGCTAGTGGTGGACGGGGCCACGACGTGGAGCTATCTCTGTTGACATCCTACAGGGTCGATGGGACCCACATGAAGGATAAGAAGGACCTGGCGGTCTTGAGGGCCGTCCTCTCCCTCTTGTTTCTTCTCTTTTCCTCCGCTGTAACCCGTGCTTTCCCTTGGTCTATAAAAGAGAAAAGCAAGGCATCCCATGGAGGGGGACTAGCATTAGATCGATCTAGGCTAGACCCGATCGAACCATCATGAACCCATCAAACCTTGAACCGATCAGAACACAATAGAAGTACATGACTGAGCAGCAATCGAGCTCTCGGCACCCGTTCACTCTTTCCACCGGAGACCTAGGACTTGTCCCTCTCTCGCCCATTTGTAACCCCTACTACAAACTTTCGGTGCTAGTAACATGAGCAACAGCGACGAAATGGACGTAGGGACATTCTGCCCGAACCAGTATAAACCTCATGTCCTCTAAGCACACCATCCAAGCCAGACACACAATACTAGAAATTTACTCACTGGTGGCAACTCGAAACACCGATAGTTGGTGCGTAAGGTAGGGGCCTTTTACGTGTTTCGACATCCACACCAAGCCTCAGATGGCTAGTCACAACGTCAGCTAGGTCTTGGGCGTGCACGTGCGCTTCAGGGACCTAGACTTCATCGTCACGATGAGGGAGAGTTGGTTC
Organism: Miscanthus floridulus; assembly: GCF_019320115.1. Taxonomy (NCBI): domain Eukaryota; kingdom Viridiplantae; phylum Streptophyta; class Magnoliopsida; order Poales; family Poaceae; genus Miscanthus; species Miscanthus floridulus. The sequence continues at coordinate 117,080,136 of NC_089585.1, read as the reverse complement.
TAGCTCTCGCCATCATCCAACCTCTCTACTCCACTGGCCTCGATGCGATCGACGAGGCGCTTGAGGAGCGTAGGTCCACGCATCGGAGGCCCGTGCCCCCGGGAGCGACTAGCTCCTTGGCTTTGACTACAGGAGGTTAGAGCACTAGCTCGGTGCCTTCTTGGGACCCCGACCATCCTGGGAGGACCTGCGCCACCTCATCTTCTCCTTCGCTAACGTCATGGCGTAGCTTGCTGGAGGAGAGCCGCTCTCTCTAGAATACCTCATCCAGAGCGCCTCGACAGCGCTCCTGTTTGGTCTCCGCAACACCGCAGAGATCGTTGGCCACCTTGTGGCACAAATGCACCTCGACTATGGATCATCAAGGGTCAGGGCGTATGACGAACAGGGAGCCAAGGCATCCCTCAAAGATGCCATGGACTAGTAAGATGAAGCACGTGATGTCACCCTCCTTCACTCAGCCAAGTATCAGCAAGTGTTGCGTCGGTACCACAACCATCGAGTGTGGGGTCGGGCCTTCAACGTCGGGGACCTGGTGCTCCGCCTCATCCAGAGCAACAAGAACTGCCATAAGCTCTCTCCGTCGTAGGAGGGACCATACATCATTGCGAAGGTGCTCCGACCAGGCGCCTGCAAGCTCAAGACTATCGATGACAAAGTCTTCGTTAATGCCTAGAACATTAAGTAGCTATATCGCTTTTACCTTTAATAAACGCACACTTTCTCTTATTAGTTTCGCTTTCAAACTCCCTAATCTTTAGTGACATCTAACCCCAGCAATGGTGAGGGGTCAGGCCTCGCTCGGGGGCTAATAAGAGCATATCTATCCGGTAGATAGTCTCTACGTTTGACCCTTTCTCACATTACGACCCAGAAGCGAGGGTCACGAAAACGAACAGAGTAAAACTGGTCGGACTACGAGAAACCTATGCCTCGGCGGCTACGGCGTCTTTGCTCACCAGAGTGATCAGAGTTTTTTTTGCACCCCAGGCTTTTTGGCCTTAGCCACGAAAAGAGTCTGTACGCATTTAAGAGTCTATCTGCTTGGCAAACATTCTCTGTGCCCGACCCTCTCTCACGTTGAGGCCTAGAAGCTAGGGTTGCAGAAAAGAACGCTCAGTAAAACTAGTCGGACTGCAAGAAACCTACGCCTCGGCGGCTACAATGTTTTTGCTCATCAGCGCGATCAGAGTTTGTTCACCCGCACCCTAGGCTTTATGGCCTTAACGATAGAAGGGGTCAAAACACACTAACCTTTTTTATACGAAAAGGGGAGAAGGGCTAAAAATCTATTAGGCCATAATGAAATTTAAGAGCTTGTCCACTTATTATAAGTTCACCGCATGGCTCATCTGCCTAACTAAATTCTTGGGGGGATGATCTCATCCTCTATCTCCATAGGAAAGCCCTATGTCAGCGGGTCACACAAGTCGATCGGATGGCTTGGCTGCTACCGAGAGATGAGTAAGGAGCAGTAGAATGCCCCATGCGGGTTATCCCTACTCCATCACGGACAACGAACTCGGATTCCACTCGAACATATCTGATAAGAGCTCCCCGAACCCATCACTCATGCCATCGAGGTAAGTCCTATGCCAGCGGGTCACCCAAGTCAATTGGACGGTTTGGGCCTCTGCCGAGAGACGGGTCACCCCTAATTTACGCACGTTCTCCCTTATTAATTTCGCTATCGAGCCCCTGACCCCAGCAACGGCAGGGGGTCAGGCCTCACTCGGGGGCTAGCAAGAGGGTCTATTCGGTAGACATTCTCAATGCCCGACCCCTTTTCTCACACTAAAACCTAGAGGCAAGGTGTACGGAAACAAACTCTGAGTAAATCTGATCGAACCACAAGAAACGTTTGCCCTAGCGGCTACGACATTTTTGCTCACCAGCGTTATCAGAGTTTTTATCCCCACACCCTAAGCTTTACCCTTCGCCTTCCTAGGAAGGGTTCGGAGGGGCCCACCTACAGAATCTCCATCAAGAAGAGGCCAGTAGGTCACCCAAGTTGATCGGATGGGTCAGGCCGCTGCCGAGAGACGGGTAAGGAGCAGTGGGATGCCCCATATAGGTTATGCCAACTCCATCACAAACGATAGATCTAGACCCCATACGGACATATCCGGTAAGAGCTCCCCGAACCCGTCACTCGAGCCATCAAGGTAACTTTACCAACCCCAAATTTTCTTTTTCAGTGCATGATCATTCATTCATCCATTCTCATGCATGCATTCATACATTCATTCATTCATTCATACATACATTCATTCATACATTCATCCAAACATTCATCCCATACATCCAAGCATCGCATATGCAATTATTGCATCACAACGCTTCACGTCGTGTCACGAAGCGGTAGTCGTCTCATTCAATATGAGCGGTGACCGACCAAGGTTCAAAGGTCGGCCCGCGAAGGACTCGAGGCTACCTCGCATCAAACAGAGCCAGGGGAGAAAAATGTAGATGAGCCCCAGCGGCCCTTGCTTGACCCCGCTCAGAAGTGGATAGGGAAATCTCAACCTTTCTCGTTCGATCCTAACCTCGAGCCAAGCCCACAGAATCTCCATCGAGGAGAGGCCAGCGGGGCACCTGAGTCGCTCTTTGGAGCGACACGAGCATCTATAGGGAAGTGGTTTAAGCAGCAGTGGAATGCCACATGAGGGCTATGCCAACCCTATCAGCGAACGATGGACTTGGATTCCACTCGGACATGTCCGTTAGCGAGTTCACCGAGCGCGACACTTGAGCCATCAAGGCAAGTGTCATTAGCTCAGCCCCTCTAGTTGCAGAAACCATGGACAGGGTGATGCATGAAACACGGCCAACCCCTATCGAGCCCAATGGGGCTCTGGGGTTGAGCCACCCAACCCTAACTCAGGAATCCAACTGACCAAGGTTCGAAGGCTGACTCACGAAGGGCTCAAGGCCGCCTTGCATTGAATAGAGCCAGGGGAGAAAAACATAGATGAGCCCCATTGGCCCTTGCCTGACCCCACTCAGAAGCGGATTGGGACATCTTGACCTTTCTCATTCGATCCTAACCTTGAGCCAAGCCCATAGAATCTCCATCGAGGAGAGGCCAGCGGGCCACCCGAGTTGCTCTCCGGACTGACATAGGCATCTATCGAGAGGTGGGTTAAGGAGTAGGGGAATGCCACATGAGGGCTATGCCAACCCCATCAACGAATGATAGACCTAGATTCCACTTAGACATGTCTGTTAGCGAGCTCGCCGAGCGTGACACTCGAGCCATCGAGACAAGTGTCATTAGCTTAGCCCCTTCGGTTGTAGAAACTATAAACAGGGTGATGCATGAAACATGGCTGACCCCTACTAACCCAATAGGGCTAGGGGGCTCGAGCCACCTAACCCTAACTTGAGAATTGAACTGACCGGGGTTAGAAGGCTAGCATGCGAAGGGCTCGAGGCCGCCTCATGTGGAACGGAGCTAGGGGAGAAAACATAGATGAGCCCTAGCGGCTTTTGCCCGACCCGCTTAGAAGCAGACAGGGTTATCTCAACCTTCTCGTTCGATCCTAACCTCGAGCCAATCCCACAGAATCTCCATCGAGGGAAGGCCAGCGGGCCACTTGAGTCGCCCTCTGGAGCGACACGGGCATCTGTCGGGAGATAGGTTAAGGAGTAGTGGAATGCCACATGAGGGCTATGCCAAGCCTATCACGAACGATGGACCCAGATTCCACTCAAACATGCCCATTAGCGAGCTCACCAAGCGCGTCACTCGAGCCATCGAGGCAAGTGACATTAGCTTAGCCCCTCTGATTGTGGAAACCGCGGACAGGGTAACGATCATAAAGACGAGCCGACCCTCAACCGGACCCCCACTATGCGTGGGGGCTTAAGGAAAGTTGGAATCGCAAGGAGACCGAATACATGGTCGTAGAACGCTAACTCAGATCCTAGGGAGGGGGTATGCGTGAAAACTAAGACTAGTTACGCTATCCTCTCCTCGATCTTCAGTGACACCCATCCCCTACAACGGCATGGGGTCGGGTATTACTCGGGGGCTGATAAGAGTATATATACACCCTTTCTAAAACAATCGTCGTACCTGACCCCTTTCTCATGTTAAAACCCTTGTGGCAAGGTTCACGAAAACAAACAACTGAGTAAGGCTGGTCGAACTACAAGAAACCAACACCCCAGCGGCTACGGCACTCTTGCTTACCAGCACGATCAGAATTTCCCTCCTACACCTCGAACTCTATGGTCTTAACAAATAGAAGGGTCGGAACGCATTAACCCCTTTTCACACATAAAAAGGGAGAAAAAACAAATTTGTTCACACCGAAACAAAAGAACAGATTTGATCAAACGAAATGACAAGTTTGTTTAAATGATACAGAAGGGTCGGAACTTGTCTGCTTGTTCCAAGAATGACAGCCCAACCTATCTAACTAACTAGCCCCTCCGGGGGAGAACTATGTCTTCTATCTAGTCCGCCAGGTCCAACAAAAGGGGAGCCACCGCCGTCTCCATCTCCTCTAGCTCATGGACTTCATAGCCTAGTGCATAACCATGGCTCATTGCCTCTAGATCGATGTTGTCCCCACAAAGAGAACGAGCAATCACGAAGTACTGATTAACCTTGATTCGAAGGGCACTCCTCTCAAGCTGGCACACCTAAGCCGTGATCTCAACGGCTCAATCCACGAGCGAGCTGGTCCCCTTCGACCGCACCACCTGAAGGTCATCGTAGACCACTCCAAGGGCGGAAGTTAGGATACCGAGCTCATCACTCTCCGCCTAAAGATTCCTTCTCACCTCGGCGAGGTCCACAACTAGCCCCGTAGAAATGCTCTTGGCCTCCAACTTTTGGGTCATCGTGCTTTCGAGCTCGGCCTGGAGTGAGCCGACCTTCTGCTGCACGTCGTCGCGCTCTTGGTAGGCCTAGTCATGCTCTCGGAAAGCTTGCTTATGCTCCTCATGAGCCGCGACATGTTTTGAGCGAAGCCTCTCCTTGGTTTGGAGCAGTTCATCCTGCACCTTGCGCAGTCGAGTGACCGCCATGGCCTCTAGGCTTGTCCTCTTCTCTAGGGTCATGAGCTTCTCCTTGGCCCCCAGCTTTAGTTCCCTTTCCTTCTCAACCTTGGCTAGAAGGTCAAGGATCCGCTAGCGGGTCTCGGCGTCCTTCTGGAGCAACTCATCCTGCTCCTTCCTAACCCTGGTGGCTTCCTTGTCGTCCTTCTGTGACCTCACTGACAGGGCCTTGAACGTCTTCTCAGCCTCATCAGCATCTCAATGGGCCTCGACCACCCATGACCGAAGATTGTCCGCCTCCTCGGTGAGGGGAGTTAGCTCAGCCACCCTCTATTGGGCGGCGATAAGCTAAGCTATTACCTCCCCATGTAGCCACGCCTCCTTGATGAGGTGGTCCTAGGCCTCCTTCTACTAATGAAGGAATTGAGATTTCCCCTAGCTGCGAGCTATGTGGGACTGCAGGAAGACGATGCTTAGGATACAAAAAGCATATAGAGAAGGATAAGGGCAAAAAGTAGGACCAAACAATACTCGGTAGGAGGGAACGATGATGTCACACAATGCGCCCATGGCATGGTTCAGGGCCTCGAGCATGGACGCGATCCCTACGTCCAGGCTCTCCCGCTCCATGCTCTCGGCGGCGGTGTCAAGGGTGAAAAGCATCGACGCTGGAACCTCTAGAATCGTCCACCAGAGCAGGGGCTCACCCCGTGTAGGCGAGCCACTACCCACCGATGTTAGGGCTAGGGACGACTCTCCATCGGCTCCAAGCGCCACCGGTCCCTCTCATCATGATGTCCTCATCGGGGCGCCCCCTCCGACGACATAAGGGGTCAGCGGTGCGGACACCGACCCCTCTCCTAGCACCATGACTCCTAGGGACCCCTCGGACACGTCCCCCTCCATCCAGCCCGAGCCAGGCACTGTCACTTGGGCCGTAAATGGCACGGGTGGCTCCGATGCCTCAGGCAGCGCTACGGTTGCGTTCGGCTATGACCCATCTGTCATGGCCGCTGCCACCTCCATCTATGTTGGCAGGGTCATGACCGGCTGCATCGCGCCCATCACTGTCGGTGACACAAGCGCGGTCAGTAGCCCCGTCTGCCCTGTTGTCGGCAGCGGTATCGCGGCCATCGTCGGCTACTCCACGACCTCTACAAGCGCCCCTTGAGCCCCCATGTCCATCTGTCCCGCCGAGGGCACAGGCGCCACCATAGGCAGCACCTGATCGGGGGCAACATAGCCACACTAACGTTGCTCCCGCCCATAATAGGTGCGACACCAGTCGATAGCTACCGTCTCAATTGGAGGGAGATGCTCTTCTTCGGCACCAGCGCCAAAGGATTACGCTGCCTGCCAACGCTGCAAGGGACAAAAAGCATAAGTCACGATGAAATCTGAGCAAAATAGAAAAAATAGAGGAACTGATAACTCATCTCAGCGTGTCGGGCGACAGATGCGTTTGGGGGGTGAACCCCCCCGACCTTTGCTCTGCCTCATCGAAATGAGCCCATTTCAGGCTCGCCCCCTCCTCCTGGGCAAAGGGGCTCGCTCCTCTTGGCTCTTGGGGCACGACGGTGGAGCCACCCGCCTTCGCTGGCACCTCGGGTGCAACGGCAAAGCCGTCCACCTCTGTTGGCTCCTGGGATAGGCCGATGGTATGGACCACCTCCATTGGCTCCCAAGATGTACCCTCCCCTCCATGGAATAGGAAGGGTCCCAACGCATGTAAGGATGAACTGATACCTGTTAGCACATCCTCGTTCTCTAGGTTGTCCCACTCAATGTCGTCGGCTACCTCATCGTCATCATAATCATCACCATCATCATCACAATCAATGTCCTCCCCTTGTTCCTATGCCTGTAGCTTCCACTGCTTCTTCCTTTTCTTGTCCTCCTTCGCCTTCCTCAGTCGCTTGCCCTCAGGGTGATTTGTCGTCCTCATGGCCGAATCCCTCGGCTGGTCCTGCCCCTCTCAAAGTTAGTATCAAGGGGTCAGGAAATTGATTGAAGAGAAGGCAAGAGAAAGAAAAACTTACGAAGACGACGTGGCCTAGATCTAGCCACATCATAGGATGCCCCAGCACTAGGTAAATGAAATCGAGGGGGCACCTACATCGTCCCACGAAGGCTCCATCACCTCTTTGATGCGTTGCGTGATCTCGGAGTTAGGGAGTGTCCCCTCGGCGAGCGTCGTTCCATCGAATGACGTCTCAGGCACCATCGCATATAGCGGGAGCGCACGCATCATCAACGGTGCCACCCTCCTTGCGTGGTAGGCCCCTATGATGCCTGACCCCTTCATGCCACTCTCCTTCAGGATATGGATGGCGGTGATGTGGTCTCGGATCTTCTTCTTGTCCTTCTCTAGGGTGCCCCACTTCCTCCACGGCTCCGGGGCCTCTTCGATCAGGCGCCGATGAACTCTAGCAGAGGGGCAGTGGCGTCGTTCTTGAGGTAGAACCACTAGGAGTGCCACCCCTTATTCGACATTGAGAGCCACATGGATGGGTACTCGCTGACCCAATTGTTCCAAAGTTGGATACTAGCGTACCCCATTGGCATATGCAGCTCTTGCCTGTCACTTTTCTCCCTCTTCTTCTGGAGGGTGACAATGAAGAAGTACCTCCACAAGTCAAAGTGGGGCTGATCCCTAGGAATCCCTAGCATAGGGTGACGAACGCCGCCATGTGCTGGATCTCGTTGGGATTGAGATGCTGCAGCTCGATCTTGTAGTAGTGTAGCAGCCCCAAAGAAATCTATTGGTGGGGTCATGAACCCACACTCGTGGAAGTGGGTGAACAATACAACATAGCCATCAGGCGGCGACGGCAAGTCCTCGCCAGGTAGCAGCAACTCCCCGGCCGAGGTCCGCGCATGGAGAAGACCGCGACGGACGAGGCCCTCCATACACTAGAAGGTGATGTCGAAACAGCACCACATATCCATTGGAGGTGGGGTGGATGGATGTAGGCTCAATGGCGACAGAGATGCGAAGGCAGGAAACCTAAGTGATTGGCAGCGGCGGTCGTGGCTATGGAGGCAAAGAGGCAAAGTATGAAATCCGAGGGGCAAACCCTTTGGTTTTATAGGGGCGACGGGTGCGAGGAAACCAACCACCCGCCTTGATCTTCGTGCCTGCCATGATCTGCCACCACGTCTCACCACGAGGTGCGCGCATGCAACGTCTATCCGCTCCCTCGGAAAACTCATCGGATGTTTCGCCTTCCTGAACAGACCACGACCCGTCGTAGGTAAAAGAGATACGGAGCTAAAAACACTACTACAACCCATCTAGGCCTAGGAGCTTGAAGGTTGGCCCACCAATGGGTTTGACAACCGCTCTGGGCACCTTTAGGGTAAGGGGTGGAAAGGGATGGGCCCACTAGCGGCCAGTACCTGGGCGTACGAGCACTGTGGGTAGCCCGGCTCACTTTCGAGTCTCGGCCAGATACGATCCATGGTTTTTCCTTGAAGAAAGGCAAAGAGCTATTAGGACCGGTTGAACAGACCCAAGAACTATATGGATTGACCGCTGAGAATCTAGAGTCGATCACCAGCTGACCCAAGCTGGATCCCTGTGAACGGGATGCTGGGGCCCCATTCGAACTAACCCATTAACAACTCACCGAGCACCATGGCTCTTCCATAGTGGAAAATCATGGCACGGCTCAACCCCTCTGGTTGTGAAAACCGTGGATGGGGTGACGGTCCTAAAGATGAGTCGACCCTTGACCAGACCCCCGTTATGCGCGGGGGCTCGAGGAAAGTTGGACTCGCACAAAGACTGAACACACGATCGTAGAACAACAGACCCCTATAGGGGTCAAAATAAGGAAAACCTTTTTTCGACCACCTGTAAGGAAAATAGACCCTAGATTTTGGTGTTTGATGATCAACACAACTAAATTGGACTAATGAATTTGCAAGTGATTGCTTTGTAGTTCAATAGGGTGTAAGACGTGACTTAGGCGAAGGTGATGTGATGATCCAATGATCAACACCATAAGCAAGACCCTAGAAGCATAAGAGAAGATTCAAGATATCAAGCAAAGTCCAAGCACGGAGATAGAAACCAAGCCGGACATAAGATCGCGAAGAAACGAGCTCACAATGGTGACCAGACGCTGGTCTTACAGCGACCGGATGCTTCGATCAAGAGGCATGGCAGTAGCAGGCATCAGCAGCAGCGACCGGATGCTAAACAGTAAAGTGACCAGACGCACCGATGGCGTTGTTCATCATCACCGACAACACACTCAGTACTGACCTGACGCTGGCAGCAAATTGACCGAACGCAAGACTGTAGCATCCGATCGAGTACAGAAAGGTTCCAGAGCAGAAAAATTGCGACCGAACATGTCCAGTGGCATGCGACCGGACGCTACCAGTGTCTGATAAGTTGATCACGGCTCTAACAGTCGGGACGATCGGACACGTCCGATCAGGATGACCTAAGCGTTCGGTGAGTAGCAGAAAAGTAGGATTTCATCCCCAACGGCTACTTGCTCAGTGAGGCTTATAAATGGACTCCCAACCAGCCATTTGAGAAGTGTGGAGTTGAGAAAACATATCTAGGGTGTTGATACACCATTTTAGTGATCTCCTCTTGTATAGTGCTTAGTGATTCATTAGGTGATTAGCGTAGGTGCTTTGCGAAGTGCTTAGGTTGATTAGACCACCGCTTATGCGCTTGCTCTAGGTTTAGGCCTAGTGTTTAGTGAGGTTTGCATACCCTTACCACTCGGTGCTTGTGCGCACCATTGTTGTAAATTGGAGGGGCTTGTAGTCTTACGAGATCACACCAACCGCATTTATGGTGTGGCCGCCACCGTGTACCGAAGGAAACAAGGCCCGCGACGGTTTGACTATAAGCTTGATAGTGAAGAAGGTGGGGAGCGGTCCGGGAGAGGCACACCGGAGACCCACTTGCGCATGGGGAAGGCCTAGGGCTATCCACAAAGTTACCCGACCAAGAGCTTGGCCCTTGCGAGGGATTCCTTGTGAGAGGCTCCAACGAGGACTAGGGGAAAGCTTGCACGCTTCTCGATACCTCGATAAAAATACCAGAGTCATTGACGGGAGTTTGCATATCGCTACCTTGCTCTTTAGCTTTCGCATTTACATTGTTTGCATAACTCCTTTTTGTGGTAGATATAGCAACACACTAGTACAACCGTAGTTGCATATTTAGATAGTTTATCTTTTACATATGTTTTGCTAAGGTTAGAAATAGAGGCCATAATTTAGAGTTAGAATTTTAAGTTGCCTAATTTATCCCCCTCTTAGGCGTCATAGTCACCTTCACCACCAAATCTCACGGCTATACCCCCGAGGGGTCCGATCTCGATGAAAGGGAGTCACCATCCTCAGGTCGCGCCGTGGGTGACAAAAGAAGGCAAAGGCCATCAGAGTCCTTCCGTTCGAAAAAGCCTTCGAAGGAGTATTCTACTCCTTCATAGGCTCAGGGGCTACTATCGGGGATCAATACTAGGGTACCCGAAGAGGAGCAGCCAATGACCATCAATATTGATTCATCCGAGCAGTCAAGAGCATGACTATAGCTCCAACCGACTCCCAGGCGTGCAAGCTTCGCCTCGCCCGACCTCTGGGTTTGTGCTTCGCCTTGCCCGGCCTCTAGGGAAGGGCTTCGCCTCACCCGACCCCAAGGCCACGGGCTCCGCCTTGTCCGACCCTTGAGTTTGCACTCCACCTTGTCCGACCCTTGGGTTTGCGCTCTGTCTCGCCCTACCCCAAGGCCGCGGGCTCTACCTCACCCAACCCTTGGGTTTGCACTCCACCTCGCCCGACCCTTGGGTTTGCGCTCCGCCTCGCCTGACCCAAGGCCGCGGACTGTGTCTCGCCCGACAAAGACCCATGCCATCACCAACCACTCCAGGTCCAAGCATATGGGCTTGGTTCAAAGTTCTGACACTAGGGAAGAGATTGGCACACCCCGATGTAACCTATGGCCACGGGGGGCCATACTGAAGAGTTCACATCAAGGACAACGTCGAGCGTACCGGTGCTGTTCTGCCTAACCCCTATATGAACACTAGCAGGCGCGTCAGCTTACCACGACATCCGCTGTGACGAAATGGAATGCCATGACTAGTAGACGACGCCTGCGTGTGGCGACAGTGGTAGACGGGGCCATGACGTAGAGCTGTCCCTGTTGACATCTACAAGGTGGGCGGGACCTGCATGAAGGATAAGAAGGACCCGGTGGTCCTGAGGGCCATCCTCTCCCTCTTGTTTCTTCTTTTTTCCTCCGCTGTAACCCGTGCTTTCTCTTGATCTATAAAAGGAAAAGCAGGACGTCCCATGGAGGATGAGTGTCATCGGATCGATCCAGGCCAGACCCGATCTAACCATCACGAACCCATCGAACCTCAAACTGATCAGAACACAACACAAGCACATGGCTGAGCAGCGACCGAGCTGTCGGCACCCGTTCACTCTTTCCACCAGAGATTTGAGACCTATCTCTCTCTCGCCCATTTGTAACCCCTACTATAAACTTTCGATGCTAGTAACACGAGCAGCAGCGACGAAATGGACGTAGGGACATTCTGACCGAACTAGTATAAACCTCGTGTCCTCTAAACACATCATCCGAGCCAGTCTGAGCCAGACACGCAATAATAAAAATTTAATCGTTGATGGTAACTCGAAACACCGACACTAACTATTAGCGGTTAATGGCTGAAACATGATCTAAAGAAGATGTCAAAACAGATCCGTCAAACGTAAAGATGGCAATGGGGACCCACGACCCGATACCCAACAGGTATTTACTTCATTAGGGTCTAAATATGGACTAAACACACTACCCACGGGTACGTAAATGGACCAAACCCTTCACCCATCGGGTACGCGGGTATGGGTATGTTCTAGCAATTCCCGTACCCGTTTACCCATGGGTGAAAAATACCCGGCCCAAAACTAAATAAGCCCACTAGCCCATGTAAAACCCTAGGTTCACCCGCCGGTCCGGCCTGGCGACTTGGCCGCTGGAGCCCTCGACCGCTCGAGGGAGGCTCGACGCCTGGCCTCCTGTCGCCGAAAAAATAGGCGCGTGAGTAAAGCGTGTCATTACCTCATCTCGACGCTGGTAGCCTAGCACCGCAATCACCACTCGCCAAAAAAAAACGCCACCGCCAATGAAAAAAAACTATGCCGCCCACCCGCCCCTCGTGACCTCGTCTCGGTGTCTCGCGTATTCGCATCGCATCAAAGCACCAGGAACTCGCCACGCCATGCCGGCGATGGAGCAACTCGAGCAAGAACGGTGATTGCCCTGTTCCCCTTCCCCTAATCCCCTTCATATCATATTCTTTGCACTTGCAAGCGCAGCACTACAGAGGTGCTCGGCCCTCCACGCTCTGCGCCGCGCTTTTTTGCCTCTTTCCCCTCGCACTAACCAACTCCTTCACTCCGGCGTCAAGGGATTTCGTGGAGGTCCTGGAGGATGGTGACCACCTGAAGCCGCCGGATCCTGAGCTCGTCGATGCCATGAACACTCTGAAGCTGCAAGATCCAGAGGTCCAAGTTGAAGTCGCCGCCGGTGCTCTTGCAGCGGATCCAAAGAACGACATCGGCGCCGCCAGTACTCCTGCATCTAAGCCCAAGAATAGGAACAGCACCGCTCATACATCCAAGTCCAAGAACACCACCACCAAGGAGAAGAAAAGGACCGGAGTTACTGTGGCCGTGGAGAGGATGAAGCAAAAGGACGGCCGACCCCCTCTTTCTCTAGCTTCACTCGGGAAGGTGCTGCTGCTGCTCCTTCCGGCCGCCGCTCCTCTTCTACAGCCACATCTTCGGGTGGAGGTGGTGCAGTAACTAATACTCGGTCTCCTGGTACTAGCCATAAGTTGCTGCAGCCACCGACGTAAGTAAACCCAAGAACAATAGTGCTAGTGCCGGATTGTATTTATTCTGACCATATGCTTCTTCTAGTTTAAATGAACCAAAACATATCCTGCCATGTCTGTCAAACCCACCATATCACCATGTCTTTAATTTTAGGTTTTGTTTATTGGCATGCCTAAATTTTTTATTTCATCTTGACATACAGAAATATTTTACTATGGACATCATGACGATGCATGCATATAGGCAATATATCATTGCATCCAGTTAGTATACCGCTAAAATAACTTTATTTTTTCCTATTTTTAGTGACATAGCTATCCTAGCTCATCAGTTGTACTGCCGTGTTGTGCAATTACCAATTCTCCTATTGCCATATGTAAGCAGTTCAAATAGAACAAATTGATAGATTTTGCTTGTTTTCCATGTCCTGACATATCTGTTATGTTTGATATTTTTTATAGCATGTCTTTTTTATTAACATTCATTCTTATTATGTCATACAGATTGAAAAAAATGAGTACTAGCAGTGAAGGTGAATGCTCACAAACTGCGGTTCAGATCTCAGAGCCTATTGAAATAGAAGATGATGAAGATCCTATTGAAGAAGATAAGGTTGCTGAAATCATAGATCTGTTAACTGAATTGATGATGAATACCATGTGGAACAAGACTGTGACAATAGCGAATCAGCTGCAACTCCAACTGAAGACATGGAGTTCGTATCTTCATTTAGTGCAAGAGTTGCTAGTACAAGGCCATCTGCTGTGCGATTCAAATCATAACTAGATCGCTACTTAGAAGATGAATTGGTATCTTTGGAAACTAAGGGTTTCAAGGTGCTGGATTGGTGGAAGGTGGCTGGAGTACGTTATCTAACCTTGAGAAGGATAGCAAAGGATATTTATGCAATTCCTATCACTACAGTGGCATCTGAATCTGCATTCAACACTAGTGGGAGAGTACTTAGTGAGCATCGCAGTAGGCTGACTTCAAAAATGATAGAGGCTCTTATGTGCTCACAAGATTGGTTGCAGAACAAGTACAAAAGTATGTCAATTCTCTTGTTTTGTAGTTTGATTCTCTTTACTTTGATTTTATCTAATTGTTGGTTTTCCTTTTTAGTTGAGAACAAGGAAAAAGAAGCTGCCACCTTCTGGTCTTGCCTCCAAGACATTCAAGAGGGTCTACAGGAATTTGAACTTTGAGCAAAGCAAATTGTCTCCAACTCGAAGGAAACCAACACATCAACAAGACATCAATCGACCATCATGTTTGTTGAATTGTTGTCCTATATATGTTCACTGCAATAAACTTAGAGATTTATTTATGTACCCCTTTTGGCTATGTAATATAATGATTTATGACAGAATGACTTTGTGTGATGGTGTAATGTGATTGCTGGTTGCCGAAGATATTATTATATGCTATTATTTGTCTAATTTTATGTGTTCTGGTTAGTGGTGGTTGCTGTTGAATTGTTGATTTTTATGTGTGTGAATAAATTATTGGCGGGTATGGGTGATCCGCTGGAAATGATTTATCCCGCCGGATATGGGTCTAAGAAAAATCCCCTACCCATAACGAGTATGGGTATTCTAATGATACCAAATTTTTATGACGATAATAGGTGAGTGGCATATCCGATGGGATTTACCCATTGCATCCTTAGGCCTCGTTTAGATGCTGAAAAAATTTCAACCCGATGAATAGTACCACTTTCGTCTTATTTGACAAATATTATCCAATCGTGGACCAACTAGGCTCAAAAGATTCATCTCGTGATTTCCAAGTAAACTGTCTAATTAGTTATTTTTTTTACCTACATTTAATACTCCATACAAGCGGCTAAAAATTGATGTGATGGAGAGAGAGTGAAAAAACTTGGAATTTTGGTTGCATCTAAACAAGGCCTTAGTCAAACGGAGGCGGACGGAAGCAGCACATGGAGAAAATCCCAGCGCCAGAGCTATCGGCGGCGGTACACGCCCGCCTGCTGCGGCAAAAATGTGCGGACGCACAATAAAAATCCCAGCTTTTCCTGCTCTTTTAATAATCTCCCACTGCCCCTCGGCGTCGGCGCCGGCCGCGAGCGAAACCAACGACGCCACCCAAACCGGCAAACCGCCTCCTCCCCTTCCTCCCGCGGGCCTTTCGCCGCTCGCCTGAGGCCTGACTCGTTCGCGTTCCCACTCCACGCCGACTTAACCGGGCGCGCCGTATCCGGTGGGCGGCAGCCTGCGCCTTTCGGGTCGCGTCCGCGCACGCTGGGGGTGGAGGCTGGAGGGGAGGGTCCGGGCGCCTTTTCTCGCGTGTTCCGCCGAGGGTTGGGCTGAGGGAGGAGAGGAGAGGTCCGCAGCGGCCGTCCATGGCGGAGAGGCGGCCGATCTACACGGAGCCCGGCAAGCCCCGGCGGCCGCCGCGCTCTCAGGGTACGTTCCTCGATCGCTGCCCGTCCTGTTTACACAGTCTTAGCATGCGTTCTGGTTTGGACTGGGTTAGATTGGTTGCGCCCTTCCTCGGCTTCTGATTTTGTCGAGTGGTTTCTTCTGGATTTTCACGGTTCACATGTAAATTGTGTCCGGGGTTGGGTAGCGAATCCGAAATCCTCCTCTTCCTTCTGGTCCGAGTGTCCCTGCCGAAATGCCAATGCTGGCGAGCAGCGACAGTCCGCGTACAATTGGCTCTCGTGTGACGGTGTCAGTATTTGATGCCGTTTCTGGTGATGCGTTCGTGTGGGTGGCACCGGCGGCTTGCTACCCTCTCTCTTGAAAATGACGTGCGAGGGTACCAACCGTCTTCAGGGAACTCACATCGAAACTCGAAAGAACCTAGTCATTCCATTTACGTGTGCCACCTGCACCGCCTTCAATCCAGAAAAACTAACCTGTATGTTTTTTCGCGTGGGAATGAAATATTTTCCTAATTCCATGGTAGTAATCTTGATCAGTTTATGCGCTTGATCACTACATGTTCTGTAAAGGAGAACCTATTCCATTTTAGCAAGAATGCTTATGACATAATTGCGCACTTTACTAGCGATTTTGGAGACCATTTGGTGAATGATATTGAAAGGGCTTGGTGAGTATTTAAACCGGACAATGGTCAACGGTCATCTGTACACCTACACCCCCTGCCAAAGCTTTAGGAAATACTTTTAAATATTAAACAATAAACAATAATTTTCTTGCCTGACATTGAAATTCAGGAAAGGTGTTAAGTTTGATGTGTTATGATTTTTGTACACATCTATGTTAGTTATTATTAAAAAGGGCGTACTCAGTGCAGAGAGCTCCCGCTCTATGCGAGGTTTGGGGAAGGGTGTTAGTGGCAAGCCTTACCCTCGCCTGTGCAATGCGAGGAGACCGCGACTCGAATCCGGGATCTTCCGGTCACAGGCGGTAAGACTGTACCGCTTGCACTAGACCCGCCCTTTAGTTATTATTCATGCTTAAATTCATGGAAGTTAACACTTCTGAGCCAAATTAATTGGTAAAAGTTTCTTTGCTTACTTTCATATCTATGACTGACCTAAGCTGAACCTGTACTCAGTTTTCCATATAACCCGTAATCCCTACTTGATACTTTACAATTAAGGACTACATAATTGTTATGTTTTTTTTATCCTAAATTTGTCTTTTTCAATATTTTGCTAGCATTTAAACGAAGTATCCCTTGATTTTTCGTATTATGCAGACTAATTACTGCTAGCCCTTTCTCTGACAGCTACTTATTTTGTTCTTTATCTGCTGTTGCCCCATTCGTATTGTAGTGTTTCTTTTTATCAATCTTCTTGTTGTAGTGTTTCTTCTGAATTCTGATTGGTATTCATACAGAGAAAACCACCAGTATTGTGGTGATATAAGTCTAGGAGCAAACAGAGGTTCTTTTTCTCCGCATAGATTAGTTTTATTTACTCACTAAATACAGTTTATGTGTTATTTCAGGCAGTGGAAATTTTTCAGTTCCGTTGTGGGAAAAGAAATTTTGCACTGATGCTTGTGCTATCCCCTGGGCTAAACTGTGTGAGACCAAGAGATTGATGTCTCTGTACAAAAGTGTGGTTGATTGGGATGACTCAGCTGCATTAGAAGCCTTCAATGATGCAAAGGCGCGCTTCTGTGCTGTATATCATGGTCAACGTTATGATATCCCTTTGCCTGACCCAAACATGTTTATCGATATAGTCAACCCAGATGAATATGTTGATCCTGAATTGGTGGCTGATCTGGAGAAATCACGTCGTCGTGTTCCCAGAAAAGATAATGGTGTTCCTGATGTCTGGGACTCTTTTATTTTCTCAGACAAGCCAGTTCCAGTTACAGGATGGGGTGACACGGAGACCAGCTTCACTCATGGCCAGCAGCTCTCTGCAAACTGGGACAATCAGTTAAAACACTCAGTTGAAGCAAATAAGCTGATGTTGGCAAATTGGGATTATTCTGTCAAGCAACCTGCTCAAACAATTGATCAGCAAAACTCAGGGAACTGGGAAGTGTATGAGGAACAGCAGGATCAAACCAGCAGCTGGGGGGAGCAGACGAATCCTTGCATTACCAACTGGATCATGAGGGATGGCTCCCAAGATGCTTGGAAGCATGATTACAGCTGGGCTCCTGCAGCTATTCAGACTGATCCATGGGACAACCATCAAGGTAGCTATGAGGTGCCTGACAGCCAGGGTGTGTCATATGGACACTGGACTCACTGGAGAAGGAGAAACAATGACTTGGGTAGAAGAAACACCAGGAATAGAGGAGGCCCCATCAGCTCAAAGCCAATGAAATCAAAGTACCAAACGGATGAACACAATGGTGCAAACAATGGTCGGAGGAACTGCCGAGTAAGGAATGATATGCATTATTACTCCTATGAGCAAGCTGATTATACCAAGCAGTCACTAGCTATGTGAGTAAGAAGCTAGGGGGCTATGTGAGTAAGAAGCTAAGGGGCTTACGGCATTGAGAGAAGACGGCAAGTGCCCCTCTCTGCCGCCCACTACGCTTTGGAGGTGTCAGCAGTTTTACACCAACAATAGTAATGGTGGACTGGGATGCACAGTGGAATCCTAAGCCAAGGATAGTAACGTGAAGAGAGGCAGAGGAAGATCGAAGTTGACTTGGGTAGAGGCAATAAAAGGAGATTTGAAAGGATGAAATATACCCAAAGACTTAGCCTTAGATAGGAGTGCTTGGAAGACAGCTATTCACGTGCCTGAACCTTGATCGCTTCTGCTGGGTTTCAACTCTAGCCTACTCTAACTTGTTTGGGACTTAAAGGCTTTGTTGTTGTGTTGTTGTTGTTGTAATAGTAATGGTGGACATCTTCAGATGAGGTAGATTAGAGTTAGTACATCATCTGTAGGTTATGTTCCCCCTACCAGTAGATCATCTGTTGGTTATGTTCCCCCTACCCCTAGTCCCCTTAAGCTGCTGTAGGTAGTACTAATTATCAGCCATTTGTTTGTATATATATCTGTCTCGATATCTGTAGTTTGCAGATGACCCGCCCACTACGCTTAGTTTTGGTTTATTGGCTACTTGCAGCTTCAGTGTTGCAGCAGTGAGAATAAGGATGGTGCTACTTTAATTTACATCTTCTGTGGTTATAAGAACAAATGTTTTGACTCATTTGTATGTTGATGTCGAATGTCACGACTAGAAGCTTATATCCTCTACATGGCTACATTGCTTTCTGGTATTGTGATTTTCTCCTTGTACCAATTTCCTGTGGCTCTGTGTTCTGAAGAAACGGCCATGTTCAACGCCTGCAGATTGTGTAGTTCAATTGAGAAGCTGCTAGTCGTATTTAAGTATATAAGATGCTGTGTCCCTTGGTTTGGCACATGCTATGCTTGCTTATAATGCCAGCTACCAACCTTTTCCTATCGGTTTGAGTCTTTTTCTCGAACACCGATCGGTTTGAGTTGAATTAGTCGTTTGCAAGGTATTGGGAGAGCATTGTTTCGAGAGGCACGTGTAATGGTGTGTCTCTGTGAATAGTTGCTACACACAAGTTGGACGAAGACATGTTTTATGTCATGTTTGTAGAGATTGACGAGATTTACAACTTTGTAACTAACAAATTTGTTATCTGGAATTCGTGACAATATATGGAATTGCTATCATTCAGATGCCAAATAAAAAAACAGATGCAAGCTGGTCTTTTTTTTTTAAAAGTAAAGGTAGGAGCTCTGCCACTAAGGAAAAGTGGTTTATGTACAAGAGCGAACATGGTGCCAAACACACCGGTCATAGGACCAAACACAAATAGCCACCGCTCACACACTTGTTGTTTTACCCCGCAATACACATGGTCCTACGCCTTTGAACAATATCTTCCTTGGCCAATGAGGCAACTTGTGCTGACGTTTTGTGCTCATTTTTTAAAATCCTCTTGTTCCTTTCATTCCACAGGTTTCACACAATGTAGATAAACACTCCATTAAATGTTCTGCATTCTTGCTTTGGCACCTTGGTCGCCGCATCCTCCCACCAATCGGCGAGGCACTAGGGATCTTGTTGGGGCAGCTGCACATCAAAATTTTTCCAGGATAACACCTGGCTCCGGACGGCTCTAGCAAAGGGACATAGCAGGGATAGATGCAGCCCTGTCTCCAAAGGTCCATTACACAAGACACAGTGTTCTTGATGTGGCTAGACTCTCTTTTGCATGTTGTCGGCCATGAGGATTTTGTCATTTATTAGTATCCATGCATGCACTTTGCATTTATTTTCAGCCCTTGCTCTTCAAATGAGATCAGCCTGGAACTTGTGATGCAAACCACGGAACTGTATCGTGTACGCTAAACGCGTGGACTAGTTTCCGTCAGCTGTCCATCTCCAAACTATGGAGTCTTGCACTTCGGGCGTCAGCTGCACATCCTGAAGCCTGATCCAAAGGGCGACAACCGACAAATTCTTGTATCTGCACAGAAGTTGTGATTCGTGTCCTGAGGGATCGGATCCGGCTACCATTTTGTAGCTCCTGGCAAACCGTCCTGTTCTTACGACGCACTAACTCGAAAAGGTGGGGCGCTAGGTATCTTGAAGCTCGAAAAGGTGGGGCGCTAGGTATCTTGAAGCTTCAGCCTCTAGCCAATTATGGTGCCAGAAACGTGCCTTGTTACCATTCCCAATTGTTATCGTGGTTGAGGCGTTGAAGAGCAGTTGGTCTCGGTCATTGCACGGCAGTTCCGTCCCCGTCCAAGGTTTTGAGTCATACACCCACTCCTACCACAACCAACGTAGGCGCAAGGCTGTTCCTAATCTTTCCAAATCGGGCACCCCCAACCCTCCCAATTCCTTTGGCCTGCAGACTGTCGGCCAATTTACCGGGCAATGTCCTCCATTAGTGTTCTCCTCCCCTTTCCAAAGAAAAGATCTTATGAGTTTGTCAATTTTCTTTCTTGCCCATACCGCCAGTGGGAATACAGTGAGGTGATAGGTAGGCATTGAGGATAGCACCGAGGTGACCAAAGGAAGTCTGCCCGCTCTGTTGAGCAATCTACCTTTCCAGCCAGGTAGCCTCTGCCCAATGCGTTCGATGAGAGGTTGCACATGGACCTTTTGCAGGGATCTCGTGTGGAGCTACAATCCTAAGTAGCGGCACGGGAAGGATTCTCTTGTCCCTGCAAATGAGGCTAACACATGGTCTGGATCGATGTCCTGGCATCTGATCGGGTGGACTGAGCTCTTTTGCAGGTTTATGTGTAAGCCTGAGACCCTGCCAAATTCCTGGAGGATCGTCGTGATGGAGTCCATGTCTTCCTTGATTGGGTTAGTGAATATAGCCGCATCATCAGCATACATGGAGGTTCTCCACCTGGCCGTAGGTAGAGGAAGAGCAGTAAGAACGCCTTGCTGTGTTGCCATGTCTAGTAGGCGTTGAAGGGGGTCCATACCGAGTATGAACAGCATGGGGGATAAAGGGTCACCCTGCCGAACCCATCTGATATGGTTGAAAGCTTGACCCTGGTGTCCATTTAGCAGCACTCTCGATGGTGCCGTGCGGAAAAGGATCGAAACCCACTCCCGCCAGCGTGGTCCGAAACCTAAGGCCTGCAATACCTTGAGGCGGTAGTTCCAGCTCACCGTGTCAAAAGCCTTTTGTATGTCAAGTTTGAGGTACAGTGCCGGCAGCTTCATCTTTTGCAATGTCCGCACTGTGTTATAGAAAGTTGTCACATCTATGATTAACATACAAAGGATGGTTAATTAGCACTGGTTTGTATGCACGACAGGCTTTGTTGTTAACCGTGTTATTTGATTGCTAATAACGTGTTGCCCTTGCAACTTGATTAGCTCTATATAATTGCTTGCAGCCGGCCGTTGACTAATGGCTCTTACAAGGACGTGGTTCAGGTTCTCTAGTTGAATGCTCTGCAGGTTGTTAACTCAATGCATGAATCTGCAGCTTCGGTCCACTACAATTGTGATAATGAAATAAAATTCATCCACAGGGTCAGATAAACTAATATGGCATCACTAAGTAATACATATAGTAGAGCAGTAGTTGACAAGAATGCGTATAAACTAGACTCCCACACATTGGTTCTTCAGCACAAAGTTCTTGGCAGCTGCGAGACTGTTCTTCGTTGGTGAAGAACTCGAACAGATGGATGCCCAACAAACTCTCCGTCGTCGGTCACCGTCCGCTGTAGCACGCGTCTAGCGGCAAAGTGTGCCTCTCGGGTCCTTAATGCCACCCCTCTAGCACAGAAGGTGCTTGTGTCCAAGTGGAAACTCACCGCCTCACAGCCGTCGGATAACCAGGTAGTGGCAGACTTCCAGTGGTCATTTCAGGGCCTGCTCGACTCCACAAAAAGGGCCGCATTTCGCGCGCTTATGAAATTCGACATGGCGGGGTTCGAGGAGGCTTGCCAGTCTCGTTGGCACCTGCCCAATTGGTTTGCATAACTTTCATGTAATATAATTTAAGTTAGGTTTATTCGGGTCCTGTTGGCTTCCATCCTTCCACTGTAATCTATAGATTACTTGGGGATGTTGTAATCAGTCAAACTCTGCTTATGCTTAATGAAATACGTGTCACAAGGACACGCTCAGGAAAAAAAGAATCCAGTAGAAGGAGAAACAAGCTATGCTCGTAACTCCACATTTCAGGTGCGTCTTAGTCGACAGAACTTGTTTGTTAATACAAAATCTTAAGGTTAGAGGTCAGTTAATATGGCATCACTAAGTAGAACTGGGTAAGATATTCTTCAACTTGATCGATTTCTTAAGGTTAGAGGTTAATTAGCTCATCTAGGTTCTCCCTTTTCAAAAGTCAGCGTTATTTCGAATTCCCTGGTTGATAACAAACAGTTTAACTTCGACCTGTTCGTAAACTGATTTAGACAGAACAAGCCATTAACTCGCTGATTTTGATAAGCAAAAGATGGAACAGAAAAACTTAACAACTCGTGTGCACAGAGTGCAGAGCAGATGAGATTGAAGCCGCAGATAGAAGAGCCCATCATGAAACTGTGTGGCAACTCCACACCCCTTCCCAGAAGCGATGGTGATTGCGGACCTTGGCTGCTCTTGTGGCCGAATTTTTTACTATTTGGCCCTTTTTTCGAAAGTTTCTCTCAAATAGACCCCTGGCGGAAAGAATTCCAGAAATGGACCCTTGGCTCGGCGCCAGAGTGACTGGCGCCGAGGTCCTGGGCACGGCCCCCAGGACCTCGGCGCCAGTCACTCTGGCGCCGAGCCCCCTAAATATCTACCGGCCAGTCCTTCTTCTCCATCTTGCCCTAGCCGCCCCTGCCCGCGCCGTCGCCGCGCCCACGCCGTGCGCGCCACGCCACGCCGCGCCGAGCCCGTGCCGTGCCTGCCTGCGGCCTCGCCTGCCCGCACCCGCCCGCTCCACGGCCGAGCCCGCCCGCGCCGCTGTTGCTTCGCCTGCCCGCGCCGCTGCTGCTCCGACGGCTGAGTCCGCGCCGCGCCGACACCTCCGCTCCCTCGCCCGAGCCCGCACCGCACCGCCGTGCCCTCGCGCTGTTCCCCGTTGGTTGGCTGCAGCGCCGAGCCACCACGCCCTCCACTGCCGTCCTCGCCTTTGTCTCCACCGGTGGCCTCGGCCTCGCCCCGCCTTGCCCCCTCCACCGCCGGCCTCGCCCCGCCTTGCCGACGTCCGCCGCCACCCTCGCCTCGCCCCGCCTCCCGCGCCCGTCGAGCCGGTCTCGCCGCGCGGAGCGCCGGGCACCCCGCGACCGCCGCGCGCCACCTCTATCGTTGGCCGCGCCACCGCAGGCCTGGATCTTCGCCTTGACCTACGCCTATCGTCCGTCGACCCAGAAAGATAAAAAATATGAATATGCAATATACCTATTTAGTTGGTGTTTGTTATTTACTAGTTATACTGTGATGACTTAGTTAGTTGATTTAGTGAGATATATATGTAGATATATAGAAACATAGATACATTAGTAAATAGATATAGTTAGATAGCTACTTAGATATGTAGTTATATTTGTAGTTAACTACATATGATCTAGCTATTTAGTGAGTACACTATAAATATATACGTAGTTATTATCATGATTACTTAGTTTGTAGTTAGAAAGTACTTGTTAGGTACTATCTATCGTCTAATTTGTACTAAAGGACATGTGTTTCGTTACGTTTTTGAAATAGATGGACAACCTAGTGACCATATATCATGGAGGCACGGTTGAAAGCGATCGTTATGGATATGTTGAGTTTCTTGACATGCAAAGCGTGCCTGTGCTATTCAATGATAGGCCATCATTTAGTGATATGGTTGCAAGGGCTCGGGAGGAGCTGCATTGCTTTGGAGATGATGATATTGCAGTTGATGGTGTACTGCACCAAGGTTGTCCTCCGAACATCTTTAGGCGAATGATCTCAATTGGTTGTGTGGATCAGTGGGACAACTATGTGAGATCGGCTATGAAGAGCCAGCTGCAATGTTTGGACGTGGTTGTTCGTCGGGTGTTAGTTGATCCAATCCCTCATGGGTTTACCCCAGCAATGGATCATCCGGCACACATCGACCCTCCCGTTCCGGAACCTTACCTGCATATGCAGATTGCGCCTACGGTTCCTAATGCTCAATCTGCCCCCAATGCGTTATTTGGAGATGGTTGTCATACTCATGTTTTCATGGTAGATCCTCCTTATGAGATCCCTTTGACACAGAATCATCCGAGTACGTGTCTTAACCGTATGGTTTTTGGGAGCTTATCCCGTTCCTTACATCTATTTATTTTATTCTTTCCTCATTTCTGTAATGACGTTGCATGAGACATTCTTGAGAATATGGATGTGCCCCATGTTGCTGCGCAAGTGCACTTTTCAGATGGATTTCATGGCTCCAATAATGTTGAAATTATGAATGATTCGGAGCCATATGAGATGGCTAGGGCTCTTGATTCTGATGATGATCGTCCTGTTGGAGAGTTGACAGAGAGTGATGTTGAGATGATGAGGCGTATCTTTCCCGACCGCCGTGATCCTAGAGTTCATGAGTTTTGTGATCTTGCTCATTCTGATTTGGCGTTTGCAGAAGGACATGATGATGAGCTCCTAGAAGCTCCTGAGGCTAGTCCTAACATGGTAATTGAGGAGGGGAGGGTGTTCAGTGACCTCCTTGCTTTGAAGAGGTGGTTGTAGGCTTTTGCAGTGATACGAAAGAGGCCTTACAGGGTATTGCATTCATATGTGGAGCATCGTTACATAGTTGTGTGTGACAAGGAACGCTGTGGATCTACGGCGAACCCGTCACTTGGTGGATGCGTATACCTGTTACAGCTATGGATGTGGGCTCGTTTTCCAATTGGTCGTCCAGAGGTACTGGCTCGTCGTGAGTGGTTCCAAGGTCAGCCTCCAAGTCGCCAGCCGACGTGGGCGTACCTTTGGGACCAGGTTAGGGTTTCGCACATGAGGATAGACCGAGCGTACATTGAGTACACGAACGAGCTAGATTCGCTGACGGTGTCTAGTGTAAGTAAATTTTATTTTCCATGCTGCTTTTAAAAGGATTAGTATACCATCTAACATCTTATTTGGACATGATGCAGGTGGAGTGGGAGCCGTATGGTGGAGAGGACGCACTTCCTTTTCAGCTGAGCAACATATGTGGGGCCGACGACTACTTCTATAGGATGAGGTGCCCTCTAATCTACTTCTATGCTGTCGAGTACCACCTGCCAGATAGGGTTGCACGCTAATTTGGTATCCACTGTAGCCTATGCCTCTGTTCTCGACTGGCGTTGACTTACACAAGTAAGTGTTTTGATATTTCAAATGTCTCATGATGATGGTCCATTTCTTATAATATGGTGCCACGTACATGGATTAATGTAACGATGACATACGTGCAGGTTGGATCGTTAGAGGAACAAGAAGATTTTTGACTGGGAGAGGCACCACCAGTCCTACATTGAGGAATGGGAGGAGATGCACGACAACCTGGACGACAACAACGAGCCACACACGAACCGTGAGTTCAGGCGGTACCAAGCTTGGTACCAGCGTTCGACAAGGTGCAGGCTCAGGCTACAGTGGACCAAAATTGACTACGCCGACATCGAGTCCTCCGACGATGAAGACACGACGTACGACCGGTCCACTCGTGCAGGAAGGCAGATGGAGGCAGTACAATGCATTAGGCGTTCTTGGACCGACATTAGGAGTTATCTATTGTAGTTATTGCAACCTTCGAGCCGTATAACCCTTATAATAAGTTACATTCTTGTACAAAAGAAAACAAAACTAAATGATATCTGTTCAGAAGTCTTATTATTGAAAACTTTGTTGTAGGGCAATACACTGAGAAGCTCAGTTGAAGAGATCGAGCGCGTTCGGCCTAGAGTCAATGATGACTACATACTTGGCTTCCTAGATGTAAGATTAAAAATATTCTTTCAAACAAATCATTAATACGTTATATTCTTTCAGTTAACATAGTTTTGTACAACAGAGGCTGTCACGTCGTCTACGCCGTGCGGCTGGTCGTTGTGGTTGTAGGACAAACACGACGCATGACGTGTACGATCCTTCCGCAGGAAGAGGAGCCTTGGGTTCCTCTAGTCAAGCAGCTACAGGGGATGAGGAGGAGGACGAGGAGGCCACCGACGACGATGACATGGACACGAGGCACGATGAGCTTGGGCCCTCTCAGCTCCATGATGCTCCATCGACTCATCCTACACCGCCTCTAGGCACTAGGCGACGCCGTCCACGTGACCCTTACACTCCAGGCACCAGCGCTCTGGGTCACAAGGGTAGGGGCAAGAGTAGGAGACAGTGAGGGACGTGGTAGGTGTTACTATAAACTATTGTGAATTTTGTATTTACTTTTCTTTAACTATTCGGGACTGTATGGACATTGTGGACTATTTGGACTTTGCATGACATATTATGTTGGTTGTGATATTCGTTGTGGTTGCATTATGCTTGTTGGATGATTAAATGTTTAGAATATATATTGATGTCTCTGTTTGTAACTGTGGATGCTTCTAATACAAGACCGTATCTTGTGAATTTTTTGCATGAACCTTTAATCATACTACACTTGTACAAAGGCACAAATGTAGTACATAGATTAACTATAAATTTATTACGTTTATAATCCAGGAATATTTGTACATACGCTGTGTAGAAGAATCTAGGATTACCATGCAACAGTGAACGAATCTATGCTTTTTAGACAATAAACATAGACTTTTCAGATACACGGACATCATCATTGATATAGACCTTTCAGATGCACGGACAACATGCAAGGAAGCACAACTAAACTCTATCTCCACCATCAATCTTATGACTGTTTGATCCAAGGGCTAAGGTGAAGAGGCACACGGATCGCTGATATGGCACATTGACAGGCCTCCATTCTTCCTCTCAACCTATAAATAACCACTCACTCTCTCTCATTCACACAAACAATAAGGAAGAAGAGCACTCCTCAGCATTTGTTTTCGTTGTAGTACCAATGTCTAGAGGGTCATCCAGAGGGAGAGGAAAGGGGAAGAAAACTACCTGGGGGTGGGAGGGTCCTCTTGGTCCCGATTTCTTTGAGGAAGCTCTTTATGAGAGGTTCCTAGTTGAGAGCAAAAGTGATTTCACCAAAGAGGCACCACTAACAGGATACGATGAAAGGAAAGAAGAGTGGCCAAAATGCATGCATGGTGAGGACTGCCTAGTGCAGATGTTCACCGAGGGAATAGATGGAGGTCGTCGTTTCTTCAAATGCCCACGAGCATGGGTAATTGCTATTACTATTTGTTTCTTCAATATGTTTATCTTGTATATCACTTACACGACATACTTTTTGTAGTCTTCCTTGGCCGAAGAAAACTATGGGTTCAGTAGGTGGGTCGATCCTCGACCTATTTATCCGCATGCGAAGTACATCTACTACCTACAAGACCGTATCTTCGATCTAGAAAGGGAAGTTAGCAGCGGTTACAAGGATGATGAACAGGACGACAACAACAATGGTGCCGATTCATAGGAGACACTCTACAATGATCCATATTACACTTGCCCTAACCACAAGAAAAAAGGGGTCTCCCCCATCACCCCCGCCACCACCACCACCAACAACGGGAGGCTACTTGGAGAAGGTGCAACACAATTTGCTATGTAGCCACACTACTAGGATGACTTTATCTTTTTCTTGTGGAGAACCCCAGGTTGAATTACCTAAGGCATGTTAGGTTTAATTATCGAAGGCATGGTTTAATTACCTAAGGCATGTTAGATATAGTCAAAGAAAACTATGTACCCAGGTTCGGTACATGTAGTCACATGCCATTTAATGTGTTTCGTGTGTTGATTTCTATAATGTCGTATGTCATTAACTGTTTTTTGCAGCACGTGTTCAAATGGAAATACGTCCGTATCATTAAGCGGAATATTAAGACCATTGATAATGAAAACAACCACATAATAAAAAGTTCGATACTATGTCACATTACACAACATATTAACAGTACAACTAAGTGTCGATAGTAGACAAAGGGGCAAATGCACTTCCAAATCCTCAATCTGAAACGTACTGAGTAAGCAACTCATCATCCGAATACTAGTCCTCTACTACAACCCTGTTGATGTGGCTAGGCTCAACTGCGTTGCTCTGAACTGCCTGTCGCTTGTAGTAAGCGGCCTCCGCTTCATCTGCGGCCGCTGCGGCCTGAGTGAAGAATGCGTCATCATCCTCCTCTGCCTGTAAGCCCGCCTCTGCTAGAGCGATGAGCTCGCTTAGTCTGCCAGTGTCATCGTCAGCCTCTTGCGCCTGAATGCCCGCCTCTGCTAGAGAGATGAGCTCGCTCAGTCTGCCAGTGTCGTCCTCAGCCTCTTACGCCTGTATGCCCGCCTCTGCTAGAGCAATGAGCTCACTCAGTCTGCCAATGTCGTCCTCATCCTCGTTTCCATCATCACATAGCACAATCGGTGATTGAACGGTGCGACCAGCTCGTGATCTATGGCCATCTAACTTCTTCTCCTTATACCTTGCACGAGCCACCTCTACAGCATGTTCCCCGCTGCAACCAATCCCTTGATGTATAAAATGCAATCAGTTAGCAACTCGATAATATTATATTTAAAACCAGGCAACGAAAAAAAGGTTTTTAAACACTCACTGGCACATAATGTAGCAACATGCTCGTTCAAGACCTGCATCTGTACTCTTGTCTCCTCCCTTGCCTCATTCCTTGCCCTCTCCTCCTCTAACGTCGTCCGCCTCTCCAATCCCCATTTGTTAAGCCCAACATCGATCAGGTTACACATATCGTGTTGTCTAGCAAACTCACGCATCTTTTCTTTGTGATGTTTAACGAATAGGTTGACGTAGTCAGGTCCATATCCCCTCTTCCGTGCAATTACTTGCCTCTTCTTCAGTTCATCCAAGAACTTAGCTTGACCATCATAACATTCCCAACTGTATTTCCTAGTGCTCTGTTCAAAACAAATATTATATCATATATGTCTTAGCAAAACAAACAAAATACGATTTCATGTTTACCAGAAAAATAATAAACCTCATCATACTCAATCATATGGCCGCAATAATGACATATTCCAAGCTCCGAAGGGACTAGGCCATAGTTGGATTTTACACCACATTCGCACATGACAGGAGGTGCTTTGTAGATTATCCATTCTTTCTTCTTTTCCTTAACCCTCCGTGGTTCTTCCGGCCATTGGTTCTTAGGACCATACAACCACTCCTTGAAATGACACTTCACCATTGAATACACCTAAATAATGAGACATTAGTACATAAACACATATAGCTCAAGATTTTAACACATACACTTTGCATTTACTTCATGCTTGTTTGGACACACAAACTCCAACGTATTCTCAGGGTTTATCACAGCTCGATCTCTGCAATCGCATAGAGGAGGTTCCTCGAGTCGTCTAACTACGGCTAGGTGCTTCTCCTTAGCCGTCATTGCCGGAGGGTTAGGGGGGTGGAACCCACCGCTTGAAGTGCTCATGTGGATGTCTCCCTCTAAACCAATAGTCGAAAAAGAGGTACCTAGGATCAAACTTGTCTGCACCATCGATTCACTGAAAGAAAAAGCATTTCTCATGGTCCTACCCAACGAGATTCCAATAAAATATTAGTACCATACTTAAACAAATAAAGAAAAAGGATAGTACAAACAATTTCTTACATTAAACCGACTACATGTGTAGAAGCAACGCGCGGCTGTGTCCGAATGTTTCGATTGAAAAACATAGGCCGGGAAACCACAGTCACAGTTAGGGACAGGAAGGTCATGAGGAACGGGGGCATCTTTGCTAGACGCGTCGGGGTATAATTCTCGAGGACGACCCCGTTTTCGCCAAAACTCCTCCCGAAATATTTCTTGCATCTAACAAATAGGATGTAATTTAGCAAACATAAATAAAAACATCACAACAAAATATCAATGAGAACCATAACTACAATACAATCAATTTCGTTCTAAGAACCAAAAGCAGTTAACATTATACCCTAAACCTAGGGGTTTTCATTTCATCCACAACAATAAACCCATAACATAACTACATGCGGCTTGGTTTGCTAACTTTTTTCACGCCTTGAAATGAACCTACGGTTGTATAATACATATATTGAGGGATACAATGAAACCCTAAGTGATGACGATTCTTAGGTTAAAAAATCCGACTAATATGTACCGAATCGATGCGAGAAAAACAAGAAGGTGAGCGAGTATACCTTGCTCTCGAAGATCTACGGATCAAATCAAGGTTTTCAAGGTCCAATATGTCGATTCGTGAGGTAGGGTGAAGTGGCGAGAAAAAAACCCGAGGAGAAATAAGAGGAAGAACGCTCGGGGAAGAAGTGCAGGCTGGGTTAAATGCAGGTGGCTCGGCGCCATTCACTATGGCGCCGAGCTCGGCGCCATTCACTCTGGCGCCGAGCCCCTGGCAGGCCATTTTCTCGTGCCCAGGACCTCAGCGCTAGTCACTCTGGCACCGAGCCAAGGGTCCATTTCTAGAATTCTTTCCGTCAGGGGTCTATTTGAGAAAAACTTTCGAAAAAAAGACCAAATAGTAAAAAATTCGACTCTCGTGGCCCCAGCGCACTCACCTTGGTCTCTGCTGCTGTCGATGCCATTCATCGCCAGTGTCTTGAACTCCAACAGCCACGGCCTGAGCTGAGCCTGCTCCTCAACGATCTTCCCAGGCTCCCAGCAATGATTTCAACACTACAGTCAAGCACTTGGTAGCGTTCCAAGAAAGGAAAAACATTGACAAGGGTGAGCACGGTTTCTCACCATTTGTCATGACTAGTATTGTGCCTGGGTCCTTCTATGGAAGACTGTTCACTACTGGATCGGTGCATCTTGTCCTCTCATCAAATAGCTTGCACTGGCTTTCAAAGCTAGTATCCACATATTCTCTGTTCCGTTACGGTAGTATCAACTACTTTTATTTAAGCTTAATGTTTAAGACGCGGTAACTGGTAGGTACCTGTAGACCTACTGAAGAATGGCATTCCGATGTACCATAGCGACGAGCAACTATGGCGGAAAACACGGCCCGTTGTGCTTGATCCTTATGCCCAGCAATTTAGAAAGGACCTTCTTTTGTTCTTGGAGTGCAGGGCGTAGGAGATGGTTCCTGGAGGAAGGTTGATTGTTTCCTTGACTGGAACACAATCTCCGGCTTCTGCCAGCGATGGATCAGCTCAACAAATATGGGAGTTCATAGCCCGTATTTTAGACGACATGGCATCAAGGGTATGAATTTGCTGGTTTATATATCCTATAAAGGTTTTTTGGACCTCGCTACAGGAAATTCAACTCAATGTTTTATTATTCCTGAGTTTCTTGCTGCAGGGTGTGCTTGATAAGCAAAAATTGAAGGCTTTCTACATACCATTATATTCGCCGTCTGAGAAAGAAGTAAAGGAGATAATAAAAGAGCAGGGATCTTTCTCCATTAATGAACTTCAAGTGCATGACAGTATAGCTGGTGTGAACAAAGCAGTGATCAGCCCCAAGATGATGGCATATGCGCTTAGGGCTGGCATTGAGCCAATAATACTGAACCAATAATCCCTGTTCGTTTGAACTTATCAGCCGGCTTATCAGCTAGAATCTATAATATTTTTCTTTCACAACAAAACAGTTTTAGCCGGCTTATCAGCCGGCTTATCTATCGGTCGAACAGAGCCCGATGAATTTGTCAACACAGCAGAGAAGTTCAACAGTCAAGCTCTCTTACAAAATGAACTTACCAAGAATCCTAGGGTTTTCCTTGCTCTTTCTCTTGAAAGGCAGAGTTGATGACTAATTCAACAGTTTTCCATTTGTGTTGATTTCAAGATTTACTTATCTGGCTTCAAAAATTGAGGGGGTTATTATATATTTATTTCTGTTGTTTTCACATGTTAATAATAATGACTTCATTATACAAACAGGCTTTCAGTAAAAAATTGTGCGTTGTCGTGGCACAGAGAATTATGCCAATTTTTTACTACTAGCTTAAAGTTTTGGGTTAAACTATTAATGGAACTAAGATACGCTTTGTTTGCAATGCCAAAGCTGTGCACTCGTTTGTCTTTATGATGTTATTATCTTATACAGCATGCAAAAAGCGTTAAATATGACAGTAAAAAACGTTAAATATGAACATGGGAAAAACCCTTGTGAAACTTCACAAACATGATAGGGAAGCGATGTAATCTATGTGCCCAGCAGTTACACAATAATTTTAGAGTTAAATGCACCAGAGATCCATTAACTTGTGAGGAAGTTTCAGTTGAGTCCATCAACTTCCAAAGTGACTTTTTAGGTCCATAAACTTTTAAAATGATTCACTGCAGTCCATATCTATTTATTTAACCTTAAATTCAAAGCACATTTGTAGAAAACTCCTTCCCACACGCATGCAGGTGCATGCATGGCCCTCATCCGCGTGCCTTCCTCCCCGCGCAGCAGCTCCTCCACGGCCGCGGCCACCCCGGCGCGCGTCATGCCCGCCTCGAACGGAGCTTGCCTGCTGGGTTGGCGGCGTCGGACAAGAACTCGACGTCGTTGCAGCACGACGGCGGCGGCGGCTTCAAGGACAGCGACGCGACGTTCGTGGCGGATCAGGCAGAGGGCACCGCGACGGCCACGCCGGCGGCGACGGCGACGGCCAGCATTGGGAAGCAGGTGATCGAGGCCCTGGAGAGGGGCAACCGGGCGCTGGCGCAGCATCTGGAGGAGCACAGGCGCAGCTGGGACGCCGACAGGGAGCAACGGGCAGCTCTCCTCCGCGCCATGGACAGGGTCGCCGACGCCGTCTGCAGGATCGACGATAAGCTCTGAGGGTCCGGGACGCCGACGCGAGCTGCATGGGATGCTTCGGTTGCCTTCGCCGTGGACTCAATGAAGAATGACAAATACAAGACATGCATGCGTAGATGCATTCAGAATTTCAGATAGCAGTGCACATGAAGCAAGGACGATATATATATACAATGTTTCTCAATGGAGCTGGAGCCCGTCAGTTCAGGCTTCCGTGGTGGTATGGTAGTAACAGTGAAGTCACTCCATCCTTCACTGCATTTCGACAGACAGTCTCCATCTCCATCTCCACACGTTCAGTGTCCGTTGTCCCACTGGATCTCCATCTCCATCTTCACTGCATGTAGTTATCTGATTTTTGAGAATGAACAAGGCATATATATATGAGGACATGAAGGACCAGACGGCGTACATGATGCCCAGGCTCCCGATGACGGCGCCCTTGATGAGCCCCTGCTTGATGCCGAGCGCCGTGCTCCGGGCCAGGGCGCGCCCGAACCGCTCCAGCGTCTGCCGCTCCCCGCGGTACGACACCACGGTGCGGATGGACGACACCGCCTGCTCGGCGACGCCGCCGGCCTCCTCGTACGCCGCGCGCGCCTCCCCCGCCGCGGCGGCCATGCGTTTGCCCAGGACCACACTCGGGGCCACGAAGAGGAGCGTGAACGGGAGGCCCGCCAGCGCGAGCCGCCACGCGAAGACGAAGGACACGACCAGCGCGCCGAAGAAGAGCGTCATGTTCGCCAGGACGTTGGGCAGCTGCAACATGGACGAGGAGAGATTAAGCGGCCTGGCCCGGCATCGGCGTGCATGCAAGTGCAGGGCGCAAGGAGAGATGGCCCGGACGTGTCGAAGAACTCCACCTGCCCATGCCGGAAAATGTGACAGGGGAACGTACGTTGGTGGCTGAGAACTTACCTTGTCGACGGCGCTGGAGCTGAAGGCGCTGTCGGCGGTCCCGGCGCCGCCGTAGCTGTTGACGATGT
The DNA here is from genome assembly GCF_019320115.1 of Miscanthus floridulus. NCBI lineage: Eukaryota > Viridiplantae > Streptophyta > Magnoliopsida > Poales > Poaceae > Miscanthus > Miscanthus floridulus. The sequence continues at coordinate 117,046,485 of NC_089585.1, read as the reverse complement.
CGCCGAGCACGAGCATGGAGAGCGGCTGCATCATGCCGTCGCCGAAGCTGCCCAGCACGCCCAGCTCCATGAGGCACCGGTCCGTGTCGGCGTAGCGGACCAGCTCCAGAACTGTGGCCTTCTCCCTGGTTGCACGTCGTCGCGCATGCCGTGCGCGAGCGACGGCGCCGGGTGGAACGTGCTGACGTTGACGACCAGCATGTCGACGTCACGGGGGCCGAGGCCGAGGCTCGTCTGCCTGGCCCTGGCGAACAGCTCCGCCACGGTGGCGTGGAAGAAGGCGTCCATCTCGTCGAGGCAGTCCTGGTGGGTGGGGTTGTGCTCGCGGCCGGCGATGACGGCCTCGGCTTTGGACGTCCATGACCGCAGCGCCAGGAGCTGGTCGTCCACGTCCGCCAGCAGCGGGTGTGTGTGGCACGGCACGCTCGCCGAACGCACGTGCCCCGCCACTGCTAGCGGAATCGCTGATCTCGCCGGCGGCGGCACGGTCATCGTCGTCGGCGCCATCGATATCGTCGTCGTCACGTATACATCGATCTGTACGTACGTCCGTCCATCTTGAAGAAGCCCCTGAGCGAGGCCAAGTGTGGCACTGGCCGCAGCTCGTCGGCGACGGCGGCGAGCAGCAACAGCAAGCAGCTGCAGCGGGGCGGGTCGTCGTCGTCATCGTCGGGCGGGTCGTCTTTCAGGGCCGGCATCGTCGACGGCGGCGAGCAGCAAGCAGCTGCAGCGGGGCGGCAGAGCACAGGGGCGCCGGAGCATGCAGCAAGCAGGAGCATGCGCCGGAGCAAGCAGCAAGCAGGAAGCAAGCAGCAAGCAGGCCATGGCATGGCATCGCGGCGAGTGGTCGGAACTTTACGTGCCTTTCCAGATCTCGACGTCCTCCGTCAGCTTCTGGTACACCGGCGTGGCGGACCAGACGAAGAAACAGCCGGGGCGCAGGACGCGGTTCAGCTCCAGGAGGAGAGCGCCACCTGCACGGGGACACGGCAATCTCGGCATCGTCAGCAAGGGATCTCGGACAAGGAGGACGCACAGTGGAATGGGGACGGCGGCGTTCGAGGCGGGCATGACGCGCGCCGGGGTGGCCGCGGCCGTGGAGGAGCTGCTGCGCGGGGAGGAAGGCGCGCGGATGAGGGCCATGCATGCACCTTCATGCGTGTGGGAAGGGGTTTTCTACAAATGTGCTTTGAATTTAAGGTTAAATAAATAGGTATGGACTGCAGTGAATCATTTTAAAAATTTATGGATCCAAAAAACCACTTTGGAAGTTGATGGACTTAACTGAAACTTCCTCACAAGTTAATAGATCTCTGGTGCATTTAACTCATAATTTTAATAGCAACTCCATGTGGAGCATAATGCATCAGAGGATGTCGGGAAACAGGGATATGTCGAGGTCGTAGTTTTTTTTCTTTTTTTGGTCGTGTGTTCTCTTCTTTGTTGAAGTGTGAGCTAAGTGCTCTTGTATCCTTTTAGCTATGTATACCCTTCATGGGTATAGAGGCCATACTAATGAATCCATCATATTATATCTAAAAAATGTGGACTAAGAGTAACGCCATGTGGAGCAAAATGCAGAGTTATCAGTTATGTGGACTAAGCTGACCCTTTGTCTGGTGGTCATGAATACGGGTAAATGCAAGTAGACATATATGCATAGGAGAACAAATATAGTAGAACAAAGATAGTTCCTTCGCAAAACACTCTAAATTCAAGATGCCAAATTGGGAATGTAAAACAGTGAAGTTATTCGGTGGGATGTATTCACGAGGTATAAGAACATCAGCTAATTGCTCTAGGCTATATTTTAACTTCACGAACACAACGTGAATAGGCGATCCACTACCTCCACAGACCACAAGAGACCACGCGAAGTACCACCACCTGAGTTTGAATAGTTTTCAGCCTACATAAAATCTTTCTACAAAGTCTTTTTATTTAGGACGATGCTTAAACTTCATGCTTCAGTTGTCAAGTAGCTGAGAGATGCATCGGTGCCTACAACTTCAGCACAAGGCCAATTGGACTGTGATCGCTGAGCGATACATCTGGCAGAGTGTAGGAATCATGGACCTTGTCGGCAATAGACTCTGACGCAAGAAAGTAATCCAGTCTCCAGCCTATTCATATTTAGATCAAAAGGTGAAAACAGATCATTATATATTTCCAGCAAAGAACAAAAAAGCCTACGTAAAGAGGAGATAGTTCTATTACTACAACTAGTAGCCTGTTCAAAATAATAATAATTACGATTGATAGTGTCACCCAAAATAATGAGGCCAGGGGACTGCTCCGTCGTTGTAATTTAGTTGAAATGCAAAGACAACCAAATTTGAGAAATTAAGTTGCTGGATAATCACCCCAACACACTACACGATACCTTTGTTGGTAATGCGCTGGTTTTCACCCCAGAAAGTGTAGGCCACAGCATTCGGGTGTTGTTTACGGAATGTATCAATAAGGCCTTTGCTAGTGAAGTTCTCCTCAAATGACTCCCTCTCTTCAATTGTGAAACCTGCAGCCTCGGTTTTTGCCTAAAAAAACAGATTTGAAATGAGTTATCCACCTAAAGGCCGTGGCAAGGGACTGGTACAACAAGAAAGAAAACTGGGAAGTAAATGGGAACTCAAATAGACTGTTTTATGCACAGATATTATCCTAGAGCAAACAGGAGACTTCCTTGTTTAACTTTTAGCAACAGTGTATATTCAATATCAAGCTATGGAGAACTGACAAGTTCAAGGCTATGTTTTGATGTCAGGTTCTGGATATGCCGTTTTGTAGTATATCTTTTAGAGTTTTCTGTTATGTGTTTATTCTTTTGTCTTTGCTGAAAAAGATTATAAGCTTTGTGTACCTATGATTCTATGAAACATGGTACTGGCATGCTCATGGACAGATCTCAAAGTATTTCCTAGCACCGATATAAAAAAAGTATTTCCTAGCACATTAGAAAAGTTATACTGTAACCCTGACAAGGGAAGATGCCAATAAACACAATTTGTATTTCTGCCGGGCCGGAGAAGGACGCTTGTAACATAAACTTCTGCTTCGTTCTTAATACAAATGATACGCAATGCTCTTGCGTATTCGAGAAAAAAAGTTTCTCCGAAATTTTCTCAGAATGAGGAACCATACATGTCAGAGGACAAAAAACAATTAAGAGAACAATGCTCACAAGTCACAAGGATTTGAAAGGCAATTATGTTTCATATCTAATTGTTCTTTTAGTAGATAACAATATTTAAACACGACACGCTAGAACATCCTAAACAAAAACCTGCTTCTAACTACAGCATGGTATACCTGCCTATCATGTTCTCTAGAGGATATAACAGCTCTTAAGTGAAAGTATGTACTAAAAAACAGGAGGCATATCTCCTCAGAAAGGGGAAAAAAACATCTGCAATTCCCCTTAATTTTTTTTTGTGACTTCCCCTTAAAAAATGGCACCTATAACAATGTACATATATTATATAGATCCCCAAAAAAGTTCCATTGGTCTTTTATGGTATTCTGTCATTGAGAACCATGAAAAGAGAACAGTAGCATGTGCAAACGTTTGGACAATGTTTCTAAGGAAAGGGTGAGCAAGTACACTTACTTGAGGATTGTGAATGTCAATACTTTCACGAGCACAGTTTAGATCCCCAGCAACAATTACTGGTTTGGAACATTCCAGTTTCTGCAGACCAAAAGCTCATCTCAGTTGCACTTTGCAAAGTTATATCTCAAGGGACAAATTGAGAAGTTGGAGTACAAGCCATGGTGTAGAACAACACAGAATAAGAATAAAAAGCACAGTACAGCTCCTCAATTGACATAAAAAATAACAATGGGTCATACTAAATAAGGACATTGGAAAGTTAAGTGGATGCACCTTTATGAAGTCGCTAAAGCATGGATCCCAATCATTGACCCTGTAATTCTGAAGACCAAGAGGCGACAAAACAAAATTAGATATGTGTCGGGGACCTAATACCAGGGTACCCCAGAAGGTGGAACCGATGACCACTGAACGTGAAAAACTTCTGGACGCATAAGGGCTCCATGTCATCCCTTGTTCGAGTGACAGGAGTTCGGTTCCGCCTCGCCCGACACCTTCGGGACGGGCTCGGTCTCGCCCGAGGGCCGAGGGATAAACTCCGTCTCGCCTGACGTCTTGAGGGCGGGCTCGGTCTCGCCCGAGGGCTGAGGGATGAATTCCGTCTCGCCCGACCCCGGAGGGGCGGGGTCAGCCTCACCCGACGCCTTTGTGGGATAACCCTGCCTCGCCCCAAAAGCTCAAGGCTAATCTCCGTCTCGCCCGACGCCTATAGGGCGGGCTCGGTCTCGCCCGAAGGCAAAGGGATGGATTCCGCCTCGCCCGATCCCAGAGGGATAGGTTAGGTCTCGCCCAAGAGATAGGGATTGGTCTCCGCCTCACCCGACGGCCCAGAACGAGCCTCGCCCTGATCGATATCTATCCCTCATAATGATGGGTACAGGACGAGACAAGACGTTCGGGTCAACCATGGCTCCAACGACCATACCCTGCGCCCTGGCAGGAAAAGGACTGCCAGGGAACGACAGGACTGATGCTTTAGACCCTTCCGGGCGCCGCAGAGCCCAAAAGGTATTACAAGTGCGTGCATCTCGCCCTGTAGAGTTGTAGGCGCCGCCTTCAGCTCTGGGACACGGAACCCGACGAAGATATACGACAACCGCTACGCTCCAGGAAAGGATTTGCTATCTCCACGAACGACGGATATTCCGTCACCACGCTGTGGACCCGGGGGAGCGGCGCCCGCTTCCCGACCCCTCAGGCCCACCTAGTCAGAAGGCCTTAGCCACGGCGCTACATCGACCCCCGACCCCGCGTTCCTCCAACGAGGACTCATGAGAACCAGAAGGCGTGTAGAGCAAGGCTAGGGGAGGCTCATAAGTCAAAACCACTGTACTGCAGCCCATACCCTGCGCTAACCTGATATCCTACAGAGACATCGACAACATTGTAAGCACTTATCTTCCTTCGCACTGAAGGACCTGACCGGGTAGACATGAGCCACAAGACTAAGTAGAGTACGCGTCCTAGAGCCCTCACCCTTGTAAAGCCAGCCCCTTCATCTATAAAAGGGGATGCGCTTCCTCCATCGAGGGGGGACGGAAAAGTAGGACCGAACAATAGAACGCACTCATACACACATTCAAGCGGCTACGAAGCTCTTGACGACCTTTCAATCCCTCCATCAGAGACTTGGGACCAGTCCCTCTCTCGACAGTTTGTACCCCTTACTACAGACCGTTCACGGTGCTAATAACACAAGTAGCAGCAAACTGGACGTAGGGACGTTCTGCCCGAACCAGTATAAATCTTGTGTCCTTTAGCGCACCATCCGAGCCTAACGCGCATTACTATAAATTTACTTGCAGGTGCTTGTACGAAACACCGACAGTTGGCGCGCCAGGTAGGGGCTTTGCGCGTTCCAAATCAGGTCTCGGATGGCCACCCACGCAATCACCTGGGCCCCGGGCGCACCCGTGCGTTTCGGCGACCTGGATTTCATCATCACACTAGGAGGAGAGCTGGCGCTGACTCACTCAGCCGCCCCATCTCCCCCTTCGATCAACCTCAGCCGTCTCAGGCTTAGGGGCCCACCGGGCAACTCCCGGGGAGTCCCGTCACCCAAGGAGGTCTCTCACAACGCCACCATGTGTCCGGAAGGGTCCGTATGGAGCGCCCCGATAGCGTTTCCGTTCGGTCTCCGCAACGTTGCGGCAACCGCTGGCCTCCTTCTGGCGCTACGTGTGGTTCAACCACCCACGGACATCGAGTTCATGGGGGCGATTGAGCGGGATACGGAGACCCTCTACGAGCTTCTCAACGAGGAACCTGTATCGCTCTCCAGCTCAGATTCCAGTAGGGGGAGCCACCACCCTTCCCGGGAATGCTACATGACGCAGACCCCCGAGGGTCACGTCGAAAGCGCCTCCAAGGAAGAGGCCACCCCTACAAACAATCCTGACAGCAGATCCGAGGAAGAGGGGATAGCCCCATCTCACCTAAGGATGGAGCAGCTAAGGGCTCGTCAGCAAGAGATCGATGAGGCCAGGCAAGGGCTCGCACGGGAATACGCGGACATCAATCGCGAGATTGAACGCCGCAAAGACGGGGGGCGCGCACGCGCCACAGCCCGCACCGTACATCAAAGGATCCTCACCGACGATGGGGCCTTTCCTCACTTTGCTCGAGCCAGCCAGAACATCGCCGCAGCAACTGCCTTGCTGCATGGCCTCCCGGAGGCCACGATGTCCGAGGATCGACGCGCTTATTGGGAGATTCGCACGTTGCTCGAGCGTGCAGCAGCGCAGCAGGCGGAAAGTTCGTTGTCTCGACGACGCGAACCCGACACCAGCCAGCGCACGCCCTCAGTGCGTCCCACCAAGGACGCATCCGTACACCAAACACCGCCAGCCGGTGGGCAGCCCTCCGTCGTCCCTGTACATCAACGCCTCGGTCGTGGCCGCGACGTACGCAGCATCATCAACGCCCGGAGACGTGCCCACAGCGACGAGGGAGAAGCAGCGCGCCACGGCTATCATCCCCGACGTGGCGGGCGCTACGACAGCAACGAGGACCGAAGCCCGAGCCCTGTCCTGCCAGGCCCTCAGGCCTTTGGCCGGCACATCCTCAACGCTGCGTTCCCTCTAAGGTATCGACCACCTACGAACATTCCTAAATATTCTGGCGAAACAAATCCCGGGCTTTGGCTCGAAGACTATCGGCTTGCATGTCAGGCCGGTGGTGCGAGTGATGATAACTTCATTATTCGCAATCTCCCGCTGTTCTTGGCCGACTCGGCACGAGCATGGCTGGAGCACCTACCGTCCAATGCTATTCAGAGCTGGGCGGATCTGACTGAGATCTTCGTGGGTAATTTCCAGGGCACGTACAAACGCCCTGGAAACCCATGGGACCTCAAGAACTGCCGTCAGAAGGCCGATGAAACCCTCCGCGGGTACATCCGGCGCTTTTCCCGACAGTGCAATGAGCTCCCGAACGTCGCCGACGCCGACGTGATAGGAGCCTTTCTGTCCGGGACGACCTGCGAATCCCTGGTCCACAAGCTAGGACGCAGGGGCCCGCGAACTACCAAGGAACTTCTGGACATCGCCACCAGTCACGCCTCTGGAGAAGAGGCGGTCGGAGCCATCTTTGATCGCTCCGACGGAAAGACAAGGCGGGACGAGGACGCCAGCGAAGGCGCCTCCAACCGTCCCGCCAAAAGGAAAAATAAGAAGCAACGGCGCGACAACTCACTCGTGGCCGCTGCCGACCGCAAAGGTGGCCGGAAGCTCGTGGAGGGCACTCCGAACCACTTCGAGAAAATGCTCGAGGGGCCATGCCCAAACCACGCCTTCCCGGCCAAGCACCTATACAAGGAATGCGGCCTTATGCGCAAATACTTGGCCGAGGGCCTGAACAAGGAGGAGCAGGGGTCGAGCTAAGTACCAACAAGCGTTACGGCGGTACCACAGCCGACGGGTGCGGGGTCGAGCCTTCAACGTCGGAGACCTCGTCCTCCGTCTTGTGCAGAGCAACAAGGATCGCCACAAACTCTCCCCGCCCTGGGAAGGGCCCTACATCGTCGCAGAAATACTTCGCCTAGGCACCTACCGGTTGAAAACCATCAAAGGCGAGGTCTTCACCAATGCCTGGAACATTGAGCAGCTACGTCGTTTCTATCCTTAAAATAAGCTTACACTTTTCCTTATCAGTTTTTGTCTTAACAGAACCCCGATCCTTAGTGACTTCCGACCCCTGCAAATCGCGAGGGGTCAGACCTCACTCGGGGGCTGGCATGTGATCATAACATATGTCATGTGTAATACAAGTATTACGTTTGTAAAAAATCCCTGTGTTATACTTACAAACATTCTCTAAGTTTTCCATTCGCCTCGTAAACGAGTCTCGAGGGCTAAGATCCTGGGAACCAATTCTGAATACAACTGGTAGGACTGCGAGACACCCACGCCCCAGCGGCTGCAACCTCTTTGCTCACCAGTTCAATCAAAATTAGTTCCCAGGATGTTCCTAGCTTCCTGTGACTTAGACCATGAGAAGAGTTGGAAAGCGTTAAAATGACTTGCCATAAGCAAAGGATGTAATTTTGTTCATTTTTTGCACAAATTCACCACTTACAAAGCGATGTCATTACAAAAAAGGAACAATATACTCTGAGGACTGTTTACTCAGGGGCTTCCCCACAACGTTATTTCATTACAGTCTCGGTTCAGCTCTACCACAAGTACTACTGCGGTCGTCGCGCCACGCTCTCCATCGGTGACGTCCGGGGCGTGTACACGGGCCAGCTCGTCTACTGCGGTCGCCGTGCCACGCTCTCCATCGGCGACATCTTCGCTGGATCCTCGAAGGCGCCACCATCTGCGACGCCTCCGCCGGAGCGTCCGGGGACTACGCCATCGTCGTCAGCCGCAACCCCGGCAGCAACGCCACCACCATGGCGTCTGGGGACTATGCCATCATCCCCAGCCATAACCCTGACAACGGCGTATGGGTAGGAAACGCCTCCTGCCAAGGGAGGAGCGCGGCGAACGACGGCGCAGTCAACGACGTACGACGCCCACCGACGCCTTTTTTCCTTCAGCAGCAGCGACTCCTCAGCAAGGGCCGCGCGCACCATCTCATCTATGTTGGATAACCTCCGGCTCGACATCACGCACCAGACTCACGAGCAAGTTTGTAAGTTCTCTATCTCTCTCTGGCATTACTCTTCCTCACTCAGGAACCACCGCGACGCACGGACGCGTTTGGCGGAAAGGAAGAAGAAGGAGAGATAGCGGCTCGGAGGTAGAGGGGGAGGTGGGATGAGAACTCCTCTCCCCCTCCCTATTTAAAGAGGAAGCGCTGTAACTAAGGAAAGGCGAAAGGTCGGACGAAAAACCCTCTCCCTTCCCCTTTTTTAATACGCAATCAATGCTGATTGATATCTGAGGGGACGCGCCAGAGGTGACGGGACGAACCCCGATCTACGAGGCGTCCCTCTTTGGTCAAACTGAACACTGCCTGGGTATGGCTCGCCACTGACCCGCTCCGGACGCGGCGATTAAGGCACCCACATAGGCAGACAACTTTTTCGCCTCCCCATGCAGGACCACGGACGACCCGGCGACGGGACCTTTCAGATCTCCTGGGTCAGCCATTCGGCCCAGAAGACACGACGAACGAACGACCAAAGAAAGATAAGCCTCTCAGCTTTCTCACTTTATGCGTTAAAATTTGTTCGCAAGATTCCGACCCCGTCAAATAGCAGGGACGCGAGCATCACTCGGGGGCTGTCGAGGATGACTACCAATCTAGACATCCTCTCCACCCGACCCCTCCGTACGCTTGAAACTAAGGGCGCGACATACAGGCACAAAGCTTTGAGTAAAACTGGACGAACTAGCAAACCCTACGCCCCGATTGCTACGGTGTTTCTATTCACCAGAAAAATCATGCTCAACGCCCCTCGCGTCTCTAGTTTCGACGTCTGCCTTCCCAAAGAGGGGATCGGAGGGGTCCGCCTACAGAATCTTCCCCAAAGGAGAAGCTGTCAGGTTGCCCAAGTTAATCGAACAGCTCGGATTGTCATCGAGACATGAAAACAAAGAATAGCAATTCTTACGCAGGTTTTTCCAACCTCGTCACAAACGTTAGGGCCCGAACCCATCTGGTAGGAGCTTTTCCGCCACTCATACCACCAAGGTAACGTCACCGCCTTTACTTTCAATTAAATCTTGCATTCAAAACATTTCATATGCAAAAAATTGCATCCCAACGATTCGTGTCGCACCACGAAACGGCTGTCGCCTCATTTCGATATAGGCAACCATAGGCTGAGGTTCGAAGGTCGGCCCGCAAAGGGCTCGAGGCCGCCTCACGCCGAACAGAGCCAGGGAGAGATAACCGAGACAAGCCCCAGCGGCCCTGCCCGACTCCGCTCAGAAGCGAACCAGGACGTCTCGACCTTCTCTCGTTCGATTCTAACCTCGAGCCAAACCCACAGAATCTCCATCGAGGAGAGGCCATCGGGCCCCCTGGGCTTATCGAACGACTCAGGCATCTGCCGGGAGGTGGGTTAAGAAGTTGTGGAGTGCCACCAGAGGGCTCTGCCGACCCCATCAGCAAATGATGGACCCGGATTCCGCACGAACGTACCCGTTAGCGAGCTCGTTGAGCGCGGTACTCAAGCCGTCGAGGCAAGTGTCGTTCTCTCAGCCCCTCCGATTGCGAAAACTAAGGACGGGGTAACACGCAAATAACGGCCGACCCCTATCAGACCCTAACAAGGCTCGGGGGCTCGGGCCAAACAATGCAGGGACAAAGGCCCCACCTTGCCGAGCCCATAAAGTCCCCAATTGGGATTTCTGTTGGAAGACAGGGCGGGGATTATTGCGATGACACCCATTGTCACCAAAACCACGATTCCGGTCTCCAGTAACACCCGACCCCAGCAGGTGCGGGGGTCGGACCTTACTCGGGGGCTGTTAAGGTACGGCTACCTCCTCAATCTCCTCGCATTATAATCAGCGGCATAATTCAGGGGAACATATTGGTAAGACCGTAAAAAATGAAATCGCAAAAAATCAAACAAAACGAAATTAAGACGCAAAAGCACGAAAGGCCTCCAGACTCGAAAAGTACCGACACTTGTCCACATATTACATATAAGCTGTTCTCAAAATTGTTCGATTAATTACTCCCGCGAAGGGAGAACCATTTCTTTCAGACTGTCTGCCAGGTTCTTCGCAAGGGGAGCGACCATCTTCTCCATTTTCTCCAGCTCTTCATCCTCGTAGGTGGATGGAAAGCCTTCGCTCATCACCTTCAGGTTTATTTCCTTCTCATAATGGGCGTGGGCGACGGTGAAGGCCTGGGTAATCCCAGCGTGAAAGGCACTCTCCTCAAGTTGGCCCACCCGAGCCGTGATACCTCCGACATGGGCCGCGAGCGGGCTGGTCTCCATCGGCTCTGTCACATTCAGGGCATTAAGGACCACCCCGACCGCAGCTTGTAGAAGATCGTGCTCATCGCTCTCAACCTGAAGGGCCCTTCGCGTATAGGCAGCCTCTTTCTCCAGCTTGGTGGCGATGTTCTCAGCACTCAACTTTCCTTTCACCGCGTCATCAAGCTCCGCCCGGAGAGAGCGGACCACCTCGACGTCCTCGTCCACCTTTTGCTGGAGGGCTGTGGCCCTACTCTCGGCCTTCCGCCAAAGGTCTTGCTCCATCTCCAGCTCCTTCAGGACTTCGCCGGCCTTCTCATTGGCCGCGGCATTCCTCTGCAGCAGCTCGTCTCGCTCTTTTTTGAGTCTGGCAATCTCCTCTCCATCCAGCTTAGACCTCGCCGACAGGTCCTCGAACATCCCGTGCGCCTCCTCCGCATCCTGACGCGCCTGGGCCTCCCGCTCCTGGACAGTAGCAAGCTGGGCAGCCAAGTCTGCTCGCAGCCGGGCCTCCTCGGAAAGGCGATCCCTCTCCGCCTTCTGTTCGCGGAGGAATTGGGATTTATCCCGGCTACGAGCAACAAGAATCTGAGGAGGAAGAAGACTGATATCAGGAATACGAGAACACAAAAACACATGAAGAAAGAAGAAAGTCCAGAAAATACCTGAGTGGTAGGGATAACGATCTCACGGAGGGCTCCTCTGGCCTAGTCCAGGGCGTTCAGCATGGTCGAGATCCTGATGTCAAGACCCTCCCGCTCCATGCTCTCGGAATGATCATCGAGCGAGAAAAGAGCCGATGTCGGGTCCTGAGCAGCCATCCACTGGAGCGGCGGCTCCCCCCGCGCAGGGGAGCGGCTTCCTCCCGATAAAAGGGTCGGTGGCGGCTCCCTCCTGACCCTGTGCGGCACCACCGCCGCACTCGAGGACCCTCCGGCTAGACCCTCCTCCGTCTAGACCGCTTCGGGTGCCACGGGCGGATCCACATGGGCGCCTGGCGACGCGGATTGCACCACGCCCTCGGGTGCCACCACGACCGCGTCCGGCTGATCCTGGCTTGGCGCAGTCACGACCACCTTCACCGGTGGTATGCGGTCCTCGGCCGGCTATTCCACGTCCGCCACGGAAGAGACCGCTCGCTCAGTAACCTCCACGGGCGTGGGAGCCACCATGGACGCCATCGGTTTGGCCAACGCGGCCCCGACATCGGCACCACTCCTGCCCGAAATAGGGGTGACTCCAGGCGACGCCGTCTGTCCCGCTTGAAGGGCGAGACTCTTCTTGGGTGCCAGCCCCAGGGGGTGACCCGTCCGCAAGAACCTGCGCAAAGGTAATAACCATTAAGTCAAAATAAAAATGGAAAAAGGATGAAAACAGAGGAATCAACAGCTTACGTTGACGTCCTCGGCCGGTGGAAGCGTTTTGGGGATGGATCCCCAGACCCCTGCCCTGACTCATCTGGGCGGGACCATTTCATGCCTGCCCCCTGCTCCGAGGTAGGGGGGTTCATCTCGTCGGGCGCGGCACCGGAGTCGCTCCTCTCCATCGTCTCGTCGGGCGTGGCACCGGAGCTGTCCCCCTCCATCGTCTCACAGGGTGCAGCACCAGAGCTGCTCCCCTCCATCGTCGCCTTGGGGATGGCAGCGACAGGCCTGCCCTCCCCCATCCACCGGTCCTCGGCCGGCATGCCGTGCGAAGCGGCAGACTCGCTGGCCTCCACTGACCTCATCGATCCACTTCCCTCCGCGTGGAAAGGGAAGGGCCCCTGCACGGATGGGTGGCCACTCGTCAGCGTGTCCTCGTCCTCCAGGACGCCCCAATCCACGCCGATGGCTACCTCGTCATCGTCGTCATCATCATCATCGTCGTCGTCGTCACTACTCACGTCCTCTCCCCGATCCCGTGCCTCCTACTTCAGTCGTTTCGCCTTCTTCATCTCTTCCCTTGCCTTCTTGTCCCGCTCGGTCGCGAGTCGATTCGCCGCTGCCACGACCTTGTCCTTCGGCAGTGGAACCGGGCTGTCCTTAAAGACCAGCACCCTCGGCTGGTTCCAACGTCATAAAACAAGTGTTAAAAAAATGGAGATCCAGGAAAAAAGAAAAGAGCATGGGAGAGGAGGGCTTACGAATTCAAAGAACCCAGGCTCCGGCCGCATTGGGGGGTGTCCGGGCACCGGATACACAATGTCGAGGACTCTGCCCGCAGAATCCTTCGTCGGCTCCGTCGCCTCCTTGATACGCTGTGCCACTTCCGAGTAAGGGAGCGCCTCGTCAACAAGCACCGTCCCTTTGTACGACATCCCGGGCATCATCCGATGCAGAGGAAGCACGCGCGCCATCAGGGGTGCCACCCTCCTAGCATGGTAGGCACCGATGATCCCTGTCCCCTTTACACCCCGGCCCTCCAGGGCTTGGAGGGCGGAAAGGAGATCGGTGATGTGTTTCTTGTCTTTGGACTGGACGCCCTAGCCCCATGACTCCGGAACGTCCACAATAAGACGCCCGGTATACTTCGGTAGGGTGGCACTTGCATCATCCTTAACATAAAACCACTGCGAGTGCCATCCCTTGTTGGATGTCGCCAGACGCATGTATGGGTAACCCTTCGACCGTGTATGGCGCAGATGAATACTGGCACATCCCATCGGCGCGTTCACTTCTTTCCCCCCAATCTTCCTCTTCGACAGACTAATGCTAAAGAAATACCGCCACAGATCAAAATGGGGATCGATCCCCAGGAAACCCTCGCACAGGGCAACGAACGCCGCCATATGCTGAATCCCATTGGGAGTGAGATGCTGCAGCTCTACCTCATAGTAATCTAATAGCCCCCGAAGGAATCTATGCGCAGGTACCTCGAATCCCCGCTCATGGAAGATGGCAAAGGAGACGACATACCCTTCAGGCGGCACCGGCTCACCCTCGTCGCCGAGGAGTAACCACTCCTGGACGGCGGATAATGGGCGGAGAAGGCCACGGCGGACGAGGCCCTCTAGACGCCGGGAAGTGATGCTTGATCTGCCCCACAACTCCATTGAAGCAGTAGGGGGGAAGGGCAGGCGCGAGCTTAACGGCGGCTGGAACACGAACGCAGGCCGGTCGATGGTGGCGAAGCGGGCGCGAGAGGCTGGGAAGATTGGCGGCGGATGTTTCAGAACGCAAAGGAAGGGGAGCGAAACACGGAACCCTGGGGGCGAACCCCGCGGTTTTATAGGGGGCGACGGACGCGAGAAGGGCAACTGTCCGCCTCGATCTCCGGGCCTGCCACGCGCGCCTCCACGTCACGTCGCGGGACACGCGCCCGCAGTCCCTATCCTCTCATCCCAAAAAATCTCGGCGGACGGTTCGCCTTTCCCAAGCGAATCCGGACTCTCTACCCACCGGGGAAGCGCAAGCCACAAAGGCCTGTTCTTTTCTCTTTGGCCCACCTAGGGCCCAGCAACTCATCGGCCGGCCCAACTAAGAAGGAATCCACGAACAATCCGCCACCAAGGGCAGAAGCACCAGTTAGGAAGGCCACGAATCAGTCCCCAGCGAACGGGACGCCACGACCCACTCGGAAAAACACCCAGTTGATGAAAAACTAAGTCCTTCAGCCTTACCCGCGAAGGGGCCGATACAACCCCCCGGGCGACTCTACTCGAGTCACCCAGGGGCTCGGGGGCTACACCCATCGGGTGCGCTCGCGCGCACCCTCCGACAAATTAGCTTCAACGAAATCAAAAACACCCTCCAGGCGGTTCTACCCGAATCACCTGGAGTCTCGGGGGCTACTGTCAGGGACCTAATACCAGGGTACCTCAGAAGGTGGAACCGATGACCACCGAACGTGAAAAACTTCTGGACGCATAAGGGCTCCATGTCATCCCTTGTTCGAGTGACAGGAGTTCGGTTCCGCCTCGCCCGACACCTTCGGGACGGGCTCGGTCTCGCCCGAGGGCTGAGGGATGAATTCCGTCTCGCCCGACCCCGGAGGGGCGGGGTCAGCCTCACCCGACGCCTTTGTGGGATAACCCTGCCTCGCCCCAAAAGCTCAAGGCTAATCTCCGTCTCGCCCGACGCCTATAGGGCGGGCTCGGTCTCGCCCGAAGGCAAAGGGATGGATTCCGCCTCGCCCGATCCCAGAGGGATAGGTTAGGTCTCGCCCAAGAGATAGGGATTGGTCTCCGCCTCACCCGACGGCCCAGAACGAGCCTCGCCCTGATCGATATCTATCCCTCATAATGATGGGTACAGGACGAGACAAGACGTTCGGGTCAACCATGGCTCCAACGACCATACCCTGCGCCCTGGCAGGAAAAGGACTGCCAGGGAACGACAGGACTGATGCTTTAGACCCTTCCGGGCGCCGCAGAGCCCAAAAGGTATTACAGGTGCGTGCATCTCGCCCTGTAGAGTTGTAGGCGCCGCCTTCAGCTCTGGGACACGGAACCCGACGAAGATATACGACAACCGCTACGCTCCAGGAAAGGATTTGCTATCTCCACGAACGACGGATATTCCGTCACCATGCTATGGACCCGGGGAGCGGCGCCCGCTTCCCGACCCCTCAGGCCCACCTAGTCAGAAGGCCTTAGCCACGGCGCTACATCGACCCCCGACCCCGCGTTCCTCCAACGAGGACTCATGGGAACCAGAAGGCGTGCAGAGCAAGGCTAGGGGAGGCTCATAAGTCAAAACCAATGTACTGCAGCCCATACCCTGCGCTAACCTGACATCCTACAGAGACATCAACAACATTGTAAGCACTTATCTTCCTTCGCACTGAAGGACCTGACCGGGTAGACATGAGTCACAAGACTAAGTAGAGTACGCGTCCTAGAGCCCTCACCCTTGTAAAGCCAGCCCCTTCATCTATAAAAGGGGATGCGCTTCCTCCATCGAGGGGGGACGGAAAAGTAGGACTGAACAATAGAACGCACTCATACACACATTCAAGCGGCTACGAAGCTCTTGACGACCTTTCAATCCCTCCATCAGAGACTTGGGACCAGTCCCTCTCTCGACAGTTTGTACCCCTTACTACAGACCGTTCACGGTGCTAATAACACAAGCAGCAGCAAACTGGACGTAGGGACGTTCCGCCCGAACCAGTATAAATCTTGTGTCCTTTAGCGCATCATCCGAGCCTAACGCGCATTACTATAAATTTACTTGCCGGTGCTTGTACGAAACACCGACAATATGCTAAGCAATTGCAGCGCAACATAAATGAACACTAACAATATAAAGGAATAATAGATTTTACCAGTCTACGTAAACCACGGCCAGAATTTGGGATATAGGCATTGACCAAGTAAAAATCATCAAACTCCAAGGTAATAAGCCTGCCTTCCTGATCATGCTCTGGTATGCCAAGCCCGTATTGGACTGAGATTGGTTGTACCTGTTAATGCATAGGGAAGAACACGGAAAGTGAGGTTAGATATACTATGTATCAACTGAAGGTATTCGGATCAAAAGATTTATTGCATTGCAGCTTCCCACTGACTTTTAGTCAGTACAAAAGGGAGGTGCTGCGCATTAACCACAGCAAGAAGAGAACATACCCGTGATATCACAGCAGTTCCTGAATAACCAAGCCTTGCAACACTGCATGACCAATAGGTGTAATCATATTCAGGTACCAGGTTCTTAAAAAGGTCAACATTGCGCTCCTGAAAAGAGAACGAAAACCCCATTGGATATATTGGATTATGGAGGAACCCCATGTATTTAAATCAAAGCAACCCACTGCCCAGGATGAAGCTGTACATAAGAGGGAGTAGTAATGGAAACACCAAAACAACTTACCTCCAAGTGTGTCTCTTGAAGGCATAAGACGTCAAAGTTCTCTCTGCCAACCAATTCATCTGCAGAAAACCCTGACTGTACCATAGTTTGCAGTCCATTAACGTTCCAGGACAGAATCTTCATAGAATTGGTATCAGTGCTAAGTGGCGGAGGCCTCATTGTCCTTGGATTATAAGCAACCCATTGTGGTCGTCTCTCTTGGTGGGTAAAGCGAGTCCAGGGCTCAGACTTCCGGGCAGGGTAACCACGCTGAGAAGATGTGGAGCTCATGTTCGCCCCAGACCTCTGGGCTGGGTAACCACCACGCTGAGAAGATGTGGTGCTCATGTTCGCCGCAGACCCCCTCCGGGCAGGGTAACCACGCTGAGAAGATGTGGAGCTCATGTTCGCCGCAATGCGCTTGATTCCAGGAACCAGGTAGACACGACTGCAGAAACAGGAGTTCAGGACCTTGGAATTAACAAGGCACACAGATAAAAACAAGAATGTAGGTGACAGTTGATCAGGAAACATTGTAAATCTGACATCAAGCGATTCAATCTAAGCAGAAGAATCCCGAAGCAAAAGGCAAACTTCATATACAGAACAAAGGTGTGCATCTGCTACCCAGTACCCAATCCCCATTGACCAAATACAACCCCATAGTGGTGAGGCCGCGGGCAAAGGCGGCGGCGCTGCCCAGACGTTGCAGACAGGGCAGCGCGGCGAGATGGCTGCCACGGAACATGCGCAGGCCTGCGGCGTGCATGGCCATGGTCATGGTTGCGGGCACAGGCGCGAGTCCTACCGCGGGCGTCTGCGCGAGAGAGTCCCGCGGCGGGTGTTCGCGCGCGCAGGGTCGCGAGCGGCGGGAGTGGCGGGCGGCGGAGCAGGCGGTGGCGGTCCCGGGCCGGAGGGAGAGGAAGGCACGGGCACGGCCGCACGGGAGGCAGGGTGACCGGGGACGGGCGAGGCAAGTAGCACAGCCGATCGGGCTCTATATATAGGTAGGGGGAATTCCACGTGTCCCATAAAAAAATCGCAATGCCCTGTATATCCTTGGAAAAGTTCAGCGGTTTTCAGCGTCACTGTTTCAACTATTTTGTGCCTTCCATACCACTGTCGTCAGTTTAGGCTCTAACACCGTCAAACTGCAGGTGTGAAAAGTCGAAAATACCCTTAAGTCTAAATATGTCATTAATTTTTTTTGAGCATCTTAACGACTTGAAATGAAAAAACTCAAAACTAAAAAGTTGTATATCTCGTCGAGATCTATAATTTTCATTTAATTTCGCAAAAAAATATGATTTGATATGATTAATATATCTTAGAAAAATCATATCTTTTTTTTACAAAATTAAATGAAAATAATTTTTATATGAAAATTATAGATCTCGACGAAATCTACAACTTTCTAGTTTTGAGTTTTTTTTTCATTTGAAGTCGTTAAGATGCTCAAAAAAAATTAATGACATATTTAGACTTAATGGTATTTTCGACTTTTCACACCTACAGTTTAACGGCGTTAGAGCCCAAATTGACGGCAGTGGCATGGAGGGCACAAAAAAGTTGGAGCAGTGGCGCTGAAGACCGCTGAACTTTTCCAGAGACACACAGAGCATTGCGATCTTTTTTAATGGCACACAAGAAATTCCTCCATATAGGTACCAGGCTAATCTAGGTTCAGCTGATTTCAGCTTATTCTCTCTCACATAACACTATTAAATCAATCCTAATCAGCCGAACCTGTATCAGCCGAACAGGGCCTAAATCCATCGCCATCGTTTCCCATCTAGAATTCACAGAACTTGGGAAGGAAGCAAGCAATCTCAGAGATTAGAGAGAGAGAGAGGAGAGACGCACAGGAGGAGATTGGTACCCGTCTTGCCGATGATGCCGTCGAGCAGGTGATTTCTTTCTGGTTTTTCAAAACCCGCAGGGCTTAACGCCTTCTTAACCTATGGGGGATCTTGGCGAAAGTGGCTCGCGGATATGTGTCGGTCTCGGTCTCGGTCTCGGCGCGTCTCTTTCGCCGGAGGCCCGGAACCGACTCAAGTTTGTTTGTTTTTTTCCCCCCAAAATCTGTTAAGAGCCGAGAGGGGCCTGCCTTGCTGGGTACTCTTTGAGATCTGTTCAACAAGAAGTACACGCCTCAATGCCATGTCGGTTAGCGGCATCCTCTGATTTGTCTCTGTTTGGTGGACCCGTGTCAAAAAAGTGCTGCTTAATAATTTCTTATATATGACAAAAAAAAAAGACCTGCATTTTGATGTTCAGGTAAACGTTCACGATTTTGCAGTGTCCCTGAGCTTATATGCACAACATAATTCATTAATTGTGACGCTGAGCTAGTTTTACCAAGCACATGCCACAGGTAGTCAGCCTGTTCGCTAGCCCATATACGATCGTGGATTATAAGCTGGAATAGTACTTTTCTCTTACACCAAACCAGTCAGCCGAACAGGCTGAGTATTTCTTTCAAGTCCTAGGTTACGTCCCAGAACCGCTAGTGTCCGGATGTTCGATCTAAGCTGCGCCTGCTTCGTGTGGGGGCCCACGCCGCTCCGTTTCCTGCACATGTGTGCCCACACGGGTCGCGTCTCGATCTGTGCCCGCTCTTGTTTCCCATGCCTGCCGCTCGTGCCCCTCCGCTTCCACACGCATGCACGCGGGCCAAGCAGTCGCAAGCAGGTGGCTGTGGCGGGTGGGTCCCACTACAATATTCAAACACCAGATCTACTTTTGCAACATTCAAATGAAACATTTGCAGCATACGTCTAAAACAGATGAAATATTTGAGACATAAAGTTGAAAGACTATTGCAACATGTGCAACATCCTGATCTACTTTTGAAACATTCAGATGCAACACTTGCAATGCAACGTATAAAAGAAGACAGATGAAACACCTAAGACATGCGTCTGAAACACTTGCAACATACATGTACAAAAAAACAGATGAAACATTGGAGATAGAGACTTATAACATACGTGTACAACCACTGCAACATATGCAACATCCCGATCTATTTTTTAACATGCGCATGAAACAATTGAAACATACATCTAAACCAACTAAAGCACTTGAAACATAACCTTGCAACATGTCTGAAAAACATCCAGAAACACAACATCGCGCCATGCGGCCGTGACCTACCTGGTGGGGAACTATGGTGGCGTAGGCCTCCCCTTCCTGCTGATGGCGCGAGGAGGATGGGGGCCTAGGCGCAGGCCTCCCCGGCTTCCCCTTCCGCGACGGGCGAGGTGGATCAGCACGGCGCTGGATGGTGGCGCTCCCGATCTCTAGCGTGAGCTGTCGCCGCTCCGGTGAAGAAGGCCGTGGCGGGTCCGGTGCAAGCTATCGCCGCTCCGGTGGAGAAGGCTATGGTGGGTCTGGCACGAGCTATCGTGTAACACCCCTAGTGTTACGATCTCGTTTAGCACCGCGATTTAGGCCTAAATAAAATTTTCTAAAAAACGAGTTCTCGGAATTTTTGGATTTAAAATATACTTGATGCGATAAGTGAATCCTGTGTGACTCAGTTTTGTGGACTCAAATAAACGCCTAAGATAAATTACGCAGTGCGTAGAAATATTTAGGAATGTCCAACGACGATTCTAGAGAACGGTTTGTTCGGTTAGATTAAGCATGAAAATCAACTTTTATAAATAAAATAAAACCCATTAATAAAATAGAACGATACATATATATAAACTCACGGGTTTATTTTGTTAAGCATGAACTGACGAGAAAGAGAGCGTAGCAGCTTCGTTTATTTTTTTTCGGCGTGCAACGTACTCGCCTGGCATTACTTTTGTTTACTGTCTCGTTCTCATGTTCTCTGGCTTTTGCTTTGCTTCTCTCTCTGACTTGATTACTTTTGTCTATATTTGCCGAGCCGCTCCTTGTTTTCCCTCCCTCACTGCTTGTCTCTGTTTCTCTGATTGCCTGCCTGCTTGTCTTTGCGGCCGCGGTCTTGTCCGTGCCAACCGGCGCGCCCTGCCAGCCACGTTGGGCCTGGGCGTCCTGCCGCCGTGTTTAAAAAGTAACCGAGCCCGCACGCGTCTCCTTGCTTGTTTGTCTTGAGCTAGTCTGCGAATGATCTTATTCTTCTTCCTTCTTAATTTAATTAGCACACATACACTCTTTATTGCTGATCAGCCCCGATGACACGATAAAGACACACTCGAGTCCAAGTCCATCATGAATCAACTAGCCCAGTTGACACGTCGAAAGACCAAAGACCACTCAAGTCCATCGCCTGAAATCCAAACTCGGTTCACTGCGTCTTGCACGGCGGGCACTACAACACCGCAGAATCACTGTAGCACCATGGAAAACACTGTTCACCACAGAAAAACACTGTTCATCCAAGCATCCCGTCGTGCACAAGCAGCGCTTTATGACCTTTAAGTAAGCTAGTTAGCCACTAACCTTACGACGCGTCGCTGTCGCGCCTACGCTTCTCCAGTTCATTCACAGTAGCCATGCCTAACCTTCTCGTCGTCCTCCTTATACTCCTCTTGCTTAATTCCATCCCCGCGTCTCCTACCTTTAAAAAGGATACGCCGAGTAGCCGAGCCTCTGCTCTCCATAGCTCTAGCTCTCTTCTCACTCTCTCAACTTTCTTGCTCTGTCTGCAAGTTGCATGCGGGTCGGAGTTGACCTTTACTCACCGGGTGAGGTGAGCAGCTCATGAGCATCCCCTCGCTCTCCTCTCTTTCCCCGTGACCTTCTCCTTGCTCCTCTCCTTTCAACCCGAGTTGCCCACAAGCTCCACGAGCTCGGCCATGGTGTTCATGCATGAAGCAAGAAGAACGCTCATAGCTTTCTCTCTCTCCCATCCCATGCATGTGTATATGACGCGTGGTCCCTGAGCAACAACACATGCAAAAGAACCATGCCAAACACCCACGTGAAGACCAAAGAATATTCTCTAATCACGCATTAGTCTTTTTCCGCATGATTAAATTGCGGCCACCTCGCACAACCAAATGCCAAATTCGATTCCATCGATTCTTCTTCTTAAATTCATCTAAAATCAAACTCTATCTCTCATATAAATTTCACGATTTTTAGAGCTCATTTGAATTTATGTGAATATTTATTTGTGTTTGTTTGCCTGTTTCGATCATTGCGTGCTTTTAACTGACGAAGTGAACGAGCCAGAGAACGAGTATGTTGGAGGCCAGTACCGTGAGTTCGAGGCCATACCCGAGATCCCGGACTGCCAGCAGGAGTTTGCCGAGGACGTCGATGGAGGAACGATGAGGGATCGTGGGATCAACTGGAGTAGCTGAAAGATGATGCTATGGTGATCATATCACGAAGATGGAATGCTAACTTTTGGTTATATTTTACCCAGACAAGCCCCGGTGCATAACCTCTACTTTTCTGCAGTTTAAATTTTATTTGTGCATTAAGTTTTAAAGAGTTGAATGAAACCCACTTGCATATATATAGCTTTATCCTATGAGTCTTACTAGTATGACAGGATCATGTAGATTGCTATGCTACAGGACTATGATAGAAGTCGAGTGATTGTCTGTCACTCGCGAGAGATAGGAAATATATTACTGAATTATTATCACTTGGAAAATATAAATGGTGGAAAGGTAAAATGGTGACTGGGCAGGGATATGGTTTGGGTATTGGTGGGTGTAAGAGTTTGTGTCGCCGTGGATGCGGGACATGGCTTGGTTACATTGCTTTCTCTGTCTGTGTTAATTAAGGACCGGTCGTTGCATAAGGCTCTAAGCAAGTCACAGACTTATTATTCCGAGCACATACTTGGGTATGGGCGCTTGGAAGACTTGTTGCTCTCTTGTCGCAGATCCGGCTCTTTCCGGACCGACTGTCAGGATTTTATTTTGGTGGAGGAGGTCCTTGCACCGTACTGAGTCCGGGACTCAGGGGCGGGGGCTTGGAGTCCCAGTTTGGACGGGGACCTAGACACCCGGGATAGGAGAGTGATGGGTTGGTCCTGCTTGTGCCTGGGGTACAAGCGGGGCGTGTGTTTTCGGGGTACCCAGCTGGGGGCATTGATTCGCGAATCACCGGGAAATCTGGTACGGCTTGTCTATGGTTTAGCATCGTCGTAAGAACTGAAAGATGCAAGATGAAAAAAGAAAATCTGATTGCTTACCACCTGCTTGAAAGTAGCACAGGTGCTTACATAGAATGGTTAGTTAATGAACCAATGCGGCTATTAATAAAAATCGAATATAAGGACACACGCTTAGTAATGCTTCCTGCTAATGCAATAAACCCACAAGCCAGATAGCCTTGCATATTTTTGGAGTCTTTTCTTTTCTCCTGTCGGGTAAGTCTTGCTAAGTATAATTGAGTACTCAGGGTTTTATTCCCCCTATTGTAGATGACAGGTTGATGCTAGAGCTAACCCTTGTGTGTGGATACCTCCTGGTGGGCTCAGCGAGGATTACTTTACGCTGCGATCGTAGTTGTTATTTATAACTCTCACCAAATGCTTTTATAAATGAAAGTTTCATAATCCGTTGTCGTAGTTCATATATCAATACTTTATCATGTCATGATTAGATACTTATTTCCGCTGTAATTCTGACCACATGTTTATATTCCGCTGCTAAATTAAATTGTTCATAACTCTGATAGTATGATTTTATTCCGCTGTTATAATAATAAATATTATACTCTGATGTACATGTAAAGTGATGTAAGAAATGATTAAGAACGATGTAAGCTTTATTCTCTCATTTGTGATCCTGATGGCAAAAATGTGGATTTTCGGGTTCTCCCCTGAGGTGTGCCCGACGGAACCGAGTAATTTAGTATTCTCCCTTGAGTGCTTAGTGTCTAATGGAAGGCGAGCACTCCTGTGAGGCATTAGATTAGACGGTTCTGCCACATATCGCTGCTCCGATGGAGAAGGCGGCCAGCGAGCTGGAGAAGGCCGTGGCGGGCCAGAGGCGCGGTGGAGAGGGGGGAAGGCGGGCAGCCGATAGACGCAATCTAGAGAGGGATAAGGCGGATGTCCGCGCTCGGGCATGGTGGAGATGCTAGCCGTCGGGCCCCCAGCTACTGTGGGGAACACTGAGGCAGCACGGCCGAGCACGTCCGCTCAAGCTGCGGTGATTTTTTTCTGAAAAATAGAGACAACATGCTACAATTAGGAACTTGTGGACGAAAGGCTATGACTATTGGGCTGGTGTTACGGACACAAACAGGAGCGTCCCGAGGATCAGACGTCTCACAGTAGCATTTCCGTTTGGGGTATTCGTGAAACTGCATGACACAGTTTTTCTAACGCCATCAGCGGCACAACACATGACACGATAGCTTAATGAGCTCAACAGGTTAAGGTCAGTGTAGTAATTTCATAACCAGACAATGAGCTTTCCCTGCTGCTCATACTGAGCTGCACAACCGCAGCACAAGATATGATCCATTGATCGGGCCGCATATTTACATTACAAAGGTGCAGCATCACTAACAGTATCCGTCCCTTCTGATGGATATTCCAATCTGCTCAGTGCATTACAAAGCCTCATTGTTTCACTAATAGTCTGATACAAAAATCGCTGATCCTGCCATGGATCTGCACAAACCAAAAACCCTCAGGAATAAGCATCGCTGTCTGAGAATTATGGCACAGGCTTCAGATTGAATGTTTGGCATAGCCTGTGATACAGCCTACAGCTTCAGTACGAGGCCAAGGGGACTGTGATCACTGGCAGAGATGTCCGGAAGAATATATGAATCGTGGACTTTTTCAGCGATTGACTCCGACACAAGAAAGTAATCCAAGCGCCAACCTTCAATCCAATGAACAAATCAAAACAGCAAGTGAAATGGTGACCGTGATCTTCAGTTATGTTGGAACAACAAATGAATATACCAATTTTGACATAGTGCATGTGCATGATAGATGTACGATTGCTCAGAAACCATGCTAAGTGGCACATAATGTCAAGGATGTGAAACAGCACATAAAGTCATAAACGCACAATACCAGGTGGCAATGGCCATATCATACATACCTTTGTTTGTCTTCCGGGCATTATGCCTGTACCCCCAGTAACTATAGGCAACAACACTAGGATGCTGTTTCCGAAACGTATCAACAAACCCTTTGGACAAAAAATTGGTCTCAAATGATTCTCTTTCCTCGTTTGTGAAGCCTGCACTTTTACGATTTCCCTGGAAAAAAAGGTATTAAAAATGGGTTTAAGACCATGTACAAAAGATAGGTGAAGCAGCTAAAGCAAAACTGGTAAGTGGTAACATTTGTTACATATTCCAATCCGACGGAGCGCACCAAGCATATACATACATAGATATGAGCAACAGGGAGTATAGGTTGCTCAAAAAAACAGCACCATGACAATGCAATTTAAGGTATCTGTTTCTCACAACTTGGGCAATAATTTGCTTCACTCTTCAAGCTTTCTAATTAAACCGGATAAGAACTCTCAGCTCTAACAACAAGGGTCTAAAACCAAGGCTAAATTTCTCTGTAATTCTACTTTATTACAAGGATCATGATGTTTGTAGCATAAAACAAATAGCCAAATATAGGACACAATTAAGTGTAAGACTACAAATTTACAATACATTCAGCATAAAAGAATTTAAACAGATGATTACTCACAGCAGGGTCATGTATATCAATATCCTGGTGCGCACAATTAAGGTCACCGGTTAGTATGACAGGCTTCGATTTCTCCAATTCCTGCACAATCATAAGAGATGTGTATGGTCATATCAGAACATAGCAGCATGAGATCTAAAAAAATAATTCGTTAGCGGTGCAACGATCACTACTGAAGCCTGTAAATGAAGGAGGTGAATTTGTGTTCGAAAAATCATGCATACCTGAGTAGGTTTTTTTTTTTTTTTTTTTTGGCACAGGACAACAGCTGTGAAGAATGTAAAAGAATACTAGGGTTTAGAACTTTAGATGGTCATTACTTTGGTAAGTAGGAAAACACAAGAATTTGATGGCCATTACTATGAAAAAGTACACTTAGGGTTTTTTAAAATCCCCTTGATTTGAAAGGGAACCTTTCAATGATTGGTAAAGGGCAAAGAAAAATAAAAGGATATTGATGATAGACAATAAAGGAAAGAGGATGTGCCCTAATAGACCCAAAATTAATGCATTAAAAATATTTAAAACTGCCATTCTAACTAAATTTGGACATCTTGATACATATTTTATGGGCCTGCCCCTAATTAGAACCTTTCTTTCAATCTTAGTTGTTACTAAGGCTTTGTTATGTGCAAATTTATACAAGGGAGACTCATCATTCAAAAGCGTGTTTGGATGAAGTGATTGCTCTAGAAATTTTTAGGTTTAGTCCAATCTGTGCTAAATCCTATGTATTTGAAATTTTGGATCCAAATCCCCCATATCAAAATAACCTAGAAAAAAAATAGAATCAGTGCAATGACAAAATGACATGAACAAAATGCACACAAAATTAGTTCTGTACTTCTGTTTCAGTAAAAGCATACTTGATGCTTGACAGAAGAAGAGGAATAGAGGATAAGTAGCAGAGCAAACTACTTCAAAATAATAATCGGAGTAAAATCAGAGACATACTTTCATGTAGTTACCAAGGGATGGATCCCACTCCGTGACCCTGTAAGTCTGCACAGAAATACATGCTCATGAACTTCAGATTGTAACCTCAGATGATTTATACTAGAAAGAAAAATACTAATTATTTACCAATCTTTTTAGGCCATCACCAGAGTTTGGTACATAAGCAGTTAACAGATAGAAGTCATCAAACTCTACAGTCACAACCCTCCCTTCAGTATCATGGTCTGGTATACCAAGCCCATACTTGATCGAGAGTGGTTTGACCTACAGGCATCGCATGACACATGATGAATAGAAAGAAAATATAAAACACAAAAATGTTCACAAAAATCTTGCAGGATGCTAGCATATCCTGTTGATCAAGAAGTTTATGCTTGAGCCTACCATGTAATAAATTGGAGCAGAAGAAAGGTTAACAATGATCAGACCAGGAGCCCAGGACCCAGGATCACAATACAATAAATATATTTGTGTAGTGTTGCAGAAATGCGTATGTTGCGATGGATTTGTGGTCACACAAGAATGGACCGAGTTAGGAACGATGATATACGTGACCGCCTAGGGGTAGCACCAATTGAAGAAAGGCTTGTCCAACATCGGTTGAGGTGGTTTGGCTATGTCCAAAGGAGACCTTCAGAGGCACCAGTGCATTGTGGAGTCCTAAGCCAAGCTAATAATGTGAGGAGAGGTAGAGGTAGACCGAAATTGACATGGGGGGAGGCAATAAAAAGAGATTTGAAAGCTTGGGATATACCTAGAGATCTATGTTTCAATAGGAGTGCTTGGAAAGCAGCTATTGAAGTGCCTGAACCGTGACTAGGGGCTCTTGGTGGGTTTCAACTCTAGCCTACCCCAACTTGCTTGGGACTGACAGGCTTTGTTGTTGTTGTTGAATATCAAAATCAAACAGTGGTTAATCAGGTTGCAATATAGCCCAAGGGAAGAGGAAACTAGCAGTGACTAATCATATATTTTAAATGTTTCTTTCCTTTTTTATTAAAGTATATCTCACAGTGAAGCTTGCTTTAGTGTGAGTGGTGCAAATTTCTTTCTAGCCATGGCTTAGTGTGAGTGGGGTGTGTTGGGAAGGTTTATTCTAGCCACTCCCATTTGTATGACTCATTTTTCTTAATGAAATGACATGCAGCTCTCCTGCATTGTTCAAGAAAAAAACAGTGAAGCCTGCCTTAGATTCAGAAATGGAAACCCCTGAAATCTCAAAATTGAAGAGACATAGGTGTGATTGTTCCTAGGTGAGGGAGTGCATCATGGCACTTTGCTCCTTCTTTCCATTTCTTTCAGGTTTCTGTGCAGTTGCTTCTAAAGAAATAAAACAGAACAAACCAATAGGTGTTCATAGGTGTTTTATTTCTACTAGTTACATGTATGAGGCATTGGGTAGGTGATGCGTACTCTTGAAATTATTGCAGTGCCAGAATAGCCAAGCTTTGACACACTGCAAGTAAAGAAACTATTTGTGTAGCCATCAAGCAAAGTGTCCTTAATAACTTCAACATCCTTCTCCTGCCCAGAATAAAGCAAATATAGTGAATTTACTATCAGCAAATAATTCAGAAAGGATAGAATGTGCAATATTAGCAAAGTTATCTTGTCATTAACATTTTTTAGGATAACTCCAAATGAACTTAGCAAAAATAACTAAGATTATGCCTGCATTTTTGTCTCTTGTAAGCATAGCACATCAAAGTCCTCCCTCTGTGCTAACTGTTGCACAGAGAAGCCTCTTGATTTGAGCAATGCTTTCAATCCATTGACATTCCATGACATAATCTTCAGAGCCCGTGTATCCTTGCTAAGAGGTGGAAGCCTCATAGTCTTAGGATTGTATGGAATCCAGCCGGCTTGTGGTTTCTTATGCACGAGTACAGTCCAAGGCTCTGAATCATCATTAGGAACAGCACCTTGGACTGTGGTAGAGTAACAAACAGTTAGCCAAGGAGAAAGTGATCTTTCAACAGGAGTAAAGATAAGTCAACAAATGTGCGTACCGACAAATGTTTCCTTCTGGACAACAGTCTTACTTAGCTTGACATTAGTCACAGAATTCTCCTCAAGAGTGGTGCTCTTGCTTGACTTTTGTTTTGTTCTACTTCTTTTCTTGCTAGGTGTTTCAGAAATAATCTCAGAACTTTCTAGTTTTTGTTCAACCACAACAGAAGCACCACCTTTTCTTTTCAAAGGTACTTCCGAGGGGCTAACCAGCTCAATGGATGATTTTCCCTCTTCACCTGTGGAAAGAAAACAAGCTTCTGGCTAACATGCTTCACTTAAACACTATTTAATTAAACAAGGAAATATATTATATATGTGTGACTATGGTCTATAAAGGATACATCCATGCCCCTGTATTTCCTGCACCATAAAACCTTGCTATGTCGATAGAGAAGCCATAAGAGCTTGAAGATCTCATGCAAGCTTGAAATATTTGGCTCACTATTTTACGAGCTAACTACATTGTAAGTTTGGGACAAATCTGACCAAAGTCTTATCTTACTGCTGCAAAGGGCATAATGACTGAAACTAAAGAGTTCTAACACAAAAAACAAGGATTTAATTCAAAGCTACTACAAGTCTGAACTAACCCATACCATTTGCTTCCACGCCCAGAGAATTCATCAGGGCTGATACTAAGTCTTTCTTGGTACCTTTTACAGAAACACCCATCCTCCTTCAAGATTTTAGTGCACAAAGAGTTAAAAGAACACATCAGTTATCACCAATGGACAAGAAAGGAAGAGTGGCAAAGTTTAAACCTCGTGAGCTCCCTGAGCTCCTTGACAGTCATTGATTGGAGCTGGCTAGGGTTGCTCCTCACTCGCTCTATCTCCAAATCACTTTCAGCAGCATCTTCCTAGGATCCAAACAGAAAGGTATGGAACAAAACTACAACGGTCGGAGAGTATGAGCACAAGGGGAAACAGACTAACCTTCTCTATGACTGGCTGCTCATCCTTCTTGACCTCACTGTTCTTAGAGGCAGCTCTACGCGAATATGTAGCCCTCATTCTGTCCCTCGTGGTGATGAGATTCACTAGTACAGGTACTCTAGAACTGAAATTCGCACTTCGGAGCCCACAGGTACACCTATTAGAGAAGAAAAGCCAATGTTTAACATCTACTGATGTAGAATTGTGCCATTCCAAGCTAAACGATTCTTGTGACAATGGATCCAGGTATGAGATAACTGTGGACAAACATCCTCTTGAACTGATGGATACTTCAAAGTTGACATAGGGTTTGGGTTTCACATTATGTGCAAATGAGTTTGAGCTGAAGTAATAAGTTCTTCATTATTAAAGAAAAAGCCTTAAGCGCACCCGCGCTTGTGACATATCTTCCCTGAGACCCTGACCATATTTTATTTGACTAAATTACATAATCCACATCAACGACGCTGTTGACAGTTGAAAGCGCATAATAAAAGAAACGGGTATTTCCATTCGTGGCCAAACCCTCGATGGGCTCGTCCCCCTATCGAGGATTCCCCTTGATGGCGAAGAATCGAATCCACGCAGTAACGCAGACCAGATGGGATGAACAGACTCGAAGGTAGAAAATGCGCCATAGGAGAGGAGAGAGCAAGAGAGGGTGGGGGAGAAGATGGGCACCGTACTGGTAGAGGCGGAGGATGGAGGCGCCGCGCAGCAGCAGCGGCATCGGTCGGCGAGCGAGTGCGCGGAGACGCCGGGACGTGGAGCGGTAAAAGTAGTGCGCTGCGCTCGGCTGGGCGTGAGGAAGTGCCGAAGTGGGCTGTGGCCTGTGGGCACCCGGGTGGCCGTGCGGGCGAGAGCCGGCGAGGGCGACTCTGCGGCGCGTTTTGGCGTGGTAGTACCGCTCTGATGGGCTGCACTCGTATCCCGGCCGGCCTGGCAAGCCCAGCACTGTAGGCCTATTTGGTTGGTAGCCGGAACTTACTCCGTACCTAAGCCATGAACATTATTCAGCTCTATAGATCACTAAAAAATACAGGACGTCCCCTCAAAAAAAAAAAAAAAAACAGGACGTCTGAGATTGTTGACTGGGCCATGAGTGGGCCAGAAAGTTTTCTGGTGATCTAATCCAAACAGAAAGTTAAACTAGAGTTCATGGAGCTCACGACTCTATTTTTTTTCCGAAGTAGAGTTAAACTAGAGTTCATGGAGCTCACAGCTCCTTTTTTTCCCCTAAAGTAGAGTTTACGGAGCTGAACTTGTTTGGCTGAAAATCATTGGAGTAGAGCTTAAAAACATGAAGCAAAGCAGTTCTAGATAGACCATGCTTGGCTCAAAACCTGCAGTTCTAGATAGACCCTGCTTGGCTCAAAACCTTTTAGGCCTTGTTCAATTATTCTAGAAATAAAAGAGATTGAAGGGGATTGGAGAGGATTGAGGGGAATTTTGACTCGTAGAGGATTTAATCCCCCTCAATCCCTTCCAATCCCCATGGTTAACCATGGGATCAAAAGAATATGGCCTTATAGCAGAGCGGTCGCCCTTAAAGTGCTTGGCTTAGGGTCTCTTTGGCACGGCTTATGCCGGCTTCGGCTTTATCTATTTTGCGCAAATCGAGGCACTGTAGCTTGAAGCCGTTTTGTAAGCCGGGGTTAAAATGAACTAGAAGCCGAGAAAAGCCAGTTTTCTGGCTTCACCGGCTTTGGCTTCACCGGTGAAGCCGTTTTGGATGAGCCGTGCCAAAGGGGGCTTTAGTATTCCCAAAATAAAAATTGCTTGGCTTAGAACCAAACGCATGTCAATCTTCCCTTCCGACATTCATCAAGAACTCAAATACTTCCCTCTTTAAAACTTTGCCTGAAACTCTGTTTCCGTCGATCCGTTCACGACTTCACGTCAATACGTACGGAATACGCCGCCGATAAACTCAGCCATGAGCCATCTGCCAAAACCTTTTTTCTTGATTCCTTCTTTAAAGGAAGAAAATGTCATAGACTCATAGGCAAAGCAGAGGCACAACTAGACAGTGGAGTCGATGCCGGTGCTCGATGTGTATGGAACATGTGAATCTGCGATAGGTCTCACGGCGACACGGCCTCCGTGGCTGCGTCGTGCAAAGGCCAGCGTAATTCGACAATCACTACACAAACACAAATTTCCTCGAAGAAGTATATGAACAATTACAAGATGGAACCATTATTAAACGGGAAACAACAAATGAGAGTTCGGTTCAGTTCATTGCACTGCCTACTCTACTCTAATGTCGAAAAAAAAACTCTACTCTATACTCTGCTTCTCTGAACCGGAATTCCCATTCGACCATGCACGAGATCATGGAAGAAGCACGTGCATTTTACAGGAGGAAATGCTGCAGATAGCGGAGCCCCTCGTCGGCGCACACGTACCGACACTCGCACATCACTCCGAGCCTCACCTTCTCCGCCACCATCTCCTCCCCAGCCAGCTCCACGACCACCTCCGCGTCCAGCTTCGCGCCGCCGCAACCGGGCGCGGGCAGCCTCGCCGCGACCCCCGCCTCACCTCTGCCACCGAAGGCGACGGCGCCCGCCGCCCTTGCCGCCGGCACCTTGGCGTCCATCATCAGGACCGCCGCCGCGGGTTCCTGGTCTGCCCCGCGGCGCGCCGTCGTCCGCACCGCCGTCCACCTGACGCGCCACTCCCCCGGCCCGATCGCCGCGCTCCGGTCGCTCAGGTCGACCCCGAACAGGAACAGCCCCGCGGAGTTCTTGGCATGGGCGGCCCTGTCCGCGGCGACCAGGAAGGACAGCGTGCTCTCGCCGCCCGCCGTGACGATGTCGACGGCGAAGGAGACGTCCGCGAGGGCGAGGCGCGGGGCCGGGAGCGCGCGGCAGCGGATGGACGCGGAGCGGAACAGCTTGAAGAGGCGTCGGTGCGGTGAGGAGGAGCACCGCCGGTCGTCGTCGCTGCCGGCGGCGGCGCTGCTGTCGGTGTCGGGGAGGAGGCCCAGCGCGGAGGGGAAGTGCTGCACGCAGAGCCGCGCCCAGAGGTAGTCCGCCGCGAAGGCGGCGTGCCACGAGGTGGACACGCAGGAGGCCGCCGCGAGGGACGCGGCGTCGAGGAAGGGCGCGACGAGGGGGAGCGCCTCCCACGGGCACCGCGCCGGCATTGCTCTCACCTCGCCCTCGGCGTGCATCTCAGATTGGAAGGCTGGCTGAGCTTGTATTCGTAAGTAGCTCGGTGTTCTCGCGGTCTCGTCGCCTTTACGTGATTGATCCGTGCGCGTCACTGCGTTTTATTCGTAAGTACTAAGTAGCGAGAGGCCGAGAACGTACGGACGCCGGAGGACGGGAGGAGTACGGCAAGGGATGCGGGGAAGGAACGGGTTGCAACGGGAGAAGGCTGTGCGGGGTGCGGGGCGGTGTGCGCGCGCGGGTGGAGCACACGTGGTCGGGCAGGATCGCGGTGGCGCGGCGTGCGCTTGGTGCGTGGCGCGTGGCGCGCGAGGAGATGCCTTCGAACGGAGCGCGCCGAGAGAGCGGTGTACGCTGACAACGGGACAAGTACTCCACGCTGTTTTGCAGCCGAGTGATCATGCACAGCAGCATGTCAGCGTACCTCTATGTCTCCTAATTTATTTTTCTGTTCCTACTCGTGAAAATTTTGGGTCACAAATCAGTTCCTGAGAAATCACGAAATTTGTGGAGAAGGCTTTATTATTAGCTCAGAATATTTTCGATACATCAATGGAGCTCTTACACCTTACATTAGTCTCAACATGACCTCATATTGTACAACCATTGGAAGTTAGATCAGCTATGGCTGTTGAGATCTAAGGACTACGTCCAGCACTTCCCTCTTGCGATCTGTTCATTTTCTAGGAACCGTGTAGCCTGCAAGATAATTAATTCAAATTAAAAGAAATACCATGAATAGTCACATATAAAGTTCACAATTTACACTATACTCATATAAATAAATAAACACATAAAACACTTACTTCCGCACTGGAACCCATGCTCAAATGCCCTCTTACATTGCTCAGCAACATACACAACCTTCTCCATGCACACGACCTTCTCAATCTCCTGGGTGACCTTGGCGCACAGGCAAGGAACATTTGCCTTCTTGATGACACCACAACAGCCATCTGAAGGAGGGATCTTTGGATTCGCTGGAAACATCACGTACTGCGTGCATTCACTTATCAGGCTTTGAAGGTCATTGTCACAGCCTCCATCAGCCAGAGAGCCTACTACGGACATGGCTACTACAAAAGAGAGCACTAAGAGCAAGCTCGGAAGTTTTGCCATGTTTACTAGTTCTTGGGGGTGCCTGTTGAAGGTTAGTAGGTTACTAAAAGAACTGTGTTGTGATGTGAGTGATTTTAGAGCACCTGGGTTTTTATAGATGTGGTGAGGGAGGGGTCACCCAACTTTGTGTCAACTTTATGCTGCACGCGCGATATATTGATATGGCGTGGAGTCGAGCTATATGGACAAATGTTAATATTTATGTTGCATGTTATACAAGTGTCAAAATTAGTGTTGCATGGGAAGCAGGTGTCATTTTGACATTATATGCTATATAATACACGTGTCAATCTAGAGTTGCATGCCAGACAAGTGTCAAAACTACTGCTACTGTATAGATAGGTGTAAACAACTAGGGCTTCTATATTCACAAGTGTTAAAGGTCAATGATGACACGTAGAAAAGTTGTTCCAGTGAAAACAGAAGTAAGACATAAATGAAAAATAAATGAAATGCAAGGGAGACATGTGCACATTCGAAAACCACATATTTCATTAATTTGTTTTGAGTGCGGAATGTGAACCCCAATATAAGAAATGCTGATATAAAAATGGAGACAATGGCACTTCACCTATATTTTAGACTCCAAGTGTTTATTTGCATACATTAGATTTGAGTGTGGCGCATAATATCTTTTGGAAAACAAAAGGTATACTCCAAACTAGAGATACGACCATAGGTGAAGATCTTCTTTCATCAAAGGTTATAAAGAATCTGTGGGTCTTTGCTAAATGTTAATCAAATTTGTTGCCAAGACACTAAAAACTAAGCAAATGGCTTTGGTTAATCGGTTACTGTTACTGCAATACATATTATACCTCTACAGGAGATAATACAAACAACATCAATGCATTGAAAACCACCCAACAAGAAATGCATCATGCAATAAAACAAAAGAAAAAGCAACAAAAATGCTTCTACAAATAAAGTCACTTGGACATATATTTAAATATACAAATGAGCATAATTTTACTGTTTGATGTAATAGGCATAACGAAATTTGGTTAATTAGTTAATTTGGTTTACAACACTTCAAAACTGAATAAATCACCAATCACTTAACAACACCAAGTCTTCACTAGACCACCACAATTTTGGTTCAATGACTTTTTTGACTAAATCTGTTCAAAACCGAATAAATCACTAATCACTGAATAACAGCATGGTAGTCGTCGTACTAGCTAGCGGCGGTGGTAGAGGCAACCATTGGTAAGTTCCATGCAAAGGGAAATATCTATTTTCTCTGTCAGCTTTTTATTTTTTTTTCTTTCAGTTACCCGCCTATCAACATCCTCTTTTTAGCTCCATTTGGCAGCGCTCCATGGAGCAGATTCTTCATAAGAATCACTCTTGCTCGGCTAAATAGTATAACTCACACATTTTCTAATAGGGATTAGACAAGAATCACTTCTCCATTTACATTAGGAGCTCGGAGCTAAGAAACCGCTCCCCACTGTTCTCTGTTTAATCCTCACCAGAATCACTCTAGCTAGATCAATTCAAATATACTCTCGACCCTGCTCCTATACCAAAATCACTCCATCAGAGAATCACAGAATTGAGCTCTACCAAACAGGCCTTAGAAGCTACTCTGGGAGCTTTGCCAAAGCACTCCTTCACATATACGCAATAGCTCGCAAACATCCCCATGCGTTGCAACGGGACACACAACTTGTTGCGTGATCACCTGTACAACATGTGGCTTGGAGATTTATTCAACAATCACATCATGTGTTTCAATTCATCTCAAAATTGTCCGCGTTTTGTACCTAGAAGTGTGTTGCTTTAACTCATGTGGTTACAAGAGGCTTAGAGATTTATCAATGATCGCATCACGTATTCCAATTCATTTTTGGATCGGTCTCTGTAACATGGTTGTACTCTGCTCTGTCTCATATGTGTACACGGAAGAGTTCCGGACTATGAAAACTCTTCGTATTCTAAGAATTGAACATCGCACCGTTTTTGGATACGCTACTCTAACTCGTAGGGATGGAGAGAGATTGGATCAGTCAGATCCTCATCGGGCGGTTCTTCTGACAATGATGGACCAAGAAACCTTCCTCTCTTTAATATTAGAGAAGAGGAGAGTAGAGAAGAGAAGCAGAGTTGAGAAATAGAGGGCCAGGATCACTTCATACATATATATCATAATATAAATTATATTTATATTATATAATACAAGTAAATGCAACGCATACAACTTATTTACGAGACAGTCTGACATACAGACCAAGTCTCTTGGCCGAAGGTACAGAGGATGTACACAGCACTTGTTCAGGTAGGAACGAAATAGCACCGATGTTCGTCATAGTGGATCAATACACGAGCATTAAGCAAGCGCACCAGGAACGTGATAGCCTTAAAAAAAAACAAGCACAGCAATCTCAAGTCAGATGTGGTATATAACTATATAAGCTTTTTACTGTCACACACAGTAGGCTACTTACTTCCGCACTGGGCGCCAGGCTTGAGGGGCCTCTTGCAGTAGCTGGCGACGTAGACGACCTTGTCCATGCAGACGATCGTCTCCACCGTCGGGGTGACCTTGGAGCAGAGGCACGGTATGTTCACCCTCTGGACCACGCCGCAGCAGGCCGCCGACGGCGGGATCTTGGGATCAGCCGGGAAGCGGACGTAGTCCTGGCAGTTGGTTATCAGGTCCTGCAGGTCCTGGTCGCAGCTGCCCGTCGGCGGGTCTCCGGCCGTCGTCGTCGTCGCCGGCCTCGCCGCCGCTGCGGACATTGCAAGGCCAAGCAGAACCATGCACGCGAGGAACAGCCTTGCCATGCTTCTCGTTGCTACGGGCCGGCGCTGCTGCTGCTACCGCGCTAGTGTCAGCTTGTAACTGTTAGCCTGCACTAGCTTGGTGTGTGGTTTTTGCCGAATGGGTGACTGGGCTTAGGCATCATCGTATAACAAGACAAAGTACAATGGTGTTTGCGTCGCATATGCCTTTGATTTACAGCAAGTTCAGCCGTTCTGCCACGGCAAAGCACGGATCGGAGGTATATAGAAAAATTCTCAGAGCCGATGATCACTCTTGACTCGAGTCTGGACGCTATATACTGCCTTGGTATATCCTCCATCATGCATGCTAGTGCGGTAATGCCATTGAGGCATATGACTAAACTAATTCCATGGCTCCAGCTATACGATATTCTGAAATATAGATATAGAGTGTTCCGTTCTCTCAGAAAGTGAAGAGTTATTGAATTATCCACCATTCACAGAAAACTAATTAACACGTCATCTGTCCAAATTAAATTCCAGAAATTGACACACTAACTTGTCGTTGCAACTCCGAACAGAAAAAAGAAAACTAAATGGCGTCCAGATGATGGAAGATCTGCTATATTTACAAGGCGTATGTCGATTCCTCCACTGAATTCAGTTCAGCTTCATTTTCTTTGTCAGCGCAGCTGGACGACAGTCGAACTGTGTTGGCGTATATTATGCAGAGCTTAGATGTTGCCGTAATGGTTTAGCATACTTGATGTCGAAACAAATTTTAGTTCCCTATACTCTCGATGATTCCAAAATCCTCTTATGTCAAATGAAATATTTGTAATTTGCTAATTCACCAAACATCATGCTGATTCCAGAAACCTCTTATGTCAAATGAAATATTTGTAAATCAAAGGCACGTCGAGAATGAAATGCAGTTACGATCAAATCAAAGGGACTTCTATAAGAACTTTGCTAGTAACAGTTGGGTTTAGAGGGAGAATGGCGGCGAGCGCCGAGCGGTGTTAGTCGCAGGACGGCAGTGACGCGGCACAGATTTAAGATGTACCAAGATGTCGGTTTCTTTTCCCGTATGTTCTCTTCAATTGTGTATACAGTGCCAATATTTACAACGGCTAACCTTCAAAGTTTTGTTTAGGACTTGTTTGGAATGCTGGTTTTAATTCCTGTACTTTCAGAAATTCAGAAGTAACAAAACTGTAGATTAAAACTTAAAAGTTCAGGAGCCCATGTTACGCTGCTAGCTACAACTACAGTATGGCACTTGTGGATCAATATCCTCCACAGAGGGAGATGGAACTATATCGATGTAGAGATGTCATGAAAAAACATACACTACACAGATAGCTATAGAACTTAATTAGACAATGCCCTTATGTGTAATTCAGCGCTATTTTTCTATAGCATAACAAAAATATAAGTAGCTCCAGTTCCATCTTCTTTTCCATAAACTGCAGCTACGGTTGAACTGGCTGGTTCCGTAGCCTCCTTGCCGGATCTGGCTTCACAATTTTAAATTGGTCCCGAACCTCCATCGTACTTGAGCTTACAAACTGAAGAAAACAGAGAAACAATTGTTCAGAGAGAAATGCCAAAATGGTGCTCTTTCGGAATTTTCTGGAATTTTCGTTATTCAATGCCACTTTAATCTCTGAAGTACTATTTCAATCAAACATGTGAGAAGATAGAAAACATTGAGAAAAGGAAAGGAAATACAAAAACTGACCTGAACCAGCATATCAGCTCTTGTGGCATGCACCCTGGCATAGCCGAACTCTGAAACTCTTGATAAGCTCCACTTGTCCAACTGATTATTTGGAAATCAAGGCAAGATTGTTAACAAGCATGTATAGTATTGGATATCAATTTATAGTTATAAACTTAAAATTATCTCCCAAATCTTAATGTTCACTGGATAGTTATTACAAGAAATCTCATGTATATCATACTTCTTCAAGATCATGCACTACTTGCGTTGGACAACAAAAGACTTGTTACTATAATTCTTACCACAATCTTAGGGAACTTGTCCAAGCTAAACCCTCCAGCTCCAACAATGGCATGAAC
Organism: Miscanthus floridulus; assembly: GCF_019320115.1. Classification (NCBI taxonomy): domain Eukaryota; kingdom Viridiplantae; phylum Streptophyta; class Magnoliopsida; order Poales; family Poaceae; genus Miscanthus; species Miscanthus floridulus. The sequence goes on along the minus strand of NC_089585.1, from coordinate 117,008,079 downwards.
AGGCGCAGTATATTTGCTGTTGTCATAAGTATCAATTCCACTTGCATCCTTCTTTGGCTTGCCTTTGCATATGCCCCGGTATACTGCACAAGTCCTCTCATAGTTGTGTACATGGCCAAAGAAAACCAAATCCACCTACACACCCAAAAACCAAAACATGCTACTATGGTTAGCGTATTCAGATCAGCTGGTCATTTCTTTTCATACCAGCCTGATGTAGTTAAGAATCTAAAAAAAAGCCTGATGTAGTTAAGTTTCAGTTTTCAAGTGTGATTTCTTACCTGGTACTTGAGCAAGAGTGGCTCAACAGAGGCCACAAAAATTGGATCTACATTAACTGGTATTCCGACATGGGAAGAATACATCGGTCTATGCCTGCATTTTTCATTGAAGTATGGTGATTCTGTTTTTTGTATCTGAATAGCACATATTACAGATTCAAGATAAACAAAGTACAAAATGAAAGGACTTAAGTTTGTAATTTTACTGGGCCAGCATGATCTGTCCGTAGCCAAGCTACTTCAAAACAAACATGTTTGTGTAACGAAACTCACCCAATGAAAATTACCCATGGTGTCCTCGATCTATTGACTGATGACAAATCTTGATTCATCCATTTGTACTATTCAAACAATAAACTTTTCAGAGAGACAATACATATATTTCTAAGTCTGAACAATACATGAAAAGTTCCAATTGATTGTATACCTGCTCTGACGTCTCTGACCACTTATGCTCAGTTGACATCACGACAAAGTGAACACTCCCTTGCTCAATTGAATACCATGGCTTATCCTTACTGACAGCTGGCATGTGGAAATATGACTCATATGCAACTCCACATTCGCCGCCTGAATCTGGGGTCACATATACAGAACCAGACTCTGCATAATCCCTGAGGAAGACAACTCAAGTTCATGCTCAACGATGGTGCATTTCACGACGCAAATCAACTGTTCAGATTACACTGCAAACATAAGATTTTAAAAGTAGCAGTTACCTTTCGTGATTGCCAATAGCGGTCATGTAGGGAACTCGAGAAGCGACTGGTGCTATGAGGTTTAGGAAGAAGTCCCATTCAACCAGAAAGCCCGTAGCATAGCTTATGTCTCCTATGTGGAAGACTGAATCGACCTTTCCTATCTGGATTTCTTTAGCCACTGCCTTGGCCACAGAAATCGATCCAGGCTGCAAAGGCATGCCGTGAGAATTACTACTTAAATAAATTCGTAATTTTGGAATTAATGCAACAAGAACACCGCAGAAGGAAAGTTACAATCTGAATACAAAACCCACAGTTAAGCGATTTTGTTGCTCAAGGCAACAATTTGGTCTACCTGAATATAGTGTTCCACTGATGGGTCCAGCGGAGCCTTCCCCATATCACCATAGATCACAAATGATGTCTCGGGTGAGCCCGCAGCTGGTGGCATTCTGAATTTGTTTGTGTCACTCCAACCCACAGAATCACTGCACAAGCACAAACTCAGCGTGAACACATGAAACATCCATCTCCTTTGGTTGCCAGAATGTTACTGCAGAACTGGCTGACATTTTAAAGTCAGAAACCTTACTAACACCCATGGCATTTTCTAATTCTGAAGCGTTGCGGATCAGTAGTTTTGCTTGCAAGGATCTTAGTCACAAGAGGACTTTACCTTCCGTAACGGTAGGTGTAGGCCTGAGAAGGCTGCAGCCCGGTCATGACGGCCGTGTGAATGTAGCCAGGGTCATGCCACCCGAAATCCTTGGCAGGGCTTGGTAACAAGGGGCTACCTGCACGAAGATAAGTTTGCCGAAGCAATTCCAGAATCAAACACTGTCACATTTCCCTCAGTAACGTCTGCTCTCTCATAAACGGACGATCACAACTTACAGCACATATCATTCTGCGTGAATGTTGCCACTTGAGAAGTAGCAGACTTGCCTACTCCGTACTGAGCCTGCTGCGGCCTCCGGTCGCCGCTCACCCAGGTAAGCCTCATCTGGCAACACCCAATGCATGCTTCCAGCGCTCAGATACAGTTGCCGTAAAGCTGTTGCTTTTGCAGAAAATCGCCGTAGAATGAACGAAGAAACAACGGTGGGACTGCTCGTGCTCACCGATGTGGCCGTGGAGTCGGTGCTGGAGAGGTGGCCGTAGAGCGGGCTGGCAGGGTTGGCGAACCGGAGCGCGCCGGACCGCTGGAGGACGCACGGCGTCCGGAAGCCGCCGGAGAAGAGCACGAACTCGACATCGGTGCGGAAGTTGACGACGTGGAAGGTGACGGTGGCGGCGCAGGTGCGGACGCTGCAGGCGCCCGACGCGTCGCGCTTCTGGCATGCCGCGGTCTTGCAGCCCAGGTAGCCAGGGTCGCGCGTCAAGTACTGGGCCTGCACAACCCCCCGGTAAGAGGACCGCGTCAAATAAGATCAAGCTCAATTCGGCCCGAAACATGGCGTCTTTAGCAGCCCATATATAATTTGGCCCATTATTTGAGACGGCCTTGAAGGTGCGCGAGAGCATGTCTTTACACGCTGCCAACTAGTACTAGAGTGCTTTCTAAGCTCCAACTACACACCTTGCCCATTTGAACCATGCAACGCACGTCATGCATGTGACAATATACCATACCATACGGACGACCAATGTTTGCACGCTAGCTTAGGCTTTGCTTCATATTCATCATGGATGCCCATTCTTGTGAGACATGTTGCATTGGGCCGCCGGTACCGAAAAATGTCGCTATGATCAAATACTTAACCACCTAGACTAGAGATGCCTTTTCGTAAACTCAGCAACCTCTTAATGAAGAGAACGACTTGAACATGACAGAACGAAATTTGTATAGCAATTCGTGGCAACTAGTACCCTTAGAAGAACGAACCAGCGAAAAAAACAGAAGGGTGAAGCAAGCAGCTAGCCGTGCATACAATGCGAAACTTGCCTTGACAGGGTAGTGGCACAGAAGCGGGAGATGCGCTAGATCGCCGGTCTGGACGTAGTTAGCACCACTCAAAGGGCATCCGGAGACACTGCGCATGCACCAATTCACGGAGAGACGACGGCGATCCGTTATCAAAAATGAATAAACGATCGAAACAGCTAGCAGTCAATCAAAAATGTTGCTAACTTGTTTCTAAATTTACCTGGAGTAGTTGGAAGGCGTGATCATGGCGACCCAGTCATCGGCGTCGGGCCTGAGGACGCCGGCCACGGTCACCCTGAGGAACGCCTCGTCGGGGAGCGGCGCCCCGCCGGTGCTCACGCTGATCGCCAGGTACGGGCTCGGGTTGGAGCACACGCCCAGCCTCCTCCGGTTCACCGTCCTGAACTCCGACTTCCCTGCGAAGCTCTCGTGCAGCATCTCCGGCGGAGGCGGCGGTGGCGGCGTCCAGCTCGACACGGCGGTGCAGAGGCCGAGGAACACAAGCAACGCGACGCCGGAGCCGGAGACACCCATCGTCGCAACGTACGCACGCGTGTGGCTACGGCCGCGCGCGCACAAAATGTGCCTCAAGCTAAGATATAAAGCACCGGGAGGAGCTGATCGATCGAGGCGGCGTTTAGGAGACTACTAGCGCCATACCAGCACTGGCAAGGATGTCTTCCACATCTCCCGTGTGGACAGTTAATTAAGACTATTATATTAGTGGGCATATAGCTTTGACTGAGGGCACGTTTGGTTACCCTTATTAAAGCTTAGCTACTAAACTACCAAACAAACTGACTAAAAATAGGCTAAAGTAGTTTAGTTACATTAGTCACCCAAAAATAGCTAAAAGTGGGTTAAAGTACCCAGTGAACAAGGGCTGCCTCTCATTATTACTGGTCCCCACCCTGATTTAGGCATTCATTAAGGATAGTTTGTTCTTTGTTGAACTGCTTTAATGGTATTTACTTACTTTTAGTCAATAGAAAGGGTGACTAAATTTTAGTCACTAGTTTTAGTAGCTAAATTTTAACCAAGAGGAACCAAACAGGCCCTGAATATAAAAAGAAAAAGATACTAGATGTTGTATCTTCATGTTTATAGCCTTGACTCGATATCCAGTAACAAACTGCTTAGTTTGCATTGAGTTGTATAACCCCATTCCAAAATAAATCAATTCCTGAGTCAAACTATCATAACATTGATCAACATTACATAAAAACTAACATCATTTATGATAATAAATAAATACATTATAAAAACCTATTAATGATATATCTAGTGATATATTAATTTAATGTCATAAATATTAGTTCTCTTTTGTATATTAGTCAAACTTAAAATAGTTTCACTGCAACAATTCTAGAAGTTGATTTATTTTGAGATGGGTGGAGCATGCATGTGGACAATTCTTTCACAAAGGCCACAAAAAATTATTAACTTTGGAAAGCAAGAAACAACAACATGATATTGCGCATTATATAATTTATTTCTATATATCAATTAAATGGTATCCATAGGGTTTTAGAAACGCACTTTTGATATTGGAGTGTGATATTAGGAGTACGTAGCTAATTTCCGAAGGGTCCATATATACACATCGGCATTTTACCCTCTCGACACTTAAATTGACCATTAGATCTCAATCCAATTGTTATTGTATTGTCATCTTCACTATCTCACCCTCTCCTATGCATGTCAAGCTAACAACATTTTTGACCATTACATCTGGATCCAATTGTTATTGTATTGTCATCTTCACTACCTCGCCCTGTCCTTTGTAGGTCAAGCTAACAACATGCTCGCCCCTGCTCCACCCATCTCACATTGTCTCGAACAGCACCCCTCCCCACACACACCGAGAGATCTACTACCTGGTAACCTATTGGAGCAAGTTGCCCCCGCCCCTGACCCTCCTTGTCAGCAATCCTCCCTCACCCAGACTTGTGGCGCTCTCGCACCACCGCTCCACCCACCTATAGATGATAATGGGTCCCGATCATTGGTTCTTCACAGAGAATTTCCCTATTAAGGGACGGGGATGGGACCGATTTAGTTCCCACGAGGATTTAAATGGAGAAAATAAATCCCCGTTGGGTTCCACATGGACGGGGATGGGGAACCACCCCAACCCCCATTCTCTACGCACCCGCGCCACAAAATGCTCTTACTCTGAATTACATCTTTGGCCTATTAAAATCCTACTATATCTTCCTAATTGTTAGGAATAGAGATTTTGGTGAAAAAATACCCTCCAATAACTTCTTACTTAGATATCCAAAGATAGCCATCTTCTATTATAGATGTAAGGAAAATGGGGCCTAGGCCCATTTACTTTGGATTTTGGTGTTTGATGACCAACACAACTAAATTGGACTAATGAATTTGCAAGTGATTGTTTTATAGTTCAATAGGGTGCAAGATGTGACTTTGACGAAGGCAACGTGATGATCCGATGATCAACACCATAAGCAAGACCTTAGAAGCACAAGAGAAGACCCAAGATATCAAGCAAAATCCAAGCATGAAGATAGGAACCAAGCTGTACACAAGATCATGAAGAAACGAGCTCACAGAAGTGACCGGACACCCCGATCAAGAGGCTTGGCAGCAGTAGTGACCGGACGCTAGACTGGACGCTGGCGGCAGATCGACCGGATGCAAAACAACAGAGTCCGGTCGAGTACAGAGAGGTTCCAGAGCGGCGAAAATGCGACCGGACGCTGATAGCGTCCGATCAGTTGATCATGGCTCTAACAGTCGGGACGATCGAACGCGTCCGGTCAAGACGTGATCAATGTCCAATCAGTAGCAGAAAAGCGAGATTTCGTCCCAAACAGGCCCTGAATATCCAGTAACAAACTGCTTAGTTTGCATTGAGTTGTATAACCTCATTCCAAAATAAATCAATTCCTGAGTCAAACTATCTTAACATTGATCAACATTATAAAAAACTAACATCATTTATGACAATAAATAAATACATTATAAAAATCTATTAATGATATATTGTGGGGGTATGGCCTCCGGTATCCTCAAGACAAGACATGGGCCGCACCATCAGAGGTGGCCTAGCCCACAAGATCAAAGCGTGCACGGCGCTGCTCGACGTGCACCGCAAGACATTATATAGTACCAAATAGGATACTTACCTTATAACCCTACCCCTCTAGAGTATATAAGGAGAGGCAGGGGTCCCCTAGTGGACAGATCGATATATCTCATACTCAATACAATACAACAAAGACACAAGACGTAGGGTATTACGTCGATCAGACGGCCCGAACCTGTTTAAATCGCTATCTCTGCGCCTTGTGTCACCATCCGGTTCCTGATCACGCGCACCTCCACCGACAAATCTACCATCGCGGGATACCCCTCGGTGGACTGCCGAGCATCTTTTATCGACAGTTGGGGCGCCAGGTAGGGGTGTGCGCTTGATCCCATGGCGAGCCAGATGGACCTCAAATCAACAACGCGTTCTCGTCGTCAATCTCGTGGAGATCCATGTCGGTCCACGACGATGATTCATCGCTGGCTACACCAGCCCCCGCGACAGTAGATCCGATCTCGGAACCACCTCCGAGGTCGTCTTCACCAACAACTCACCGCCCGCCAGGTGCTCGCCATCAACGCCAACCAGATAACGCCATACGTCACCGACCAGACATTCTGTCTAAAGCTAAGCCATGTTTTAATATTCTTCTAAATATTCTCCAATCTCCGTATGTCGCCATGACGTTTCTCCGAGCTGTTTTCTCCATGTTTGCTCTCCAAACAATTTTCCAAACCCCTCAAACAGTCATGTTGATGCTCGGACGCCTCTAGAGACGGCCCTATCTCCGGCTCCTCCCTACACGTGCACGAGCGTCTGCCCTCTGCGTTATGGGTGGTCGGCAGTGGCTCCTTAGCGACGCTTGTTCCTCCTACACGTGCACGGGCTCCGCGCTCCGCGTTATGGTTAATAGGCTAGCTAGGGCTAGAGACTCAGCTACACACTAACTGTTCGGGCGATTTATATTAAATACATCTTTGCTCTAACTGATCGCCAAGCTACATACGCTAATTTTTCTCTAGAGTTCATATATCTTTACATCATGTACTATCCGTTCTACATGTTTGTATTGCAGGATCATCGTCCAGGTAATCAGATCACCTGGTGCTCGAGCTTCCCCACCGATCAACTGGTCAGACCACTTGGTTCATGGATTCCATCGCTGACCAGTTGATCGAACTGTTCGCCGGTCGCTTCTACTCAATGCTCACTTCGCCGCCGACCAGTTGACCAGACTGTTCGTCGCTCGTGCTTCATCGCCAGCTACGTCATGGACTCCTCGGCGCTCGGTTTCTTCATGCTTGAGGAGTAAGTGGGCACACTTCACCACACGGACATCGTCAGCTACGCTGGGGACTCCTCAGTGCTTGGACCTTGCTAGCTTCGCCTAGGACTCCTTGGTGCTCGAACATCGCCGCCTACGCCGGGGACTCCTCGGTGCTCGGATCTCGCCAGCTTTGCCGGGGACTCCTTGGTGCTCGGACATCACTAGCTTCACCGGGGACTCCTCGGTGCTCGGACATCACCAGCTTCACCGGAGACTCCTCGGTGCTCGGTCATCGTCAGCGACGCCGGGGACTCCTCGCTCATCGGTGCTCAGACATCGCCAGCAACGCCGGGGACTCCTCGCTCCTCGGTGCTCGGTCATCGCCAGCGACGCCGGGGACTCCTCGCTCCTCGGTGCTCGGTCATCGCCAGCGACGTTGGGACTCCTCACTCCTCGGTGCTCGGACATCACCAGCGACGTCGAGAACTCCTTGCTCCTTGGTGCTCGGTCGTCGCCAGCGACGCCAGGAACTCCTTCCTCCTCGGTGCTCGGACATCGGCAGCGTCACCGGGGACTCCTTGGTGCTCGGACATCGCCGCCTACGCCGAGGACTCCTCGGTGCTCGGTCATCGCCAGCGACGCCGGGGACTCCTTGCTCCTCAGTGCTCGGACATTGCCAGCGACGTCGGGGACTCCTCGCTCCTCGGTGCTCGGACATCGCCAGCGATGCTAGGAACTCCTTCCTCCTTGGTGCTCGGACATCACCAGCGACGCCGGGGACTCCTCGCTCCTCGGTGCTCGGTCATCGCTAGCAATGCCGAGGACTCCTTGCTCCTCGGTGCTCGGTCATCGCCAGCGATGCTGGGAACTCCTCGATGCTCAGACATCGCCACCTACGCCGGGAACTCCTCGTTGCTTGGAGGTCGCTAGCTGCGTCGGGAACTCCTCAGTGCTCGGACATCGCCGCCTACGTCGAGGACTCCTCAGTGCTTAGACGTCGCCAACTGTGTCGGGAACTCCTCGGTGCTCGGACATCGCCGCCTACACCGGGGATTCCTTAGTGCTCGAACATCGCTAGCGATGCCAGGGACTCCTCGCTCCTTGGTGCTCAGACATCGCCAGCGATGCCGGGGACTCCTCGCTCCTCACTGCTTGGACATCGCCAGCGACACCGGAGACTCCTCGCTCTTTGGTGCTCGGACATCGCCAGCGACGCCGGGGACTCCTCGCTCCTCGGCGCTCGGACATCGCTAGTGACGCCGAGGACTCCTCGCTCCTCGGATCTTGCTACAACTTCTCAGTGTGCTATCAAGCTACTCCATGCTATTCAGATCAGGGTGCTGATCTTGGACAACACATCTAGGGTCTTGATATGCGCATGTCGGATGACGTCGGCAAAGCTTTCAGACTTCTTTTTCTTTGACCCTGCTACAAGATTCATTCTTCATCTTCCAGCAGGCTCGGGGACTAAGTGGGCACACTTCACCTTACGGTGAATGTGCGCTTTTCTCATCTCGAGGCTATGCTCGGGGACTGGCTACCTGCTCGGCTGGTCTTCTACTTTCTAACCCTGGCACCACGTGACTACATCACCTGTTGTCAGGCTCGGGGACTAGCTGTGGGGGTATGGCCCCCGGTATCCTCAAGACAAGACATGGGCCGCACCATCAGAGGTGGCCCAGCCCACAAGATCAAGGCTTGCATGGCGCTGCTCGGCGTGCACCGTAAGACATTGTATAGTACCAAATAGGATACTTACCTTGTAACCCTACCCCTCCAGAGTATATAAGGAGAGGTAGGGGTCCCCTAGTGGACAGATCGATACATCTCATACTCAATACAATACAACAAAGACACAGGACGTAGGGTATTACGTTGATCAGACGGCCCGAACCAGTCTAAATCACTGCCTCTGTGCCTTGTGTCACCATCCGGTTCCTGATCATGCGCACCTCCACCGACAAATCTACCATCGCAGGATACCCCTCGGTGGACTGCCGAGCATCTTTTATCGATATATATCTAGTGATATATTAATTTAATATCATAAATATTAGTTCTCTTTTGCATATTAGTCAAACTTAAAATAGTTTGACTGCAACAATTCTAGAAGTTGATTTATTATGAGATGGGTGGAGCATGCATGTGGACAATTCTTTCACAAAGGCCACAAAAATGATTAACTTTGGAAAGCAAGAAACAACAACATGATATTGCGCATTATAAAATTTATTTCTATATATCAATTAAATGGTATCCATAGGGTTTTAGAAACGCACTTTTGATATTGGAGTGTGATATTAGGAGTACGTAGCTAATTTTCGAAGGGTCCATATATACACATGGGCATTTACCCTCTCGACACTTAAATTGAACATTAGATCTCAATCCAATTGTTATTGTATTGTCATCTTCACTATCTCACCCTCTCTTCTACATGTCAAGCTAACAACATTTTTTACCATTACATCTGGATCCAATTGTTATTGTATTATCATCTTCACTACCTCACCCTATCCTTTGTAGGTCAAGCTAACAACATGCTCGCCCCTGCTCCACCCATCTCACATTGTCTTGAACAACACCCCCCACACACAACGAGAGATCTACTACCTGGTAACCTATTGGAGCAAGTTGCCCCCGCCCCTGACCCTCCTTGTCAGCAATCCTCCCTCACCTAGACCTATGGCGCTCTCGCACCACTGCTCCACCCACCTATAGATGATAATGGGTCCTGATCATTGGTTCCTCATAGAGAATTTCCCTATTAAGTGATAGGGATGGGACCAATTTAGTTCCCACGAGGATTTAAATGGAGAAAATAAATCCCCGTTGGGTTCCACGTGGACGGGGATGGGAAACCACCCCAACCCCCATTCTCTACGCACCCACGCCACAAAATGCTCTTACTCTGAATTACATCTTTGGCCTATTAAAATCCTACTATATCTTCCCAATTGTTAGGAATAGAGATTTTGATGAAAAAATACCCTCCAATAACTTCTTACTTAGATATCCAAAGATAGCCATATTCTATTACGGATGTAAGGAAAATGGACCCTAGGCCCATTTACTTTGGATTTTGGTGTTTGATGACCAACACAACTAAATTGGACTAATGAATTTGCAAGTGATTGTTTTATAATTCAAAAGGGTGCAAGATGTGACTTCGACGAAGGCATCATGATAATCCGATGATCAACACCATAAGCAAGACCTTAGAAGTACAAGAGAAGACCCAAAATATCAAGCAAAGTCCAAGCATAAAGATAGGAACCAAGCCATACGCAAGATCGTGAAGAAACAAGCTCACAGAAGTGACCGGATGCCCCGATCAAGAGGCTCGGTAGCAGCAGTGATCGGACACTGGCCTGGACGCTGGTGGCAGATCGACCGAATGCAAAACAACAGAGTCCGGTCGAGTATAGAGATGTTCCAGAGTGGCAAAAATGCGACCAGACGCGTCCGGTGGCATGTGACCGGACGCTGGCAGTGTCTGATCAGTTGATCGTGGCTCTAACGATCGAGACGACCGGACACGTCCGGTCAGGACGTGATCAGCGTCTGGTCAGTAGCAGAAAAGCGGGATTTCGTCCCAACGGCTACTTTCTCAGCGTGTCTTATAAATAGACCCCCCAACCGGCCATTTGAAGAGGGTGGAGCTGAGGAAACATACCAATGGTGTTGATACACTATTTTAATGATCTCCAGTTGCATAGTGCTTAGTGTTTTATTAGGTGATTAGCGTAGCTGTTTTGCGAAGTGCTTAGGTTGATTAGACCACCGCTTATGCGCTTGCTCTAGGTTTAGGCCTAGTGTTTAGTGAGGTTTGCATACCTCTTACCACTCAATGCTGGCGCGCACCATTGTTGTATATTGGAGGGGCTTGTA